>NC_137149.1:124603376-124962765 GCF_951394435.1 Stenella coeruleoalba
TGTAAATCGACTATACTTCAATCAAAGTTTTTAAAAATAAAAAATTGAAAAATACACATTTTACACTATGGCACAATATAAACATACAGATATAAATAAAAGTAAAACAAGTTTTATGAAACAAAGCTTGATCTCACAAAATGAGATCCAATTGATTGTTTCTATGCTATTTCATTCTCTTAAATTTTTCTTTATGCTGGTCAAATTCCACTAAATTAAGTTCATTACCCACTAATGAGTCACAACCTAACACTGGAAATTTCTATAACAGAAAATATTTCTGCACACAGTAAAGGTCCTTCATGAAATAAAAGGAAACCCAAAAGTAATTCTCACCTCTTACAAAAGTGATCCAAGCCCCCATGACCTCTAGCTCTTTCCCACCATTCCTTCTGCTTCTCCTCATTTCCAGTTGCATAGCTACCTTAGCAATAAGAAATCCACACCCAGAATGTGGTTACATCACATATTCACATGATAACCTACCACCTTCTAGCACCAGCCTGATTCTTAGTCGGAATGTATGAAGCTTCTTCACCGGAGCATAAGTGAAGGTTGCTATCAGAGGACTAGATCACGATTTCAGATCAGACCAAGGTTTTAGGTCCTAAGGCTACACATAAACAGAGGGAATTTATCCATTAGTCCCATATGTTTCTTCATGAGCATTAGTTTTCGACCCAATTCAGTTTTCCAAGGTCAGACTTTAAAAAATTGATCAGACTTCCAGTTACTAAAGAAAGAAAAATATATATCATGCAAAGCAGGCTACCAATTTTCCACAAATTTATGGTGCTCCCTCATCAATACCCACCAATGTTGATAAACTTTTCATCTGGGAAGGAGCTCTCATTCTTTAGTCATGCCTAACTGAAATACTCACTTTCATCAAGTATAGACTTAACAAAAGCCTCCAAAAATTTGCCCTCTAGATTTGACCTAAGAGCCTAAGAGGGATAGCACTCATCATCACCAGCTTCATAAATAGTTCACAGACATTCCTCAGTGTTTTCTTTTTTAAGGAAGAGATAGTAGTTTAAAAATAAAATGTTAACTCAAAACAAAATAATAATCAGTCTGAATCAGGCAGGAATCAGGTTCAGAAAGGCATCCATTGCATTTATTGATACAAATGATGAAAATATATTTATTGATCAGGTATTAAAAATTAAAACCCAAATTAATAAATATACATTTCTCATTTTGCCCGACCATTACAAGCCTCCTTTAAAAATCTGGAAGAATGGTCATCTTAGTCTGCTGATGGGCATAACTAATGTTAACAATCTGGGAAGGAACAGGGGACAGCTGACATATATGTCACTGTGTTTCATACGCACCTGCTAACCTACCCCAGTACCAACATTACCAAGGGAGATTGGAGCTGCCTCCTGGCCAATTTGGCGGACTCAGGAGTTTTTTGTTTGTTTGATATGTGTGTGTGTGTGTGTGTGTGTGTGTGTGTGTGTGTGTGTGTGTGTAATCTGAAGAATACTGATGGCATTTAACGCTCTAAAGCTAAACAGGAAGGTGAGGATGAATGCTCACTTATGTCTACTCTTAACCAATGCCACTCCAAAGGGCAGCAGTGTCCCTAGAATTGTCATTTTCCTTAAAATGAATCTTCATACCCGCATAGGCCCTAATTTTAAGGCTAAGCCTCCTCTAAGAATGAATAAGAGGTCTTTCTGTAAAGCAGATCCCGAAAGTTATCTGTGAGGTTTCAGTGACTAAACGACCTGTTAATGAGATTTGGATGAGATCTGATTATTCTTCCTTCTTTAACGCCAAAGATAGTGGTTAAGTAGGATTTACATTTTTAAACTTCCATAGAACAAGCTGGGACCAGGCTGCTTCGGTCTATTTAAATTATTGCGAAGGAATGAAATGCATTCACTTACTAATTACTGTATTTGCTCTCCTACGCGTCTCGCTGTTGACAGGTCAGGGGTGGGAAAGGCAAACTGCTGCTACATCCTCTTAATCAAAAGGCAAGGTGAGTTGCTTTTCTCCGGTTCTTCGTGGAGTAATTTGAACATTTACATCAGGAAGGGCTGGCTTCTGCCAGGGGTGGCCTTGGGAATCCAAGGAAGCCCTATAATGCACTTCCAGGGTGGGAGTCACCGGAGGAAAAGGGCCTTGGAGACCCCGGCGCGCAGTTGGGCCGCTTCCAGGGTATCGGGCCGCAGCCCTATGGCCAGCTAGACGCCTGGGCGGGCCTGGCTTCCTCCGCCAAAGCGGGCGGTGAAGGCACCTCCCGGGCCTCTTCGCTCAGGTTTGGGAGAAAAGGCGACAAAGGCCCGAGGGCAGCCGGCCCGATGGGAGGAACGAAGCGGCTGCGGCGCTCAGCCACCGCGCCCGAGGTCCCCGGCTGGGCGCAGGCGGGGGCGCTGCAGGGAGGCGCGGGCTGCGCGACCTGCCAGTCCTGGCGGCCAGGGAGGGAACCCCGGGAAGGCCCTGGTACCCGACTGGCGCCCGCCTCGCGGCCGATCGGTGGGTGAGCCTGTGGCTCCCGAGGCGCGAGACGCCCCCCGCGCGGCCGTAACCCGGCAGCCGCGCTGCGCCTCCCGAGTGCAATTTGACCGGTGTGTCCCCGGTCGGTCGCCTAAGGCCACGGCTGGGAGGACAGCGAGGCCGAAAGAGAAAAAGGGAATGGGGTGGGGGAGGGGATCGGGAGCGAGGAAGCGGTGTCATTTACACCAACTGGGCTCTTTCCTGACCCAGCCGCTCATCTGTCACCGCTGTCTCATTCCTGTTATTTACATCTGTCTTTAGCATTCTAATTACTCGCTTTATTACTTTAGCCTGAAGGAATCCTGTAAAAAACAACGGAGATGAGGATCCTACCACACAATAAAACTGCCCAAAATCCCCACTGCACATTACACAGAGCACTTGAGAATATTTGTGCTGTTATATGACCTCAATATGTCCTTAGATTGATCCTATTATATCTTTCTCCCTTCTCTTTCTCCGTGTGTACGCGATGAACTCTTTTAAGGTGTGGAGTGTAAGAATAAACTGTTTAACAAATGATGAAAACAAGATTAGTCTTCGAAGAGGAGGTAATAGGGGGAGATGGGTCTTCTCTAAAAAGACTTTGAGGTATTTGAACCAACCCCATCTGGGTCCAGTTCCTAAACTCTTGGTTTTATTTTTTACTTAATCTGATAAAAGTAGAGCTATCTTCACACACAAGCTAAGGCTGAAAGAACCTTGGAAATTTGGAGGAGAGAATAAAATGCCTAATGTCTTTCATTATCTTGCATTCATCTGAGTTCCCAGAAGGTCTCAGGAGGGGAAGTGAATTTAGAGTAGTGATAAGAAGTGGGGTTAAAAAATCATGGTGGTTGGAATGCTTTTCTTTTAATGTGAGATTTAGACTGGGGTGCAATATCTTACAAACCCCTGATAGCAAGGTTCACAGATACACTCAGTACTTGAATCCAAAGGAGGCTGATCTAACCTACCAGAAAATTCAGGACAAAATGCAGTTTTCTGTTGTTTATTCCTTCTAGTGGAATTATCGTTGCACTCACTTGCAATTTTCTGGCTGTACTAATGTTTTTCTTTATTGTGTTACACTAACATGATCTACTCCAGAAAAAAAAATGACAAAATATATAGATTTTCAGATAAATAACTGAGGTAATTTATTGGCCTCTATGCTCTTCTGATGGTGTGGTTGATAGATAATGTAATAATATGTACATAATTAAGCGGGTTTACTATACCTCCGTCAAAATAGGTTCAGGGGCAGTAGCTCTGTCTTTAGGCCTATGGTTTTCTTAATGGATATTTATAAACAACTAGGCACTAAGTGAGGGATGGAGGTATGAAGAAACAAAAGAAAAGAAAACTGGCAAATTCTCTTATAAAGGATTTTAGATTAGAGCCCATTTTTTTCATAATCCCCATCCCAAACCTCATAAGGTTCAGTGAATAATGAGAAAAAAAGAAAAGAAAAGAAATATTGAAGACAAACATACTCCTTCCCAGAGAAATGAATGACTTACACCTAGGTCAAGGAGCCGGGGGTGGGGGTGGGGGCTTCAAAAACACCTTTACAGGATCCAGAAATCTTCCATCAAGGAAGCATGAAGGCTTCTGGGAAATCATTAATAGCGAACTTGGCCACCATATGCCCCCTTGCCCCGGCTTCTGGAGGTTGCCCATTCAAGGCATGGTGTACTTGCTCTTCCAAACTCATCTAAATTACATCAATAACAGAGCGCACTCTTTAATGAGCTCTCAACTTTAAAGACTTGAAAGATATTAACAAGCCGCTTGACAAATGGTGCTTAGAAGCACATTAAAGACGCTGCTAATGGAGCGCATAATGACGGCTAATTTTCGATCAGATATAAATTAGAGCCCCAACAGTTATTTGCCTTAAGGACTTTATGTAAATGATTCTGTTCTGTATAAACTGAAAAGCGAAGAGAGCCCTGCCATTTTGGCAATCCTTGTGGATATGATTAATAGATCTGCAACAGAACTGGGCAGAGACAACTGATGGCATTTCCATCTAAAAGTCAATGTGTTTAGGTAGTAAATATGATAGCTTCTAGAGTCAATGTGTGCTTCTTCTTCAACCGAAAGAGTAAAAGACGTCCTTGGCATCTCCTCCACGTGGTTAAAGAGGTTCACAAAAGAAGAGCATCCAGGCTCATCTCCCTAGACCTGCACCTCACACCCACCGAGATACCCAGAACAGCCACAACTTCCTCCTTCACTGGGACCCAAATCTGCGTTATATGCTCCCTAAACACACATCCCCGCATCATCTTCAAAGACACCGTCAACTTTACTGGGATCTACGCTCTATTGATCAATTTTTAGAATCCTTTCACTGTGAAATTGCTTGAGCTCTCATTCCTAGCTTTGCACACAATTCAGGTTCTCTAAGACAGTGCTGCGAAGAGGAAGGGATTGGGAGAGGAAAGTGAAGAGGGGGAGAAGGGGGAAAATGATGACAGTAATGGTGAGGCGGGAAGAAGGGGCGTGGAAAAGAATGTGAGAGCAGGAGTTCAGAAAGGAAAGACTGGAGGAACTCTAATACCTACCTAATTTAAAGTGGAGGAGACATCCGTAGCTTTGCTTTTTCTTTCTTTCTTTTTTTTTTTTTTTCCTTCTGTGCTTTCCACATTTTAAGAGTTAAGTCTCAAGCCATCAGAGTGCATAAAAGGGTTTGGGGACTGATTCTTCAAGTTGATTTCCTTCCAGCCTATTCCTGCTCTGGTGGCTCATGGGAAGCTTGGAAGAGGAGTTACCCTAAGACTGTGTTACCTGTGTCCAGTTTCTGCTTTATCACGTCTACTTGGCATCAGCTGGGGTGATTGCCATGTTTAACGCTGGGATTGCTTAGAGCTATTTCTGGCTGCAGTTTCAGAGATAACATCCTTTCCTGAACAAGGGGAAAGAGTTTGCGTAAGAGTGAATTTGCATAACCCGAAAACCCAGCAAACTCTAGCTTGTCAATGACCTGTTTATTATGAATTACAAACAAACAAAACCTCAGCCTTTCTGCTGCAGGAAATTCAAGCATTACTGCATCTCAGGGCAGTTTTCCCTGCCTTACACACACAATATAAATATGGATTTGGGGGGAGGGGGTCGGTTTTTCATAAGCAATTCGTGGGCAGTGTTAAAGTTAATACAGAAATCCTGCCTCAATAAGGGAGCTATTTCTACCAGTGACACCAGCTTCTAAGATTTCCTCATCCAAGCCATCTGAGAGCTAAGAGTAATGAGAAGAGCACAGGGGAGAGGAAAATGGAAGGGTGAGGGGTTGAGCAGTAAAGAGATTTCTCCTAGACTGATTAAATCATTTTATCTTGCAGTAACTGATACCTAATAGCCAGGAGTTAAATGGTGGAGAGTAAGATGCTTCTTACCATCATTACTGAGTTATGAAGTAGTTTTAAATTGGGGTACAATAAATACGATTGCTCTCATCTTCCATTAATCTGTCTACTCTTCCCTCTAACCCTCCTCCCCAATCACACACACTTCTAGGGCTAACAGGACATGCGGGAAACATCTGGACATTTCTTCTACCCACCAGTGTAAGATTCTGCAGCAATGGGAGCAAGAGCAGACTCAGCTTCCATTTCATCTGACAGCAACATCCAGCTCCCCTCTGTTTTCCACTGGCTGTTGGATGCTCTGTGGGATGGCAGAATTGGATGGTAAAAACTAACTTGGAAAAATAAAACTTAGAATTATGTGAATAGCAGAATTAATCACAAAACGGCAGAATTCTGATCTCACTGGGTTGGGAGAGGGAAAAGCGGCTGAGCTTTTCAGAATGCCAAGCGATGTTTGACACATTACAGCTTAGAGAGCTGGATTTGCTTCTTCTTCCACTTTTTCCTCCTGCCCAGAGTGGATAAATCATGTCACCTTTAGGGAATTTTGTGATTTTATTTACAGTGAATGAACTCATATTCTCAAGATTAATTCCCAGCTATGCAGGTACTTCCACTCCTCCTGGGGACACATAGAGGATACCTGACCAAATGGGGCCCGCTCTGGCTCCCTGTGGTGTGTCCTTTCTATTTTATTATAGCTCTCTTTTCTCTTTTGGGCATCTACACTATCTAAGATAAGGAGACGGCAGATGTGATCACTCTGCATGTCTTCCTCTCCCCGGGGAAAAGTAGAGATCATCTCCTATTAACCACCCATCTCCCCCCATACTCCCTCTTTTTCTTTGTTCACCTTCCAAACTCTGAGTGAATCCCAGGGGGGATAAAAATAAGTCTTACTGAAAAAGAAAGCAGCATGAGGGGAAAAGAAATCAATGAAATGATTTAGGAAATGGAAGAACGGGCCCCCTCTGACAATACTGTAATTAAAAGCTCTCAGGGCTCCAAAGTGAAAAGTTGATGAAACAAAAGTGCAAGTTGCCAACTGATTCTTATCTAACCCATTTAGGACCATTTCGCGGAAGTTAGAGACTTAATTTAGGGACGTGAACTCCACGTCCTCAGAAACGACTTTCCTCTCAAAAGGAATCAGAAATCCTAGCTGGGCATCCAGGGTCTGGGTTCTCTTCCCCACTCACCACCCACCCCTAATCCCACCCCAAAGACCAAAGACTCTGGAGAAAGAGAAGAAAGCGGTTGCCCTCATCCTGGCTCCAGGTGAAGACGTGAGTGGCATTGTTAATTAGAACCTCGAAGATGGTGCCAAAATGACACTTACAACCGATGAGCCAAGCCGCGCTCTCCGCAAGCCACGCTGAAGTCCGGGAGAGCCCAGAGCCTGAAGCACTGAATCCTCCATCTAATTCTGGTTCCTCACCCCCGCTGAGCCCAGACACAGGCCCTGTCCTCATGCCCATCCGGGGAGTCACAGATCGCTTCCCTCTCGGAGCCAGAGGAGCTGCCCCAAAGACACCATGTTTGAGCTCCGTGTAAAGGCAGGATGGGTAGGAAGTACACCTGTGGCAAACAGAAGGTCAGAGCCTGTCGGTGCACCAAGAAGAGGCACGCATGGGGTCTGGAGCATCTTCCCAGGTGAATCGCGTGTCTTGGATAGACTAAGAAGGAGAGATTTTGAGTGAGTTTGAAAAGTTTCACCAAGGCATGCGGGCCCCAGGGAATGGCTCTGAGTGAACCTGTGTGTTGGTGTGTGAACGTCCAGCTACACGTGTGTTACTGGATGACAAGCAGTGAGGAAAATGCCCGCGTTGCAGTAGGGGATCTCCACTTCTCTTCCAGTCTGTGGCTTCAGGCCAAGCCTGCGGAGGCTCGGTGTACTCTGGCCAGAGGTGTGCCTCCCCCGCGCTGCAAAGTGATTTGGTTCACCTAGGATTGGAGGAGAAAAGATGACTATTCCGGGCAAGGGTCAGGGGCCTTCCTGTGAAATCTTCCCTTACCTATGTGGGCCCTGGACTGCTGTTGAATTTGGAGCATAAGGTGACTGCCCCCCACACACAGGATTACCGCCTTCTGCCACCTTCACCTCCAACACCTTACACAACCAGGCCAAGAACTCCCCAAGCCAAGGGCCTGCTCTGTCCCCAGAAATCAGGGAGCCTCCACTTCTTTTAACCAAAATGCACAAAGAGGCAGACTGCCATTTAGCAGAGCCCTGGGGGCCCACTGGGAAAGCCGGACACTCTGGCCCTGTGTGTATTAACCCTCCATCTCCTGGTGAGTCCATCAACCTCTGAGTCACACAGGCCTTCTGAAAATGCAGTCACTGTCCCAGCCACTTGTGCAGAGGGTGTTGATTTATGTCTTCCAATCACTTACAAACCCATCAATTACTTGTTCGATTGTTTTAAACCAAATCCTACCGATTAACAGGACGACTTTGGCATCTTACAAGTATTCCAGAAGCCAGTTGGCTTCTTTCAAAAATATTGGACGCATACTTCTCATTTTCTTGTAGCCTCAAATTATTTAGGGAAACCTGGAAGCTAAAAGAGAACCCGCCCATCAAAAACAACAAGAACAACAACGACAACAAAAAACTCACCAATAGACACACATAAGACTTTGAATGTGCTCCCAAGGTCCAGAAAATGGGAGGGTTATGGGGAAAGAGGAACAAATGTGTTTATGAAAAATTATAACAAAATTTGAAGAACCACGACTCAGACCCTAGGGGAGGGTTAGGGGGCGCAACCTTCCGTTGGCTACTGCAAAGTCAGGGGATGGGGGAGGGCTCTTGCTTTCCTCCGAGTGACAGCTGGAGTAATGGCTGCAGACCCAGTGCTGGGGCGGGGGGTGGTGAGGCTGGGCGGGGGCAGTAATTACTAGCCAGGCTCACCCGCCTGCCTACTTTAGAGCGAATGCGTTCCTTTTGCGCGTCCAGCTGCGCGCTCGGCTAGCTGCTCGGCCTCGGGGCATCCTGGAGCCTGAATCGCTGGGAGAGCAAGGGTGAGTGCTAGAGAACTTTAAATCGAGGTTCCGAAAAAGCTTCTGAAGTAGAATGTCCCCAAGGTCTCAGCCTTGCAGAGCTGTGGAGTAAAAGAAGGCTGAGCAGAGACTGCTCCGCGCCCAGCAGCCCTCCACCCCTCGGCCCGCATTAGGGACCCGGCAGACAGTGAGCGGCGGGGTCGGTGCTAAAGGGGGTAGCAGCCCGGCAAACAGTGACACATCTGATCCGGCTGCACAGGACTGAAACCTTCCCACGCGGGTGGAAGGAAAAGCGAGGCAAGGTGCCAGCCTCATCCCACCACCTCTCCTCCCGGCCCACAAAGCTCAAATCCTCAGAAGGCGCAAGCACTCCCTTGGGCCCCGAACCTGAAGTTAAGTGTACACCGAGGGCTCCGCGCTGGGGAGGGCGGAGAGGAGGGGAGAGGGGTAGGGGCTAGGTTCTCCACCACCTCCCGCCGCCTCCCTCCCGCAGGCTGGAAGCCTCACGTAGTCTGGGATTTTTTCAGAATAATTGATGGGTCCAGTTCTCCAGAGCTTTCCCGGAGAGAGAGCGGCGGACCGCGCTAGAATTTAAATAGAAGTGATTAGTAAAATGCAAGGGGGCGAGGCGCCCGGGCCTCTCGTTCTCGCAGGTTCCTGGCTGCGCGCCCGGCAAGGCGCCTGCTTCCCGCAGGCTCTAGGGGCCACGCGGGGCCAGGGCAAGCTCGTCCGGCGCAGAGGGCGGCTCTGCTCCCCACCCCCTAAAGCTGTGGACTGTAACAGTCACCCCCTCCCAATCAGTTTCTCATCAACGTGCACCCGGAACTGGAGGAGAGGGGAATTGGGGCTGGCAGGCAACCCAAGGCCGGCGGGTGTAAGTGATGGTAAGCCAGCTGGTGGGTGCAAAGATCTTGATTCCTCTGCACCGCCAGAGCCGGTCAGGCAATCACGAGAGGAAAGTCTCTCGGTCGGTGATCACTGTTCCCGCGCCCCGGTTCTCACACGCACAGTTCCCTTTCGCTACCTCTGCCCTCACCGGTAGGTCCTCGCTCCAGGCTGCCGAGCCCGAGCAGCCAGGGTCGTGGAACTCAAGGCGCCCCTTCACTTACCCAAAGCTCTAAGAAGGTCCCCTCCACAAAGAAGTGACCTAGGCTGGGGAAAGCCTTCGCCTTCCCTCTCTCTCACATCCCTATCTCATCGATTTGTTCCTGAAAAGGGGGCTGTGCATTCTTATAACGTCTACAGCCAATTAATATTGCATTAACTCTATTAAAAAACAACAACAACAACAAAAGCACCAGAATTCTGCACCCTATCAAAGCCATCTATTATTCACGGAAATGTAATTGGAGACCTAAGATATGTGTGTTATAGGCCAATGGAGGAAAACAGAGTCGTGACAATATTTCAGAAAGGAAGGGGATCCGAGGGTATCTAATATTTAATTTCAAGTCTGTGGTTTTCTAATTCGAGATTAAAAGCAGTCACGTCTTTGAAGCCAGACAGTTGGTATAAATGTACAGTTAAAATATTCTATTCCACAGTCCCCAGACAGAGCTCTCTGCTCGTCCCAGGCTTCATTAAATTTTTATTATCATCCCAGACTAGAGCAGGGAATGAGTGGAAAGACTGTCCGTCTAATTGCAATTGATAAAAAAAAAAAAAGCTCTTAGATTTCCCCCCTCATTTTAATATATTAACAATAGTTTTCTTCATATGTCCAGTCTTTCCCAGCCCTGTGATACACACACTTTATCACAAAGATACGTTTTCCACTTTCCAACAGGCACCAGGCTTGACTGTCTTCTCTGCCCTTTGAGAAGGCCTAGGGGTGGGGTTGGAGTGGAGGGAAAAAAGGTAGTGGAGACTGGTTTCAGAAAGTGATGCTATACGGGGGGGAGGGGGGGAAGAAAAAAAGAGAAAAGGTGACATCAGTTCTTGAAGCATCTGGCAAAGATCAACGAGAGACAACATTTGCACTAAGCTGGTTCTTCCTGTAGCAAGATGAAAGCATATTGTTACCCAAACAAAACAAACAGATTATTAGACGAGGCTGCACTTTTCGACAGCCTTTCCACTGTGTGGGATGAAAGCAAAGAGTAATATTTTCATTTTCTTTCTTTCTTTCTCACTGCTGCCCCCAAACACACACACACGCACACACGCACACACACACAGACACCTCAAAACGTTTGTTCTTCTTGAGCCTTCTTCATATGCTACTAATCGGACTGTCACACCAGATGCCTCTGTGTGTGTGTGAGTGTGAGTATTCAGGAAGCCTGTCTCAACAAGGGTACTTCAAAAAAAATGGAAACTGGTGTAAATATAGCGTTTCATCTCCAAGTAGAATAAAACCCACAGTTTGCTTTCTGAGCAGCTTCCTATTATCACATCGCCACTTAATTTTATTTCTATTCTCTCCAAGTTAAATAGAAAGACTGGCTCACAAGGGAGCTGCCATGTGCCTACAGACTGGGGATGTCAAGCAGAGAGACTCACTGTGCAAACTTAATTTCAATTCCCGAGGAGGATTTCACATTCCGGCTGGCTGTGACCCACAGTAATTAGCTGAGATAACTAATGATTACTTACTTATTCCTTGTAATTATCTGGATTTAATAATTCGCTGTGTAATTTATTAATTCGCTCATAATAGCCTTTCAGGACAGGGAATGGCTCCTTTAAAGGAGAAAAGCAGGGAAATTTTAGTGATTTTTTTTCACATTGTCATAAATCTGTCTCCTGACAAATGCAGACTTCAGGAATATTTCTATCATCATAACTATCTGGGAACCTTTGTCTTCCTTTTCGTCCTATCAGGACACCAATCCAACTTCTTTTTTTTTTTTCTTCCTTCTGTTGCAGCCCCTCCCTCCAAGGCTAACTGAAAAGTAAAGTGTAGTTTTGAGTTCTAATGTGGACCATTTACCTAGAAACATAAATTGTTGTTGCCAAACAATTGAAAGGATGAATTTCTAAACTTACTGTTATGGCTTGCTTAGAAAAATTTGAGCTTCATCTTCCGAATAACATGTCTTTTAAGATCAAGTGAATTTTTTAATCCCTTTTCCACCATCTCCTCAAGAGCTTCCCCAACAGATAGATCAAAATGAATTGATTCATTTAAAGTTTAAAATAAAACATGTTACTCCCCAAATTCCAATTCTCTTGGCAAAAAGAGGTCCCAGAATCTGTTCTTGATAGTAAAAAAGACTTAGTTACATAATGTTATTTATTTTTTCGATACATTTTATAGAAGATAGGAGAGTGTTCCATTGAATGTAAAGCCCAGTTATTTCATTTGCTTTTTCATATTTTCATTATTTTTCCCCAAGCTGTGTATCAATGAAACTTGATCTATAAAGAACAGACCAACTGATTTAATGTCAAATTTCAAAAAAAAATTGCAGATAATAGTATTATCCAATTGGTGTAGAGAGTACTTAGCTATCAACCAGGCCGCAATGATCTTTGCTATTAGTCACTATTCCATTCCATTTTAGACTTAAATGATTACCCATTGAATCATTTGGATCATTTGCCTTTAAAGAAGTTAAAAGAAAATAAACTACATAATTCTGAAACGTCATATTGAGGAAGATTAGGTATGCAGCTAAGTCAATTCGTAAAATACCTTTTTCTGATAAAATAGTCATTGTGGACCTTTAGGGGAAAAAATTAGGAAAGGAGTCATAAATGCCAATGGATTTGATTGATATGACAAGGGTCTTCAGACACAATTTGCTATTTATCCATCTAAGTATTTTGAAAGCCAATACCAAATGGATATTTCTCAACAATTTATAAACAGACCCTTCTAGTCTTACCTTTAATTTCTTCTTTAAGACCA
This sequence comes from Stenella coeruleoalba, assembly GCF_951394435.1. NCBI lineage: Eukaryota > Metazoa > Chordata > Mammalia > Artiodactyla > Delphinidae > Stenella > Stenella coeruleoalba. Next base: position 124,616,103 of record NC_137149.1, read on the forward strand.
ATCCTCTTCAAATCTCTTTGTTTTGGTATATCTCTGCAACTATCATTCACTTAAAAACTTTCAGAATATATTTCTTTTTAAAATTCTGCTTTTCTCATAAAACAAACACATTTAAGCAGGCTTAAATAATGGATATAATTTCCGTTTGGTAGGCAGGAAATTTTTTTTTTACCCTTGTGATAACATCAAGAAGATGAACTTAAAATGTGATAGTTGTAGAAGTCCAGGAACACAGGAGACAAAGAACAGTTGATGAATGAAGGGGGAAATATAGGTCTTCACTCTCAACTGTTGAAGTAAATGGATAGTTGCTTTCCTGTCACGTTCCTCACAAAAATCTCGGACAAACATGCATACATGCAAGCTATCACATATTTCAAAATGCACTAAAAAGAACACCTATTTTATTTCTATCCATGATATTTCTTAATTTCTACTACTTTTACAGTATTTCTCTCTTCATTTAAAGATGTTATATTTGTAGAAAGAAAACACAAGCACACCTGTCTTTCCCCTAACTGACTCCCCTTCCTCCTAACACATTTCCTGGACGCTTAGTTAACAGCAACATATGGGAAGGAGGAGGTGTTATTTACTGAAGATAATTTTTATTCTAGATCAGAAAGTCTGGTTTGCTATATATTCAAGCCATTTAATTCATTTTCCGCTCTCCAGAAAAAGTAAGCAAGCAGAAAGTTCTCTAACTGGCTAGAACTGTATGGTTAAACGTGTTGGAGCGAGACTGAGTCATGTGGTTACTATCCGTGGTGCTGAAACCAGTACCTAGTACAGTGAGGTTGGAGACTGGCTGTTTGAAAAGACTTTCAGGAAAACTGAATCTAATAGTGGGGGGTAAAGTGGAAGAAAGGACATTCAGCCTTCACAACACAGAAATAAAATTAAACTATCAATATCACTATATATGAAATTACAATTCTTTCTTTTAAATCTCCACAACTTTCTATATTTCCTTAGATATCTATGCAATGTATCTCATTATTTCTAAAGGGACATATGGATTTTGTTCTTTCAGGTGCCTTTTATTCAGTTATAGGGAAAGAAGTCCCTCCACCCATTATCCATCCAACTTTCAGAACTCTTTGTTACATCTGAAAGTCAAAATCAATTTTCCAACAACATTTCATTCCAACTTGAGCCACTATAACAATTTTCATTGACTCATGGGATGTTTCCTTACCTCATCCTCAAAATAAGAAATATTCCAAGACAGTTCCATATTAGAGAGGTAACAGCTCTGGTTAGCAGAATTACCCATGGAGGATGGCCTGATTCCTCTCTCTTGTTATACCTATAATTAATATGATGCTTTCATCATTAATAATGTAAATATCTAAACCAGAGCTTTCCTGAAAAAAAAAACTTTGAAAACTTAACATGTTGCCCAAATATTGTAGGAAGTCTGAAAATTATTAAAATTTGTGAGGAGGTTTTTTGAAAACTAGGATCAGAAAAAGAAAAGTCAGTGTATCAAATAGGCAAAATTTCTTTGTGTCAAACCACCAGTAGACAGACTTCCACCAACTCTGGTGTCTGGATGAGTCATAGAAAGGGGGCAAAATTTTGCTCCCTCTAACCACCCAGGATTTCTTGCAGAATGTGAGTTTCCTTAAAGGTCATAGCAATGGAGAGAGAGAGAGGGCGAGAGAAAGAGAGAGAGAGAGATGCTTTACTTCATATCCCAGTAACCTAGGTGCTTTGAGCTCTGGCTGTGGGGCACTGCTCTCCAGGAGTGGTGACTGAACTGAGAACTCTGGTGGGCCATCCCCTAGGTCTCAGCCAGGGTGTCCTACTCCACCAACCAGGCCTTGACACTTGCCACACCCAGTCTCCCAGTGCTGCTGAAAACCGAACTGAGTTCCTTTCTTTTACCCATGCAATACCTCTGCTCACAGTGATGCTCTTTGCAGAATTTTGCTGATCTGGAGAAATAACTTCAAGAGAGGTATTTGGAGCCCAATGTTGTGACCTCATCTGGGCAGAAAAGCAAAGCACCCTGTGAGATGAGCTCTGGCTATGAGAAGGCTATGATAGACCCTGTTCTTTTATACTTTCCTAGAGAAACACCCTCTACTAAATCCAAACCAGACTTTGGCAACAACCACTGCATTATAAAACGTTAAAATGTGTTTCTTCTTTTAAAAAATTCCCCCATCAAAATAATTCCCATGTAAATGATTTAAAACAACATCACATTTTAAAAGCCATTTAATTTCAATAGCATATTTTAATGAAAAAAAGCAGCATACTTTGCCAATAAAACATTAAAATCATCTCTTCAATGAAAGACAATCAAACACCAAAAATAACTTAATACATTACCATAGTAAATAAACCATCTATTAACAGAAACAAGAAACCAGGTCATATACAGAACTCAAGACTTCAGAGAGCCTTAAATGGAACAGCAATACAGCAAAATTTGTAAGAATATATCTATATGTGCATCATTTTGAATGAAGTATTTACAGTAGATAAGGTACCAGTCATCACGTACCTAATTTTTGTTGTTGTTGTTTCAAAAGAATTCTACCAAACAATGTGAATTTACAAGCAGTGCACTGTCTTTCTTATAGTTCAAATTTGTTTTCCTACAAACAAACCTCCAAAAGGAAAAACAGAAGGATTCTTGTAAGTGTTAAAATGTAGTCAACAGAGCAATTGAAAACTAGAAGACTGAAATACCTTGGTGAAATCTTAGAATCTGGAAGGGCAAACACCAAGTGACAAATGCACCTAAAGCTAGAAAACGATGCATCCTAGTCATGCTTCCAACTGCTTGACTTCTTCTCTTCCATTAGAGGTGTGTGTGTGTGTGTGTGTGTGTGTGTGTGTGTGTGTGTGTGTGTGTGTGTCTATGAGTGAGTGAGAGAGTGCCTGTGTAGCAGGGACAATGTGGGAATCCCCATTAAATATGTAACGAAGTAAACAATACTTTGGACAGTGAATCAGGTCTACACGATTAAGACATCCATTACTGAGTGTCGACTCACAAATCAGAACACTACCAGTAAAAACAAAGAAAAAGCAATCTTCATTCAAAGTGAGAATATACAAATGGGCCAAAAGGAACACAGTATAAGAGGAAAGCTGTAAAAATTCAGTAAACTCATCAAATAAAAAAATTTGTTAACTTCACTAGCCATACGTTCTCCCGTTTTTTAAGAGTAAATAAGCTTAATTAATTAGAATGTGCACAAATTAAGTTGCTAGAGAGATAAATTAATAATTTACAGAGGGTTGTTCAGCAATAATCTAATAATAGCTTTCAAGATCAGTGAACACAGCAGGCGCAACTCCTTCCTTAAGCATTAACACTTCAGAGAAGGAAGAAGGGGGTAAGAACCACAATAAAAATATATATATAATATACAGTGTAAATGCAGAAAATCTGCCATCTTTTTTTTAAAATTCAAAATACTTTAGAGATGTCTCTATCACATTAAGCATCAACTCTAGCTTAAAGTTCCAGTCCTGAATCAATTTCTATTTCTGAAAAATAGCTGCAAAGTGTACTTTTAAACTTGGAACAAGGGTGATGTCTTTAGGAATAAAAACAAATCTTACTTGCTCATTCTGGAAGCCTTTTAAAAGGCTGTCCCGTCTGCCTTCCTGCAAACAGCCGGCTCCAGACTTCCTCTGAAGAGGCCGAGGTGCCTTTTCCGGGTGGGGTGGGGTCGAAAGGGACAACTTTGCTACAACTTGACAAATCCCTTCTTTTGTTTTTCTTTCCCTTGAGAAATCGTTTCACATTCTCAACGGACGTGGGCTCAGTGACTTGCTCGTTCGCTCGCTCTCCAATCCTCGCTTTCTCCGGATTCACATTTAATGGAATTGTTTCTAGTCGCGAAAAGTGGGGGGGGGGGGGGGAGGAAAAAAAAGAGGCAGGAGAGAGAGGGAGGGAAAAGAGGAGATGAGGAGGGGCCTGTCCCTGGAGAGGCCGTGGGTCTCCTAAATGCCCGCGGAATATTTCATTCTTTTCTGTTTCTGCCTCTGGTTGCAGAACCAGACGCGCACCACGTTCTTCTTAAGGTCCAGCTTCTCAGCGATGGCGGCGATCTTCTCGGAAGAGGGCCGCGGCTGGATGGCGAAGTAGGCTTCGAGCGAGCGCTTCTCCGGCGCCGCGATGGACGTGCGCTTGCGCTTCTTCTCCGCGCCGTTGAAGAGCTCCGGCTTGGTGAGCTTCTCGCGGTGAGACTTCTCCGCCTCCTCTAGCCACGCTTGCAGGATGGGTTTGAGCGCGATCATATTGTTGTGAGACAACGTGAGGGACTCGAACCTGCAGATGGTGCTCTGGCTGAGCGAGCCCACGCCGGGGATCTTGAGGTTGGCCAGCGCGGAGCCCACATCGGCCTGGGTCACCCCTAGCTTGATGCGTCGCTGCTTGAAGCGCTCGGCGAACGCCTCCAGGTCCCGGGGGTCGGCGTCCACGTCGCTCATGCAGCCCATGTGTGAGGGCAGCCCGTGCGCGTGGGCCATGCTGAGAGCGGCTTGGTGCATGGGGTTCATGGTAGCCATGGGCGGCGCGTGAGCTGGAGTGGACACCACGGCGCCGTCGGGGCCCGCCATGGCACCCAGCGCTAGCCCGGGACTCAGGTGCTCCAGCAATTCGCCCTCAAGCGCCTGATGAGGCTGATGGTGGTGATGGTGGTGGTGGTGGTGGTGGTGGTGCGTGCCCGCCAGCGCGGACGGGTGCGAGATGGGCACCGACGAAGAGGAGGCAGCCGACGTGCACGGGATGGTATTCATGGTGTGGTAGGTGGCGTCTGGCTTGAAGGGGCTGTGGTGGGGCGGGTGATGGTGGTGGCTCTTGCTCTGGGAGACGATGTCCACCGCCGCCAGAGCCTCGGCGCGGGCCAGCAGGCTCTCATCCAGCCCGCCGAATATATTGCTCTGCAATTGCAAGTAAAAGGCACACATCACTCTCAGCGGGGAATTGTGCGCACTCTCTCCGGAAGCTCCGGCCCAGAGCTCGACACCGCCGCCGCGCCTACAACATTCCCAGAACGTTAAAAATAAATTAAAATAATAATAATAACAATCCTGAAACTAGCAGGTGAGGAGGAGAGGAGGGAAGCCACGGAGAGAAGCCACGAGTGCACGAGGAGGAGGAAAGTGAGCCTGCAAACACAACACAACACAACACGCGCACAGGCAACATTCCAGGTCTTAAAAATTAATATGAAAGGAAAGACCCTCTGAATACATAAGAAAGGGGGGGCGGAAATTGGTTGGAGGTGCGGGGTGATTTGCTGTGCAGACATGAAAAAAACATCAAGCAGATAAAGGGGGCTGTCAAAATGTGCCTTTAAGCGGTGATTATGCAGAAATACGCACCGGTGGGGTTGGAAGACATGCTCTCCGCATCGCCTCGGAGCCCCCGCCGCTGCCGCCGCTGCTGCCACTGCTGCTGGAGCTGCTGCTCCGGCCTCCACCGCCCCCGCCACTGCCGCCCCCGCCGCCAGCATTGCTCGAGCTGCTAGGAGAGCTGGCGGAGGGCGCCGCGGGTGCAGAGGACCCGGGCGAGGCGCTGTGCAATGCCGAGTACTTGGGCTCCACGTGCAGGCTGCCGCCGTGCGGCATGCTGAACGCCTGCTTGCTGTTCAGGGACATCATCATCATCTTCCCGGCCTGCCCGCGCGCTTGTATGTGGCTCACGCAACTGGCCCCGGTAGCCGGGACCCTCCGCAGAAGCGCTGGGCGAGAGCCGGAGAGGGGAAGGGCGATGCGGAGTTGCGCTCACTCGCCGCCGCTCGGAGCTCGGCGCGCCTTGACCCGGCTACGCGCTCCACCGCTGGCTACGAGGTCAGTCTGCGCTGTTGCTGGGCTCCGCTTGGCGCTGGCTGCAGACCTGGGCATGCGAAACTGCCCCGCGCTTCGCGGCCGCCGAGTTATACTCCCCTCTCCCCGCGCCTGCCCCCTCACCCCCGCCTCCCTCCCTCCCTCCCTCCCTCCCTCCCGCGCGCCCCCGCCCTCCCCTGCCTGAAAGCGCAGGTTTCTCCTGCTCGGATTCTGGCGTCGCCCCTTATCCCTCTCGGCTTCCTCCAGGCTTTGGTCCTTTCTGCTCTCCCGACACCCGCCTCCCGCTCCCCCGCCGCGCCCTCCACCTCCCCTTCCTGCCCCCGCGGCGCTCTGATGCCGCCTCCCCTTCCCTGCGCCCCGCAGCTCTCACTTACAGTAGTGCCCCTGCTCAAACCCACCCCCCCACCCCCGGCCAGGTCTGCGCTCCAGTCGCAGGGCACTTCCTACCTAAGAGCCGGCCTCCTGCCCCTCCTGCTTCTGCCACTCCCGTCTCCGCCTCGCGGGGAAAAGAAACTACTAAATAAAGTTGCGGACCAAGGGAGCCTTGGGTGGGATTTTCCCTAGACTACAAGGAACGCCTCTTACCTAGCTGCCTCCCCGCCCCCTGCTTACCGCGAAGTTCCAGGCCTCCGCCCCCAACTCGGCCCGCCTCTCCCCGTAGCTCGGGTGACCCTGATCCCTGGCTCTCGACCACAGTGGAGAACGCGGACCTTGCCGCCGACCTGGATCCTCTGCTCTGCTCTGCGCTTCCGGCTGGTACGAACAGCGCTCGGCGCTTCTCTCTGCGCCCCCTCGGCCTGGCGGGTGCCTGGTGCCAAAGAGACCTGGGGTCCTCAGGGCTGCAGGGCTTTCTCTTACTCGGTTTCTCACAGCTCTCAGCGGATTGGACGGCGGAGGAGACTGCTCCGGTCGCCTATGCGCATGCGACTCCTCCCCCACCCCCGCCCCCGCCAGCCAGACCCCCGTGTACTCCCCCAACGCCACCACCGACAGACACTCCTCTCCACCCTCTTTTCTCTTCCTCCGGATCTTCCTCTTCCTCCTCCCTGTCTCCAGTTCAGTGTGAGTTGGGTCTTGGGAGGATCCACTGGCAAACGCTGCCACTTCATTAGCCGCAATCAAAGGAGGAAGGGGCAACTGACGGAGAGGCAGGGCCAGAGATCACAGAGCGCATGTGCTGCAGAATATTCCCCCCCCTACACACACACAATAATAAACACACACACACGCCCTCAGGGGCTGGCACAAGCCCCACTTATCTTCATTTCCACAGCCGCTCGGTGCAGAGAGCCTATTTTTAGCCAACACTTTGCTCTCACTTTTGTCCCATTGTGGACCACTTTTCTTAGAAGTGGACACACACTCTTAGTTCCATTTGTAAAAGAAGCAGACAACCTCTCCTACACACACACACGCACCGCCTTCCTCTCCTCCCCGCTCCGGTCTTCTCTCTACTTTCCTCTGTGCTGGGGCTGCTGTCACCTCCCCGGAGCGCGGGAGGAGCGGGGTACAAGCGAGGGTGGAAGGCCCTAAGACCGGGACGCTGGAGCCCGCCGGTGGCCCGACCCGGACGGGGATGGCTGGAAGCAGGTGCAGGCACACGGTGCCTGGGGAAGGCGAGCAGGTGCGAGAGCAGGCGGCAGGCCTGAGAGGCGCCGGGGCGCGCTGGGACGAAACAGAGTGGGAACGAGCGTGGCGAAGGGGGACCCTCGAGTGGTCAGCGCCTGGAAGCCCCGCGGCGGCGGCAAGTAGGGGGTCTCTCGTTCACCCACGACCCCTGCGGGGCGAGATGGCAGGTTCAAGTCGGGAGCTCAGTCCTCGGGAGTCGCCAGAGTACTAGGAAGGCTGCAGCAAACGGCGCGCGACGGGCTCTGTCCATGGTGCTTAACCCCCTTGCAACCCCGGGGCTTGCCTTCCTCCTCCCCTATGTGGAGGAAAATAATAAATAGCAGCCGAAGGGAATTCCTACCAGCCGTGTTCCTGAGCAGAAGCCCGGAGAAGCCTGGACTCGGGACTGGAGAGGGGGTGTTGACATGAATGAATGTGTCTTGTGCCGGTCGGTTCAAGTAAATGCTTAGGTGTTTAATTTCTATCTCAACAACAGCCAGGGTAATTTCAAGGAAATAAAAAAATAACATTGCACAGCTCTCCCTGTCTCAAGATTCGAGAAATAAAATAAATCAAAGTTAAAGGCTTGAGTATCATTTAATTATAGTGCGAATAGCGCTTTGAAAGAAGTAGAACAACATCTCTAAACAAATTATGACTGGGCCAGGAAGGAATTATTAGATTGAAATTTCATTTAGGCTCGGGAGACACCGCGCTTCACTGTGTAATCTGCTATGCCTCATCTGATTTGTATGCTTAATTCAGCTTGACGAATTTATTAGTTTTCATAATAGTGAAAAAATTGAGCAGTACTATGGGCTAATGCATTGTGTGGACTATAAATTGTGTGTCATCGTGGAAAGGCTGAAGTCTATAGAAATCTTTTATTAACGTCGGTATAGGGGGGAGGATTTTCGTGCAAACCTTGGAGAGGTTCACGCCAAACTCCAGTGTTGCTGGGTCTCACTGGTCCATTAACATATCGTCATACTAATTAGACTACTTCATCAGTGATATAATTTCAAACTTCAAATTATGTTCTAATTAACAAGGGTTGTCCAATCTGCTTAATCTCCAAAAGGCTTTGGATGGTCTAATTAGTATAAACTGTTGAGCATCTCTAAAGCCTAAAAAAAATCCATTAAAATATTTTCGGTATGTATTCTATCAATACTGCGTAAGAACCAAAGGGCTAAAAGTGATAGTGGAGGAGGAAAATAACTGGAAGGCAAAGGTCTGCATCTACCAGTTCCCCCAGATTATAATACTAAGTGACTCACGGGAGAAACTTTTGGGTATTACACCTCCTAAACAGTGTGTTTATGTGTTTAAATAAAGGCATAAGAATATCAAGGAGAAAAAAAACCACAAGGGGAAAAAATTCTTCTCTTTCATTAGGTGCCTAATTAGATGTAAAGTGAAAAGCAACCCTGAGGAGTTTCCCAAGCATTATTGCGGCAACAGTCAGCTGAACTTGGATTGCAAAATCAAATATTTGGGGGTGTTTTGAACCTCTCCCTCTCCCCTCCCCCTTCATTGAGCTTAATTACTTGCAATAGTTGTTTTAATGTATGTTGTCACCTGGGAGTATTGAGAAATGCATGTCGTTAATATGAATTAATCTTGATTTTAATAGCAACTGACAACTGATCTCCAAAATGCTAAACACTTGTCACCACTTCATATGGTAAATAAGGTAGTAAAATAAATTCATGAAATAAAGAGGGCACTGTTGAAATGACTGGACAAACTTTGTTTGATGTGGAATTTGGTGATTAAAACTATTTTAAGCAGGACAACTCCCAAGAGAATATTTTCCTGGTGGCTAAAATCAATATATCATTAAATTAATTCAATATAACTTTGAAAAATCTTTCAGCTACTTCTCAGTGATATCTCTAATTCCAGACAGAAAAAAGGAAGCCCTTTATTCTAATTATCAAGGTGAGATAAATTAATATGCAGTTGTAGAGCAAGTCAAGAATTTATTTCCCCATATTCACTTCCTCTTAGAAAATATACATGTTTTCAAAAAGAGGTCAGAGTTAGATTTCTCCTTTTCTCACTCAAAGTGAAAAGTGAATAGCAGTGATTGTGTTGTATTAGAGTGAAAATGCAATTCTTCTTTCATCACCACGACTTGCAATCTTGCAATCTCTTCTACCAGAATTGCCCAGAATACCAACGTCTTTGCGGTGATATCAATAAAACCCATTTCGGTTTTGTCCACAGGCAATGTTGCGAAGTGCTCCAGCAAGCGTGGAAGCTGCTCTCTGAGGAAGTAAAACTCCAGCCCCCCAGGTAGCAGAAACCAACTAAACAACCGAAAGTTGAGAATAAACCCAAGGGGTGGCAACAAATGGCCCAACATGGGAAATCTGCTTCATATAACCTCAAAATACACTTTTATGTCCCAGCACCTATCTGCGCTGGCACCTATGCACACCCTCAGATCTACCTAATAAACCGAAAACAGAGAAGTGATTTTTTTTTTTAAGTAGAGAAATGGAAAATGAATCAACTGTGTGACTACACGAGGGGCGCCTTTTCTTCTCACCAAGCCTCTTTGTTTAGCAATAGGTTCTGTCCCACCCGCTGCCAGATGTGGATAGACATGACCAGCTTCCCATCCGACGGGCGAGGAATCGCTTGAGGTTCCACCCAAGCTCCCGGGCAGTGGGGTCCCTGCAGCAGGTGCCCCCCACACCCTGAAATCGGCCCGCAGCCATCCTGAGGGGAGAAATCACTGTCTCCTCTCCTGTATCTGGGACCTAATTTAGTACTAAAATTTTAAGCAGTGCATTCATATTTTACTGGACCTAATGTGTTTTATTAAATTTTAATCCATTAAGGGCAGTGTGATTTCTCTGTATTTCAAACAGAACTGAGTTGGATTACAGGGAAGATTTCTTAAAAGAGAGATCTGACCCTATTCAGGCACCATCTCCATCTCGGGTAAAGAGGGTTTGAGGGAGAAAAGAGGGAAAGGATGGATTCTCCCCCATCCCATCTCCTCAAGGTCAATCGTCTCTGGATTCTGAATAGCGTCAGATCCTCTGAGCTCTCTCTGCACTCTGTAGCTTGGGGCAGAAGGATATGGGATGATTAAACTCCTCCATGGCCTCAGCGGTACCAAGAAAGAAAAAAAGGAGGGAATTATCCCTGAAATTGAGACCTCTGGGAGCGCCCAGAGAGCCTGGTACAGAGCGAAGGGCCAGGAAGGAGAGCTCTCCTGGGTTTCTTACATCCTGGGGCTAAGTTCGGGGAGTATGGGTGCGTTTTGCTCAAACACCTTTCCTCTTCCGAGCACGTCCACCTCTGCTCTTGTGTTTGTCTCTAACTTTCTCTCTCCACTGGCTCCCCCGTGAGTCCCAAGTCCACCTCGCTTAGAGATTCTAGGGAGCCCCTCTTTCGCCCAACGCTGCCAGGCACCCCCTGTGGCCGAGGGCACAGCCTCGCCTCAGTGCTTTCTTGGCTAACTCTCTCTCTCACCGCCTCTCACTGCAAGCACTCAGCAAGTGTCTCCGGAAACCTCTGCATCCGGCAGTTCCCAGGCCCTCCTAGATCAAAATTCGGGCTCGCCAACTCCTGCCCTCCCATCAAGGCCTGGCAGAGCGAAGGGAGGGGCGGGGGTAAAAACAAATGGCCATTGGCGATCGGGAGGACGCACTTTGAGGGCAGGGAGAGACCTGCACCAGGGCCAGGGCCCTGTAGTCGCCGAATGAGCCGAGTGGGTCTCTCTCTAGATAATTCTGGACTGAGGACAGTGGCCGGGCAGGACACAAGAGGATGAGAAGAGGCAAGGTAGAAAGGAAAGTAACGGCTCTCTCTTTCCCCAGTGGAGGGAAAGGCGCAGAGCTGAATTTCAGAAAAAGCAGACTGACTGGGAAGAAGGGACGCGGGACGCAGCCAGCCCCAGGCCCGCTGGATGTCTGCGAGGCTCCTAGACGCCTTCACGATTCCGCAGGGTAGGTTGGCTGAGGCCGAGGGTGGCGAGGAATCTGCACGCGGGGACTGCTGACTCACCCACTGGAGTCGACCAACCTTTGGAGCAAACACAACAGGCGCCGAGGAATTAACATCGGCCGGAGGGAAAGCGTGAGTGCTCCGCACTACCCAGAGCGCGGGGACGCACACACTCAGGCACGGACACAGACACGCTCACACCCGCGCATGCAGACACACAAGTGCTAACACTCACGCCCACTCACTCAGATTCACACCTGTTTCTCCCCTCCCCACCTTCCGTGGAAGGGGCTGGGGGGGAAGAGACGGAGCTCCGCGTTCTGTCCGCATGCAAGAGTCCCTGTGTTTACTTTCCCCGACGAAACTGTTATTTTTCGTCGTAGTGAATCTCCTTGGTCCGTGTGTTTCTCTTCCCAAAGTTAAGTCCAGTCACGAAATCAAACTTAAAGCGTTGGAACAATCAATGAAGACTTTTGCGATCCATGGCGCCTTGCGCTTCCTGGAACTAAAATAAATGCAAGAAATCGAAACTTAATTACTTGAAAGAAATCCAGAAATCCCTCTGCATAATTTATCCAGTCATTTTTCGTAGCGTCCGTGTTCAGTGCAGTGTACGTTAACTCTATACTTTGGGCTGAGATCTGGCTTCCTTCGTTGATTCCTTGGGGGTGGCTGCACCCAACCTCAGCCAGGAATTTTGCCCTGCACTAGACTCCCCCTTCTTCCCACTCCTCAGAGCTGATCTAGTAACTTTTTTCCGAGGTCACCAACTGTAACGGTACAAGGATCCCTGGGGCTGAGTGTTGTGTGTAGTTTAAAAATAAAAAACCTCACCCGTTCTCTCTTCTTTTTGCTCACTGGGGCTGTACTTGAATTTGTGTGAGTTGCTTAATACTAGACCTGAAATCAGGAACCTTAGTAAATACAAGGCAGGAACAATTTCTCTGAAGGAACAGTGTCCCATCAAAAAGTGCCCTTCTGCTGGTGATGGAAAAATTGATTAAAAGGTGCACTTTTTTTTCTTTCTCTCCAGGGAAATTTTCTCTCTCTCTCTCTCTCTCTCTCCCCCCCACCACCTCTCTTTCGTCTTTATCTTCCTAAGGCACACTGCTTGAATATTTGTTCTGACTAAACTACTCTTCAAAGTATTTTTAGCTGGACCACAAAACCAGGACAGTAGTTTCTTGCTCTGATATCTGTTCCTTTCAGACTCACTCATTTTCTCCTCTCCTTTGGTTTCTAATCACTTGAGAATCTGCATATCTATAAAGTGCCAAAAGATCTTCATGTGGGAGCACTAAATAAAATAGATGCTCTTGAATTCAGCTTAAAGATACTGGCTAATATCAAATGACTTTTGTAACATGTTGTGACTCTGACGTTAAGTACTATTGGGAATTTAGAAATTTCGTGATTACTAAAGCTATGGCCAGTGGATTTGCAGAATACAATGGTCCCTGAATCTATTAGCATGGTGAGGTTGACTCCAGAAAGACAAGCTTTCTCATAGACACCTTATAGAAATCTGAAGTAATGTTATGAAAGAATGAAAAAATACACTGGGGAAGAGCTTGGAAACTGAAGTACATTTTGATTTAACTTATATTAACAGAAATGTAATGTAAAAGTGAAAGGATCTAACAAAACCATTAATAATTAAAAAATAATTACAGATAGTCTATCCTTACTATTCATAACCACTCAACACTTTAGACAAAGAAAACGGAATACTCTTAATGGGAATGAGATGTGAACAGACTGCTAATGAGAAGTTAACTAAGGACTGTGCATTTGTCAAAGGAGAGGAGTTTCCTTGTTTCCCGCCCCCCCCACACACTGTCCCCACATATTTTAATTCTCTCAGAGTTAGCTTGAATCCTCCTCTTCATATACACTGAGTGTCAGAGTTTATGCAACAGAAATCTCTTGAGCAATAACAATACAGACCTTATCGAATTGTGGAGATCAGGGACACCAGATGGCTTGTCTATTAACTAGCCTCACTGACAAATATTTATAGGTGCCTAAGAGATCCATGCTTCTGTAATAGATTTTGGGTGGACAATCCCATCCCACAAGGATTTCACAAAATAATGACCCTCCAAAGACAGCAGTTTGTTCCCTGTTCCTGTTTGTGATCACTTTTTTAAAAAAGATGAGTCATCCTTTAAGGATTCATTGTCATCCTTTCTCTTGTACTTCTCACCAGAGGTGTTACGTTCCAGTATTTTTCTTAAATGTGTGTGTATTTTTCTGTTACCTCAATTATATTTATTTTCTCTCTAGTATGTGTTTTTTAAATGTTCCAAGGCTTTAGAGCAGTTTTCTACACTTAATCATGCAGCAAACTTTTAGTCATGCACTAGAACTTTCAAAAGATGTTGGGAAGGAAGATACAGTGACTCCATTCTGATTTTCACTGCATATTCTTTTTATTTTGTTTGAGAGACACATGGGACTGCCCTAGAGGGCTCCGTTGATGTTTGGAGACACTGGGAGGAAATCAAAGCAGCCTGGCAGAAAGCAAACTTCACTGCCTCTTTTCAGAGATAAAGGGAATTCTTACAAAAGGAGAGATTTGCAGACATGCAACTGGAATTCAATGAAGTCATGGCTGAGGCATCTGCTGGGAAGCTACCAGGAAGTGGAGACCTACAGCCCATGTCAAATCTTTTAAATCTAAAGAATTTGAAGCTTCCTTCCTTCCCATCCCCAGATGAATTAGAAACAAAACAGCATGCCTTTTGTAGGAAACAGAAAAACCTAAGGAGAAATGCTAATAGATTGCCTACAAAGATTATAAATACTTCTTAGCTGTATAAATATGACCTGAGTGCATAAAGCATGATAGAGTCCGTGTAGGCATCCACTCTCAGTTTTTGTTTAAATGCAGCAGAAGGACACCGTGACAACAATGACAACAAACTCACATTTAAACATTTTATCCTTTCTTGAAATTTTACATATTGCCTATGATTTGCCTGTAAATCTCATATATACAGAAGTGAGCAAACCAATCATAGAATTATAATATTTGTACCTAAGGATGTGTTGTTGTCTCTGTTTTCCTTTCTCTCCTTTATCCTCATAAATAGATCATCAAGGTATAGTTCAGCTAACATGTGCTCTGGAAGATGTTATAACTTTGTGCCTTGACTAGTTTTTCCTGACATGCACTTAAGACATGAAATCGCTCTAGCATTATGACAAGCAAACTGTATTTGAAAGCACTAAGATCTCTCCTCTTCAAAACACAAAATCTATATACTTTGTGATGTCATGTGCTTATTACACCCCTTCTTTGCTTGTCAAAACAAGGCCAAAGAAAGCGTTGTCAACATTCTGCTTATCTGACATATGCCTATACTCACGTTCCACTGGTTTCTCCTGGACTCCACTGTCTAGTCTGGACCATATGACAAGTCATCTCTATAGTAACCCTGCTAGACCCCTTAATCTCTTTGCTTCCTTACCTTTCTCATAACAACCTTACCTTTCCTGTTTTCTCCACTTTTGCCAATAGGTTGCTGATTTCACTGGCGATACGAGAATAGGCTAGTTTCTCTTTAAATTATAATTTATTATATATTCATGCTATCCATCTGAGATATATATATATATATATATCAGACATATACAGATATGTATATCTGTAATAGCTTGAAACTCAATTTCGTTCTGATGTACCTTCCTCTACAGTCTGTGAAGCTAAAAACTACATTTCCCAGACTCTCCTACAGTTCAGGTACTGGCTGTGACTGAGAGGCAGAGGTGTAGCTCAGTTATTCTCTTTTGGTGTGAACCTAAGAGGAGTGGTACTTCCTCAGAGCCAACAGTTACGTGCTGCTAAGATGGTATATTCTTGAAGTCTGGAGTTTCACCAGTGCCTTTCTTATTCTCCTCCTTCTTACCTGTGGGAGAGCTCACGGCTTTCCCGGCAGACTAGTTCTGCACTGTGGCTCTGGGTGTTGTTCCAGGAAGTTCAGTGTCAGTTTGTGACTTCATTCTTTCCAAAGATGTGTAAGCACCTGCCTGTATGAAATCTCTCTTGGTTTAAAATAAAGTAGTTTCTGTTATTTGCAGCTACTCCCGGACCTATACTCCAGCCTTGACATTATTTTCTCTACTTCTCAGTATCCTTTTTACTTGCTGTTAGTTGACTCTCAATCTCACTCCCTACAGCGTCTACTGCCAACATTTTCTACCTCTGCCATCATGATTTTGAGCATAAAACCTCACCTCACAGTTTACAAATAAATTATTTTACTGCCACACATTCCCTTAAGTTTTCTACTGCCACCTGGGCATGTTTTCTGTGTTTTAACCCAGCGTCTCCTTCGATTCTCCCCACCCCCCACCCCCCCACCCCCGTCCCCGTAAGTGTTCGCCTCCTCCTTCAAGTTAACCCTTTAATGTGCTCGTGATTTCTATCCTCTCACCACCTTCTGAACCTTGGTCTGTCAATTTATTCTTTTTCTTGCATCTTCAATTTTTCCTCTCCAGTCTCTCTCTCCTTATCCTACTAATATATTCAAGATGTTTTGGCCATAAAATTTAAATAAAACAAAAACTCTTTACATTTCTTTCCTCCAATATCTCTCTTCCTTTTGCAAATGGTAGTTGCATTTACTACCATTCATCTACTTTCATCTTATTACCACCCAATCACTTCTTAACTCTCTACTGATGATGCTGCCTCATAGGATACCAAGGGTCTTTTAGTTTACACACTCTGTGGTACTTGTTCCAAAAGCGTAGCCTTCAAACTTGGAATTTTGTGCTAGTTCTACTACTTATTGACTCCAATTCCCATTTTACCCCTCTGAAAATCGTGGATAATAATAGCATATTCTTTCCCAGAGTGCTGAGTGGATTAAACAACACGTAACATGTAAAGGGCTTAGGATATTTCCTTGTATGTGATAAGTCCTTGATAAATATTAGCTAATAATAAAATACCAATAATAGTCATTATGGAACGTGAGGGTTGGCAATTCTCTCTTTCCTGAAATGGATTGGCTTGGATCTCAGCCTATGGTCTGTAAAGGCAGGATGTACCAACCTCAACAGAATCATCCTTTAAACCAGGTTTTGGCCTTTCTCGTTATTCTTTTTCTATCCTCTCCTGCCCATCAAACAAGGCCAGCACCCCAGTGATCCATCTCCCCAAGGCTGTTATATCAAAAATGTAGGCTTATATATCATTTATTCATTAACTCAGAGACATATTCAGAGAAACCAGGGATTAATTATTATTGATTAAATGCTTTATCTTGCTCAGAAGACCCAAAATTTTGTCACCAGACTTCCCCTACCATTTTAACATGATTTCTAACTTATTTCCTTAAAAAGCTAATAAATTTTGAAAGAATAACATACCCAATATCTACACCTAAGCATATGGGTCCCTTTCTCAAGTCAAGAGTATTCTGCACATCTACCTTCTGAGACAGTTTCCTTTCTTCTTTTCCTTGGCTACTCTCCCATTTTCTGAAAGGTAGTGATTACCTAAGGATCTATAAACTCTATTTCTGCTTCTCCCTTGCTAATTAAATCATTTTCATAGCTTCTACTCTCACCCAAATGCCTCCCCAAACTATATTACTCTGATGTCTTCTGAAAGTCAGTTTCACATTCCAACAGTTTACTCAATTTCTCCACCTGGATGCCTGCTCTACCTTCAAACTCAATCCCTACAGACCCATACCACTTTATAATAATTCATTTATGAAATGTATTACTTTCCATTTGTATAATTTTTTATTCTTGTCTGATCTCCTAGATGAGACTGTGAGATCCCCGAAGACAGTCTATGTTTAACTCCTTCCGTGCCCTTAACAAGCTTATCATCGTATCCTATATAGAGTAGGTGCCTGATACTTATTCACTGGCTGACAATGGATGATTGTTCTAATAGCAAATGATGAGACTGCTGTGCATTAAAATCTCACCAATGCTTATTCTTTTCTGAATCTTTTTAGAACCTGACCTCAAATTAACAGGTAAATGAGAGACTGGGAGAAAACATTTGTATTGGCTAAAAATGACAAAGGAAAAACTAGATCATACGAAGTACCCCTGCAAACTAACATGAAAAGAAATGTAATAGAAAAAGACATAAATAGGCAATTTACATGTTGGCAAAGCCAAGCGCTAACTAAGATTGGAGAAGTGCCAAATCTCGCTTAAGTAACCACACAAATGTTAATTAAAACAGTGAGGTACCAATTTATAGCTATCATCTTCATAAAGTTGAAAAGTTAGATAATACCAAAAGTTATTAAGGATGTAGGATAGAAATCATAACACAATATTGATAGAAGTGTAAGTATTGGATGGCCATTGTGAAATGCAAACTGGTAATCTTTAGTAACACAACTATGCAGATAACCTCTGACCTACCAATTCCATTGCTGCGTTATACTCCAAAGAAATTTTCCTACAGATCCAAAAGGCAATATTTGAAGATGTTCCTATCAGTGTTGTTTATAATGTCAGAGAGGTAGAGGCAGCAGATAGAAGCAATGACTCTTATGGCAATATAGAAAGGCCTTAAAAAGTTGAGTGAAAACTGAACACAGTATATAATATAATGCTATTTTTATACTTGAACACACACAAAAAAGCTGTGTATTTTTCAAAGATATATATATATATATATATATATATATACACACAAAGATAGATTCAACTCATTAGCATAAGTGCCATTGGCTAGTAGGAATGTAACTGGGGAATAAATTCATTAAGATACATCAAAGGCCTTAAAGGTTCATTTTCTCCTGTGAATCGCACTTCTAGGAATTTCTCTTAAGAAAAAAATTTGTTTTCAATGCCCACAAAGATGTAAGGCAGCTTTGATCATAAGAGTAAAAACTGGAGAGTGTCCAGTAGCAGAGAAAGAGTTTAATAACTGTAGTACAGTCATATTATTAAATAGTACTCAGCCACTACAATCATGTTTTCAGGGAATTTTTAATGACATGGGAAAATACATTCTTTAAGATAAAGCAAACATAATATAAAACAAAGATTCTTTTTGTTCAAAAGAAGTATATAGATACACAGAAAATAGTGAAAAAATAAGTACTTTGAGTGTTGCATTGTGAGAGATTTTAGCTTCCCAAATTGTCTATGATGAACTCTATTCCTCTTATTACCAGAATTACATGTGTGTACAGATTTAGATGTAGTTATAGATATAACTTTCCTAGGTTGTATACTTTTTCTTATAAGATTCATTGCACCTCTTGTTTAAAGTGCTGTAGCTAAGTGATCCATCAGCTGAACTCATTCACTAACACTAGCTGTAGTGAAAATTTATAGATTGGAAATGGTATTTAATTGACTTGACAAAGATGCATTTTGCCATCTAAATTTTATAGTGCAACTCTGAAATGTGGAAAAGCTCACAGGATTACAAAGAGAAGCCAGTATTGACTATCACATGCTTAGCTGGGGACCCCACAAAATGATCCTCTAAATATGGCCTAAATCATTTCAACTGCAATCCATATCGCCTCTCTTTGCCTACAGCAGGTCCAAGATGCTCCCTAGGTAGCTAAGAGACAGGGACAAGAAGGGGTATGTTATCAGACATCTTATTTTCACCCTTTCCAATATTTTATTAGGGAAAAAAAGTGCACACTTGATGAGTTTAAGGGAAAAAATACACTTTATTGAGAAACTGTTAAAATGGCAACTCTGTTCTCAGAGGCAGGATCCATTATATTCTCTACCTTGGTTCCCTAGCTGATATACACAAAGGAGAACTTTTGTAAACTAGTTGTCTTTTTTTAATTGAAAAATTAACACACAATGATGATTAGATTTATGCTCAAGATGGTGCAGTAGCTTCAATCTTTGACTACCCCATTAGTTGCAAAAACATGGCAATGTTAGATAAAATATAAGAAAAGAAAACCTCATAGGGCTTTGTCTATATAAATAATTTGATTGAGAAATGTATTATGAGATTCATGGGCTCTTGTGAGATGGAGGGATTTAATGATGAAAACTCAGAATGATGGATAGAGAAGAGATACTTACATAGTGTTTATTGTCCAATTAGTATGTGTGAAGATTCTTTCTTCATACTATGCAGGCACCATCTCTTCCTGTACATGACCAGGACCATCTCTTCACATTCTTTACTGTTAAATATGCTCTTCCTGGCTGATTTCATACCTCCCATGATAAGAAAAAGATAGCTCTTTAGAATCTGTTTGTGTTCATGTGATACAGATTTTCTTGTTCTGCAGTGTCTTAATACCATTACTTAATGTTAGTTTCATCATTACTCATGAGTCTGCATTCTCCATCCTGCCATCCATGAATACTGATTTCCGTTGACTCTCTCAAACATTGTGTTGTGCTTTGTTGATGATGACCTCAAATGCAAGTCATACTCAGAGTATGCAGAAAAATGTGAATTATAATTTGTTTTCTGATGATGTTAAATTTACGTTTCAGAATTTTATGGAATAAAGGTAAAATAACATATTTTCCAACACTGTTTTCTCTTGAACTTTTTTAGGCCATAATCAGTGCCTTTCTAGATTGTACAGTGTTAACTGTACCCCTGCCTTCCACATACCATCACTAACTAGGAGGACAGGTGAGGCCCCTATGGGCAGAGAAAAAGAGTGGTCCTATTCACTCAAGGATATCCATCCTTAGTTCAGCATGGCATAAAACCAGTCCAGGAGAACATGGCATCTACCTGGGAATAGTGCCAAGAGAGGACATTGATCAGAAGAGCTCTAGCATTGTGGACCCATGGTTTCAAAATCTCTCAGGGGAGGAAGGCATGGCCATCTAGAGGTTGCCTGACAAGATGGTAAAGATGGTGAGATAACCACTTTTGGTTTCAGGGACAGAAGACAATCAGTAAAAGCCTGAGACCCTCCTCTTCTCCACTGTCCTTGGGTGTTGCACACCAGAGGTGACATTGTGGTTAGAAGACAGATGGGCAAAAGTCAATACACAGTATGAGACACCTGATCAAGCCCCAAATCAGAGTGTCAACAGCATTCTGGTGGCCCAATCTCATACTATCCCATGAAATAAATACTACACAGGTCAGCAGTAATAATCCATTTACTAAGCTGCCCTCCTGGAACAAGAATAAGGCCACAGTAATTTAGCATAACCCATAGGCTCCAGTTCTGGAGGTCTTTGGAGTATCTGGTTTAAACCATGGATTAAGTAGAGGGTAGACGGTCTAAAGCAAGTGGAGGATGAAAATTGGGACCAGGGTCCATGCAGATCCCAGTACAGGCATGAAATGCCTGTACTTCTCAGACAGCCCTGCTGGCTAAGTCCCATTTTGGCAAGAGAAGAGGAATTAGAAATTTTCACAAAGTGCTTCTGACAACTAGGACCCATGCAAGACAGGGTCTCAGCATGGAAAGCCCTGTCTGGATGGTGCTACTGGTCCTTGCTGACTCAAGGAATCAGAGGACGACTTTAAACATTTCAAGGAAGGTAGGGAATTCTCTGGAAGTCCAGTTGTTAGGCCTCCATGCTCTCACTGCTCAGGGCCTCGGTTCAATCCCTGGTCAAGGAACTAAGATCCCGCAGGCTGTGTAGCACAGCCCCCCAAAAAAAATTTTTTTAAAGGAAGGTACACCAAAGCATAAGGCTCCTGAAGTGTGGACCTGGTAAATTTCCTAGTTTGCCCTGGCTTAGAAGCAGTATTGCCAGGATAGACTGTGTCTGAGAATGGAGATGTTTTTTTAAACAATGTAAGGCATTTATGAAAAAAAATTATCAATAATTCAAGGAAATAGGACCAGAAGACCAAAAAATAAGGAGAAAAAAACAGATGAGAGAATGGACTGTCTAGATGATACAGATATTTGGTCATTAGACAAACACTTTTAAATAACTGGGATTAATAGTCTTAAGAAAGTAGATGACAGTTATAATCCATAAAAAGTCAAATGGAAATACTGGAGGTGAATAAAATAATAAAATATGTTTAATATCAGGTTAGACACATCAGAAGAGAGGATTATTGGCCTGGAATATGGGTCTGGATTGAATCATGGAGAGAAAAAAGATGGAGTATGTAGAAAAGACCTGCAGCTTCAAAAAGCTCTATGAAAAGAAAAGCTCTATGAACTTCCAGCAGGATAAATACAAAGAAGACATTATTTAGTCACTTCATAGTAAGACTGCTGAAAGAAAAGAGAAAGTCTTAAGATAGCAAGAGGAAAAACGCATATGAACTTCAAAGGAGCAACAATAAGACTTACAGCAGACTTTCTGAGGAAAATATGGGATGAGATCTTTAAAGCACTGAAAGACAGTTATCTGCCAGTCTATAACCCAATAACTGAGAAAGGTGCTTTGAAATGAAGATTTTTCAGACAACTACCAAAAGAATTTTTCACCAACAGACCTCTATTCAAAGAAATTCTAAAGTGAGTTCTTCAGGAAGAAGAAAAATGATTCAAAAAAAGCAGCATTGGAAGTCATGAAGAATTGATGAGCATTGTAACAGATTAACACAGAGTAAATATAAATGTATGCAGAATCAAAATATATGACAACAATAACACAAAAGAGGGGGAAGGAATTAAATAGAGTTCAAGTGTGTTAAAATCCTTGCATTATCCAAGAGAGGATAAAATCTTAATGTATAGTTAACTCTATTAAGTTAAGGATGCATGCTGTAATCTTTAGGTAACTACTAAAAGAATAATAAAAGCTAGTAGAGAGGGGTGATAGAAGTTTTTAATACCCGATTGACCTAAAAGAAGTATGAAAGTAAATAATAAGGAACAAAGACCAGAGGCAACAAACAGAAGATAAATAGTAATATGGTTGATTTAAACTAAATATACCAGTAATTATATCAAATGTGAATGGACTAAATATTCCAATTAAACAGACATCATCTAGACAAGACAAGAGGTTGGCAAACTTCTATGTAATCAGCCAGGTAGTGTTTTAAGTTTTGAGGGCTACATACATCTCAGCTGCATATTCTTCTTTGCTTTTTGTTTTTAACCCTTTAAACGTGTAAAAACTATCTTTAGGTGGCAGGCAATATCTGGCTCCCAAGTTTGCCAAGTTACACAATGATGATGATGATAATCAAAATAATGTCTACTTAGGGCCTACCATGTACTGGGAACACTTATCAGAACATTATACGTGTAAATTCATTTAAATATCTATTTCACATTATTATAATGCTTTAATCTCCATTTTACGAAAGAGGAACTTGAAGCATAGTTATGTTAACTAACTTGCTTATGTCTTACAGTGAGTAAAATAGCAAAACCAGGCAGTCTGGCTACAGAGTTAACCTTCTTACTGAGTTGATTAGTAGCATGCCTGGCTAACGTGTGTTCCACAGGAAAACAGTAGCATATGGTTAGAAGGATCTTGCATCTGAAGGCTAGAGATTAGGACCAGTTGGGGACTTGAAATATCCTAAAGAAGGTCCAGATTCCAGTAAGAATTATTGAGTTTTTCAATAATCAAGGTTGTTGATTTATGCCATTTTTAGTGGTAGCTCAGAATTTATTTTCCTTTATCAAATTTAAATTATTTTCAGTCTTCAGGAAAGGACATTTCTAAGATACCCGTTGTCCCAGTATGATGCATTGGATTTTAAGACAATCTAGTCAACTGCCTGTTCTACTTCTATGATCTTACAGATAGGCATGAATCAACTATAGCATGTTGGCCTATAAATTCCTTGTAGCAAGTGGCCTAGATTAATCTGAAAATGGTTTGGAAATTTGTAAAGTTGCAGTTTATGTCTCGACTAATAAGGTTTTCTGTGTTTTTTTTTTTTAATAACAACTATAAAGCCGTTTCTTGCTCAAATTACAGGTTAACGTCTTTATTAGCTAGTGTACAATGTTTAAATATTTATCCAAGATCAATACACAAATGATCATTTTCAAAATCTTTGAAATTTTTTATTTCTCAAAGATCTTATAGAAGAAAAGTGGATACAATTAAGATGTATAGTTTACAAATAACTATACGTGTGAAGACTAATTTTATCCTTTTCTTTATTTTAGAAAAAAGGCAGATGAAAGAAAATGTTTAAAGTAAACATTAGTGGACTTCCCTGGTGGTGCAGTGGCTAAGAATCCACCTGCCAATGCAGAGGACACGGGTTCAAGCCCTGGTCCGGGAGGATCTCGTATGCCACGGAGCAGCTAAGCCCGTGCGCCTCAACTGCTGGACCTGTGCTCTAGAGCCTGCGAGCCACAGCTACTGAGCCCACATACCACAACTGCTGAAGCCCACGTGCCTAGAGCCCATGCTCCACAACAAGAGAAGCCACCGCAATGAGAAGCCCGTGCACCACAACGAAGAGTAGCCCCCACTCACAGCAACTCGAGAAAGCCTGGATGCAGCAACAAAGACCCAACGCAGCCAAAAGTAAAATAAATTTTAAGAAAACTAAACATTGGTGATATCAGAATGCAATGAATTTTTAGTTGAGGTTCAAATGTTCAATTAAGCATTTTATGTACTGTAAGTATATTGAAGACCCTGAAGTATATTGTCTGAGAGTTATAAATTAGGCATTTAAAAAGTGTCCTAGTAAAATTTTACCATACAAAATCTAGGATACAGACTATTTCCAGAGTCAATTTTACCAATAAATTAAAATATATTCAGTAATATCATGTCCTTATTGATTTCTCCCTGAGAGTTAATTTAGTTCTTAAAATAAGCACTAGTGCTATATTTTAAAATATTATTTTGAACAGAAGTAAGTCTGAAAAGAAGTACTATAGCATTAGAAAGAGACAAGTTTCCCCTTAAATCTCAGTTCATTTTGTGCAGCACTAAACCCTGTAAGTAAATCACTTACATATTTGAAACCATTAAGTGAATCAAGCATTACTACAGTGAACACACACACAAAATGTCTGATTCCTGTTGGCATTAAATATTTAAGTGCAAGTTTAAAGTTTCCTTCCCCTTACACATGGGATGTTTAAAAGCCCTGGTGGTAAACTCATTTTAATTTTGCTTGTTTCCATTCTTCATTCCCCTGACAACTTCAGTCTTTTACCAAATAACTGTCCCTATCATTTGGCTGAGTTTCTTCCAGCAACACAAGAAGAGAGGAGGAATCACTGGAGATGTTCTTACTGAGACCAAACATGGGAGGTTGCAGTAGTGGGCAGCTTTTAATTATTCTTCAATAACAAGAGCCCTCAAAGAAGTTTCAGGGGCAGTACATTTTGTTCACTGAAGATTTCCCTATAAAGACATTTTCCATAGGAGAACATCCTGCACACCTCTTTATTTTTTTAATTTATTTGTTTTTTCTCCAGTTTTATTGAGACATAATTGACATACAACAATGTATATATTTAAGCTGTACAGCATGTTGATTTAACTTACATAAATCATGAAATGATTATCACAGTAAGTTTAGTGAATGTCCCTTATGTCATATAAATACAAAATTAAAGAAATAGAAAAAATTTTTTTCTGTGATGAGAACTCATGACTTACTCTCTTAACAACTTTCATGTATAACATACAATCTACAGATTCAATGCAATCCCTATCAAAATGCCAATGGCATTTTTCACAGAACTAAAACAAATAATTCTAAAATTTGTATGGAAACACAAAAGACCACTCCCCCCCAACCCTAAATAGCCAAAACAATCTTGAGAGAGAAGAATGAAGTTGGAGGTATCACACTCCCTGATTTCAAACAATACTACAAAGCTACAACAATAAAAACAGTATGGTGCTGGCACAAAAGCAGACACATAAGTCAATGTAACAGACTAGAGAGACCAGAAATAAACCCACACATATATGGGCAAATAATCTATGACAAAGGAGGCAAAAATATACAATGGAGAAAAGACAACTTCTTCAATAAATGGTGTTGGGAAAACTGGACAGTTACCTACAAAAGAATCAAACTGGACTGCTCTCTCACACCATGCACCAAAATAAATTCAAAATGGATTAAAGACTTAAATGTAAGACCTGAAACCAGAAAACTTCTAGAAGAAAATACAGGCAGTACTCTCTTTGACATGGGTCTTTAGTAACATTTTTTGAGGTATGTCTCCTCAGGCAGGGGAAACAAAAACAAAAATAAACAAACATAATTATATAAAACTAAAAAGCTTTTGCACAGCAAAGGAAACTATTAATAAAATAAAAAGGAAGCCTACTGAATGGGAGAAGATATTTGCAAACAATATATCTGGTAAGGGGTTAATACCAAAAAATACAAAGAACTCATACAACTCAATAGCAAGAAAGCAAACAATCTGATTTAAAAATGGACAGAAGATCTGAAGAGACATTTTTCCAAAGAATACATACAGCTGATCAACAGGCACCAAAAAAGATGCTCAACATCACTAATCAACAGGGAAATGCAAATCAAAACCACAATGAGATAACACCTCACATCTGTCAAAATGGCAATTATCAAAAAGACAACAAATAACAATGTTGGCGAGGATGTGGAGAAAAGGGAACCCTCATGGACTGTTGGTAGGAGTGTAAATTGGTGCAGCCATTATGGAAAACAGTATGCAGATTCCTCAAAAAATTAAAAACAGAACTACTGTACTATCCAGCAATTCCACTCCTGGGTTTCTATCAGAGGGAAAGAAAAACACTAATTCAAAAAGATACATGTCCCCAGTGTTCATAGCAGTGTTATTTGCGATATCAAGATATGGAAGCAACCCAAGTGCCCATCAACAGATGAATGGATAAAGAAGATGTGATATTATACATATATATATATATAAATATCACTCTGCCTGCACACCTCTTTAAAAGAACTGTCTCTGGATCCGCTGTCTTTTCTCTTTCTTTATCCTGATTGCTTCATTCCCTTTTTCTTTCAGGGTCTTCTGCTGCCACCATCCTCAAAACCAGCTCGCAGAAAAGGCTCTGACACATTCGTTCACACTGAGGTGTAATTGACTTGCTGCTCTATCAGGCAGGTATCATGAATCACTTTTTCTGGGAAAATCTGCATTTTAATAGAATTTCTCAAAGTGAATGTCTAGTTGTAAATGGTCCAACATTAGCAAAGAAGACAATGGTGGAGAAAGAGAAGCAGCCCTGAAATCATAGTATGCAAATTGCTGTTTAGTCTACCTACTTGTTAGGGTGGACAGGACAAAAAGAGGCTAAACTACTTAGGATCACTTGGTAAAATGAGCAGTTAGTTGACCTTTTGCCAAAAGAACTTAAACCTGTGAATAGGCAACACGTAAAACTGAAGGCAATATTTAGGTATTATCTTCAATAATTCAACATGCATGTAAGTGTCCACATGCATATAAGATTGATAAGAGATAACACACTTGTCAAAGGAAATATACATTTAAATTTTACCCATGTTGGCCTTATCACTTCACAATTACTCTTTGCCATTTTTATGGGTGGAACAACAGAGCTGAATGAAAACATGGCTTTAAGATGGTGAAGGGAATTCCCCGGCAGTCCAGTAGTTAGGACTCTGCGCTTTCACTGCCACACAGCACAGCTAAAAAAATAAAATAAAATAAATAAAAGGGTGAAAAAATATCATGGATATAGCTGGAATTCTTTCTTAAGGAAAGCGATTTTTTGCGACTGGTGCAATTTGAAATGGCGGCAATTAGTTTCTTAGTGGGACTAATCACTTGCACAAAGAGAAAACATATCATTTTAGATACAGAATCAGCATTTGATTTGCTCAGCAAATTCCTAATTTGAAGAAAGGAAAATAGCTTCAGGGCCTGGGTGGGCCAGAGTAGTGAACCATGCATGTAAAATGCCAAGCCTTTGATTAAGAATATAAATAATTATTAGCTTATACCACATGGTGTTTCTCCTTTTTTCTCTCTCATGCTCTATATCTGCAGGGTATTTTACAAAATTTAACTGTGGGGAGGAGGACAAGCTAGGGAAGGGACCCTGATCCTCGATTATCTCTTGTTAACACAGAATTCTGAATGCCTTATTAAATGCAGATTCTTGTTGTTAGAAGGGTAAGGAAAATCATAGGTGTCAGCTGTGGACAGAATGCAGTAACATTTGGGAGATGCTAAGACACCTTGTTTCTTTTTCTTTTTTTGCTTGTTTTTGTCCCCTTTACTATTGTTTTATTAAGCAAGTAATATATATTTATTTTTTAAGAAAGTACAAAATGCGGATTAAATTTTTTTAGTCATTAAAAAGAATAAAATAATGCCATTTGCAGCAACATGGATGGACCTGGAGATTACCACACTAAGTGAAATAAGTCAGACAGAGAAAGACAACTATTGTATGACATTGCTTATATGCTGTCTAAAAAAAACATACAAATGAACTTATTTACAAAACAGAAACAGACTCACAGACTTAGAGAAGGAACTTATGGTTACCAGGGGGGAAGGGTAGGGGGAGAGATAGATTGGGAGTTGGGGATTGACATGTACATACTGCTATATTTAAAATAGATAACCAATAAGGACCTTCTGTATAGCACAGGGAACTCTGCTAAATATTCTGTAATAACCTAAATGGGAAAAGAATTTGAAAAAGAATAGATACATGCATATGTATGAGGGAATCACTTCGCTGTACACCTGAAACTAACACATTGTTAATCAACTATACTCCAATTTAAATTAAAACTTTTTAATTTAAAAAAACTCAGCAACCAAGATAATAGTTTAATGCAATATTTTATAAAACTAAAAATTAATATAAAATCCATGATACATAAAGTATAAAAATGTTTAATAAAAGTGTAGTCCAGAGTGATATCCACAAAGAAAAAAAAAATCAACCATAATCCCCGTACACTGATGTACTGATTGTTAGTTGAAAATTTAATGTCTAATCTCCATAATGTGTTAAAGCTTTTCCTTAGGAAACCAAGTCTGTGTTCTTTAGCTTGTTTATAATAGGAAAAAATAAAAAGAAACATCCTTAATGTCCAACCATAAGGAATCCAGTAACAATAAATGTTATGTATAAGTACATATGTGTTTATATGCCTGAGGCTTATTTAAATGGTATCAGACTATATGTATTGTAAGACACCTTGTTTCTGGTTCCTTTTTTCTAAAACAAGTAATTCTATATTTGAAAACTAAATATGGACATATTCAGTTTTAGGTAATAGAGCTTTCATGTCAAAATTACCATAGAGATTTTGCAGACTTCTTTTTTCCAGTTTTTTAATTTATGGAATTAATTTTAATTAAGTAATTCTTATTCATCTCCAGTGATATAAAGCACTACTATTATCTCAGTTTCTTAGTAAAAAAAAAAAAAAATTGTATTTTGGCTAAACTTTTTTTCTGAGAATCAAAACATTGAAATTTGATGGAGTGACTTTTTGGACTTTAGAAAAATGTATTAAACTTGAAGAAACTTCCTGAATATACAGACATACAGAATAATGTGGGAAATTTGTGTAATTATTCAGAAAAATTCAATATATACTCTCAGTCTGTTTCCTTTCAAGGAAGAATTAGTCTAAATACTAAATAATCCAAATATATTGTGTCAATTGAAGGGACCAATCTCCTAAACAGAAATGAGGGTTAGAGAGCCATTTTACACTTATATTTCTGTCTCTGAGGATGTAAATGTCAGAGCAGACCTCCCAGCTCACTCTTTAACATCTAAAAGAACTGTGTTTGCTCAGTTCTTTACAGAGACAACAAATGGATAAATTAACTGCAACCCTATTATGAGCAGTTTATTTTCAGGTAATTTAAACAAGGAACCGGCCATGATACCCAGTGCTGGCCTGTGGTTTACCTCCAAGCCCCCGTCTTGAGGGTGTAGTAATTTATGAACCAGTGCCCAACAGGATGTTCATGGCTCATTGTCTTAGCTGTGTGCCTCTGATCCACCATGTATTCCTCATTTTACTTTGACCCACATTTGTCTGGCCACTTTCAAATACTAACGTTTATTCAGTATTTGTAGAGAACTTGAGTTACTTTGACTGCAACTGTTCCAAGTTCTTCCCTCAGATTATAGGCTTTCTGTTTCTTGGCAGAGTTCATTCACTTTTGCCTTCTTTGTTTTAATCTTGTCCCTAATTTCCATTGTTCAAATGTGTATAACTCAAGACATGCAAGAAGACTCTCCTGGGTCACGCTCTTTCTACATGATATTTTTCTCCTCTTGTCTATTTCCTAAAACTTGGAGAGGGATTTTATAATCTACCATGGATATAGGTAGGAAGAGAAAGAAATCTTTAAACCCAGAGCTGTGTGGAGGTCTTTTCCCAGTATGCAAATTTTTCATTTTTTCTCATTCACATTCAAGGTCCTTGCTGCCAAGAAAATGTTTTCCATGGTGGAGAGAATTTCTTGGGTAAGTGTATAGGAATGATCATCAGTAACGTGATTCATGATATGTCCTTACCCCCAAAATAATAATTTTCTCTGGAATCCTTTATTTCAGAAGTAGAATGCATCTTCAGAAAGTTCAACTTTAGATGTATGATACAGAGGTTTTGAGGTGTGGGTGTATTTTAAAATATAAAGAACAGACTTATGTTTTAAAACATTCTCAGTTTGGCCTGGATTGGAGGAAAGATGAAAATTGGAGGTTTACAGTGCTGTATATTCTTCATACCAGTCATTCAACCATACATGCTTTGTAAGACAAAAAACGTTCATTCATTTGAAAAAAATGTATCGAATACTCACTAAGTGTTATATATCATTTTAGGTGTTATGGAATCAACAGCGAAGAAGATAAACTCCAGAACTTACATTCTAGTGGGATGATCAGATAATTAACAAATAGCTAAATAGATGTATAAAATCAGATGCTTAAAAATAATGAAGAAAAATAAAAGAGGGTAAAGATATAGAGAAGATCAAGGTGTGCTATTTTAGGTAAAGTGGGTTTGGGAAGGCACATCTATGGAAGAAGAGAGTTCCAGGAAGGTGGAAGAGTTACACAAAGGCCAGAGACAGGAGAGGGCATGGTTCTTGAAGGACAGCAAGGAGCCAGTATGACTAGAGTGGAGTGAAGGGGATGGGGGACAGGAGCAGGACATGAGCCCAGAGAGATTGCCAAGGGACAGACCATGCAGAGCCTTGTAAACCATGGAAAAAAATGGATTCATTCCCAACGTGACAGGAAAACACTGGAGAACTGAAGTCAGGGTAGTGAATGTGATTCAAAGTAAGTTTTGGCTTTAAAACATCACTCTGGTTGTTGTGTTGAGAGTCGCCTATAGAAGATCAAGCTGGGAGTAGGGAAACTAATCGAAAGCCCATAGCTGTGGTCCAGACAAGAGATGAGTGCAGCTCGGATTAGGATATTAGCAATGAAAGTAGTGAGAAACAGTCTGTTTCATTTGCAAGATATATTTAGAAAATAGAAACCATAGGATTTGCTAATAGATTGGATATGAGGTGAAAAGAAAAAAGAGTCTCAAGGATGACTCCAAGATTTAGATAAGTCTCAGATGATCAGGGTGGAAAAGGTCTCCTGGTGTTTCTAGCTCATCTGGGAGCACTGATAACAGACCCAGAGCATTCCCTCTAAGCCTCTGGTGTTTACCTGCTCTGTTCTAAACACATGTGATGTTGGCATGGCAGCTGTCTTTTTCGGTAATTTTTAACTGTGTGAGCAGGCAATAATGCATTAGGTCTTGCATGGCAGAAGTTTAGACTAATTTGCGGGTCCAAACTTCTGTATGCGTTTAGTAAATAAAGCTTGCTAATTGTGTTCTTCAAGTCTTATTTGCTTACTAATTTTTTGTTGTTTTATCTATCAAACTTCAGAAGAAAGGTGCTGAAACCTCCCATTATAATTGTGCAGTTTCTCCTATAGCGTCATACATTTTTCTTTACATATTTTGAGGTCAATTTATTATTAGAGGTGTATCACTTAAGAATTGTTATATCTTTCATTATTAAGAAGTGAATTTTTATCATTATATAATGACATCTCTTATCCTTAAAAATAATTTCTAAGATAAAATCTATTTTGTAAGATATTGTATAGAAACTCAACTTTCTTTTGGTTACATTTCTTTTTTTTTAACATCTTTATTATAATTGCTATAATATAGTATAATTTAGTATAATTGCTTTACAATGTTGTGTTAGTTTCTGCTTTATAACAAAGTGAATCAGCTATACATATACATATATCCCCATATCACTTTCCTCTTGCATCTCCCTCCCTCCCACCCTCCATCTCCCACCCCTCTAGGTGGTCACAAAGCACCGAGCTGATCTCCCTGTGCTTTGTGGCTGCTTCCCACTAGCTATCTATTTTACGTTTGGTAGTGTATATATGTCCATGCCACTCTCTCACTTTGTCCCAGCTTACCCTTCCCCCTCCCCATATCCTCAAGTCCATTCTCTAGTAGGTCTGCATCAAAAAGTTAACTTTTTAATATACCTAATACATGCACATAGTATGAAATGCAACAATACAAAAGGATGTACAGTAAAATCTCCACTTCCTTCCCACCTCTGTCTCCTATTTTTTTTTAAATTTTCTTCCAACTGTCTTCTTCCTGCTGCCAAAAGTTGAGGAGGTGCTTAGAAAACACATTCTGGGTTAGGTTCTTCTCATGCATGTTCTCCCAGCAATCCGTACTTTCCTATCATTAGCACATAATTTCTTGCTTACTTGTTCGTCTCTATTATAGATTGTCAGCTTCTTGAAGGATGGGATATTCTCTACCTTGTTTTATTCCCAGCATCTAGCACAATAAATCTACCTTAGTACATAGTACAATATATATTTGTTGAATGAATAAATATCATCAGTAATTGATATTTACCAAGTGTTTAGGATAAATTGGAATAAGTATTGTACTAAAATCATTATTTATGGCAGTAGATGGATATGCCCCACCCATATTCCCCATGCTTTTACTATTTCAGTACATGCAGGACCAACTTCCAAATGTATTTCTTTGCCTGAGGGTTTTCTCTGATCACCCAAGCCCAAAATGCAAGGGATTAATGATCTTCTCCCACCACCACCAGTAGCCCTCAACAAATGACTGATGGGAGGTGGGGTAAAAATACCCAATTCCTTTGCCCCTACGGTAGGATAACTCTGAGGTATGCGTCCTACATTTGCTTCCAGGATTTCAAAGCAAGATTAAGCCCCAGTTACCTATAATGGTAACTTGTTTGAAAATGTACCAGTTGATACCGATGATGTCCTGAAATTAACATTGTTGTCTCTAACTGGTCTAACTTGGATCATGTTCCTTTTCTGAACCAATCACTATCCCCAGTCTGATTGGCCAGCCTTGGGTCACATGTCCACCCTTGGAATATATTTCACCAGAATCACAAAGATTGAGAATGAGAAAGAGAAGAAAACCAGAGGCCATTTCCAGAAAGTATTGTGATTAGATGTGGAATAGCCAAAGAACAACTATATTCCATTACAGACAGAGGACTGAGACTCACTGAAAAAGAAAAAAGATTTTTTTTCATTAAGATTTATAGCTAGTCTGAATTATTTATCAGGCCTTCTAAGGAAAATAATATTTCTCTATTTTAAACTTTCCCATAGAGCATAAAATGAAAGATTTCTTTTTTAAATAAGATAGATATTTTTCTTTGGTGGGAGCATGATAACACCCACCCCCAGTGAGGCCACAGGCCAAGCATTTGGCTTTTACAAACATATTGAAATATTATTCACCTCTGCAAAGATACCTGAATGGACAGAATTTTTTTAAACAATATTTTAAGGAGTTTTCATAAAGAGATAAATATTTTGAGCAGCTGGCCATAGAAAGTTTGAGGTGTCAGCAATCTGACATACTTGAAGTTTCTTACATTAACTAGCATAAAACTGAGATTTTCTCTCTAAAGTGTCCCTTTTCTGCTTCCAGTAAATGCCTCAAACCTCAAGGATTAAGCTTCTCAGCAAACATTCCTATTCTTTTACTCTCTTACCTTCTGCTGTCCTAGAAACACTAAATTTCTCATCAATTCAGTATGTTCAACTATGGGAATACTAATACCCTCTGCCCACCATCTTCAATGTACAATCTAATTAGCTAAGGAATCACCAGCTGTGTGGATGGATTGGGAGCTCAGCCTTATCTCAAGACCTGTTGTTTGGTAAGTTGTCTCTTAAATCAAGATGCATAATAAAGACGGGTCCTCTGAGCGCACACTCTGAGTGTCTTTTTATTTTTTTTTGGCCGCGCCTTGCGGGATCCTATTTCCTCAACCAGGGATGGAACCCAGGGCCCTCGGCAGTGAAAGCGTGGAGTCCTAACCACTGGACCACCAGGGAATTCCCCTGAGTGTCTTTCTCTTAAGTAGGAAAAGCAGGAGGTGCATCTAAACTATCCCTAAGATGTTCAGAGAGGGGAAAAGTCAATTATTCTTTCATTGACCCATTTTTCCTAATAATAGCTCACAATAGAATATGAAATGTTGGTGAGGAAATTGGAGAATTGATTGAGTGGCACTTTTCCCCTGTCTTTGGAGAGCAGCATCAAGGTGGGGCAAAGGAAATGGCTGTATCTTTTTTCTGTTAATTTTATTGGGGTCTAGTTGATTTACAATGTTGTGTTAGTTTCAGCCGTACAGCAAAGTGATTCAGTCATTTATATACATATATTCATTCTTTTTCAGATTCTTTTCTCATATACATTATCACAGAATATTGAGTAGAATTCCCTGTTCTATACAGTTGGTCCTTGTTGTTTATCTATCTTATATATAGTAGTGTGTGTTGACTGTATCTTAAAGACTAAGTCTCCTTCCTGGCTCTATAGGGATCAACAGAATGATTAGAAAGAGAGGACCAGAAAGAAAGATCAGACCATTCCTCCAAACCTGATATGACCTTTCCGCGGGCCGGGTTCAATCCCTGGTCGGGGAACTAAGGTTCAGCGAGCCACGCGGTGAGGCCAAAAAAAAAAAAAAAAAAAAAAGTCACTCTCCATTACCTCTTCCCTCCAGCTCCTGGAAAAAAATGTTGGCTTATCCATACAATGGAATATTATTCAGCAATAAAAGTGGATGAAGTATTGACACATACTGTAACATGAATGAACCTTGAAACATTACAGGAACTGAAAGAAGCCAGATACAAAGGACCACATACTGTATGAGCTCATTGATATGGAATGCTCAGAACAGGCAAATCCATAGAGCCTGTAGCATTTTTTTAAATTGTGGTAAAATACACATAACACAAAATTTACCATTGTAACCAGTTTTAAGTTCAGTGCTATTCATTTCATTCACATTATCGTTCAGTCATCACCACTATCCATCTCCAGTACGTTTCCATCATCCCCAAATGAAACCCTATACTCCTTAAACCATGACTTCCCATTCTCCCCTTTCCCCAGCCCCTGGCAACCACCCTTCTACTTTCTGTGTCTACGAATTTGACTCCTCTGGGCCAGTCATATAAGTGGAGTCATACAGTGTTTGTTCTTTGGTGTCTGGTTTACTTCACTTGGCATATGTTAGATACACACTGTAGCATGTGTCAGAATTTCCTTCCTTTTTAAGACTATATAATATTCCATTGTATGTATACACCACACTTTGTTTAGCCATTCATCTGTCAATGGACATTTGTGTTGCTTCCACCTTTGGCTATTGTGAATAATGCTGCCATGAACCTGAGTGTACAGAGAGCACAAGTGTCTCTGAGATCCTGCTTTCAGTTCTTTTGGGTATATATCCAGAATGGACTTGCTGGGACATAATGTAATCCTATTTTTAGTTTTTATAAGGAACAACAGTACTATTCCCATTAGCATTTGTAAGGAGTCACAGGAGCTTACAGTAAATGAATGCTTCAATCCTATCCATCACTGGTGGGGAGGCAGGACAAAACTGGCTGACAATAGTTTAACTCCAGGCTCCCAAACAATGAGGTAAGAAGCAAGCTATCTACACCTCAACACTTGCACTGCTCTTCATAAACTATCAAGTTAATAAAATGTCTCATTTTTCAAAATTCAGTGACTAAAACTGATATCATTCTCAGCATGTTATCAGCTAACTTAAGGAAAAATTTAAAGTACTGTTCCATTTTTAATAATCCTGTGAGTCAAACTTTCCTCCTTGCTTGAGCAGAGCCTGCCTGCGAATGTTCAGAGGAAAAGCCCATTTATGAATGGATGGTTTCTGCATGTGGCCCAAACAGTAAGTTATACACTGAATTTTAGTCAGAGAGGATTCAGTGTGCATCCCCTAATGGTTTAGTTACAGTCATGCCTCAAGGCATAGGAATAGACTGGATTTTGTCTCACTTTATTTTTCTGACTCATGAGGGAGAACGCAGATGGAAGCAGTTTCTGATCTGGAAAGGAGGAGAGAAGTCCTACCCATTTTCCCTTACCCTGCAGTGCTTTCCTTTATTTTCCAACCTAAATGTCATTCTCCTTGAAAAGAAGATATTCATAGTCTTAAATTCCTCAATTTACCATTAACATTTTCTTTGCAGAAGTAATGGGTAGAAAACCACCAGAAGATCTGCCTGATATCAGTGCCCTACGGGGAGGACATTCAACACAGGTAAGCTTCCTGTGTTGGGAAACACTCTTCCAGGCCCTGCTAAGATGGGCTCCAACTTAATAAGCCTGTGAATATTTTCCATGAAAAAGTCATCTCCTTCTCAATGAAACTCATATTAAGCCATCTCAGAGTTATTCATCTCCCAAATTCTAAGCCAACAAAACCAAGAATCTTAAGTGGTTTTTTTTGTTTTTGTTTTGTTTGTTTGTTTTTGTTTTGTGTTGGTTTTTTATTTTTTGGCTGCCAGCACGGCCTGTGTGATCTTAGTTCCCCTAGCAGGGATTGAACCCTTGCCCCCTGTAGTGGAAGCGTGGAGTCTTCACCACTGGACCGCCAGGGAATTCCCCAGTAATTTTTTAAATTAACTAGTTTGCTTCCGTTATGTAGTTTGTGGAACATGCATCTTCTTTTTTTTTTTTTAAATAGATCTTTATTGGAGTATAATTGCTTCACAATGCTGTGTTAGTTTCTGTTGTACAACAAAGTGAATCAGCCATATGCATATAGATGTCCCCATATCCCCTCCCTCTTGAGCCTCCCTCCCACCTTCCCTATCCCACCCCTCTAGGTCATCGCAAAGCACTAAGCTGATCTCCCTGGGCTAAGCTGCTGCTTCCCACTAGCTAACTATTTTATATTCAGTAGCGTATATATATCGATGCTACTCTCACTACGCCCCAGCTTCCCCCTCCCCACGTCCTCAAGTCCATTCTCTACATCTGCGTCTTTATTCCTGCCCTGCCACTACGTTCATCAGTACCATTTTTTTTTCTTTTTTTTTTTTTTATATTCCGTATATATGTGTCAGCATACTGTATTTGTTTTTCTCTTTCTGACTTACTTCACTCTGTATTACAGACTCTAGGTCCATCCACCTCACTACAAATAACTCAATTTCATTTCTTTTTATGGCTGAGTCTGACCCACCCTGCATCCCGGTTTGGTAGAGTGATGTGTACGCTCCCAAGAGTGAACTCCAGGGGAAACATTTGTTACATTTGTTATTCTTTTAGATGGAGAAAATTATTTTGCCCATACTGATGGAAGGCCGTCAAGAACTTCCCTCTGCCCATCACTAAAGCCCCATTGCATACACTGACTCTGTCAAAGTCCCCAGGGTCCCTGGTGCCGCTACATTTGCGTCAGCCTCAAAGCCACCGTCAGAATGACTGAACCGTGAACCCTCAGAGCTCTACCTGCTGTGGGCAGGAGCCCTGACTTCACTCTTTGATGCACTCCCAGCCTCTGCACCCTTATCTGCCCAAGAATCCACTAGGAAAAATCCCATCATATTCTCCATCCCTATTAACTTCAGCAAACTCAAGAAAGCCAAGACTCCCAGATCATGCTGCTTTACTCCAATGTTTACTTCCGAAGGCTCTGGGAATCCCTTAATAATCTGTCCCAATCTTCCTTCCCTCTGTAGTCACGGTCACTTTTGCTGTAACCTCCAGAATTCAAATCTGTATCAACAAAATCACCTAGGGAATTCCCTGGCAGTCCAGTGGTTAGGACTCCACGCTCTCACTGCCAAGGGCCCGGGTTCGATCCCTGGTCAGGGAACTAAGATCCCACAAGCTGTGCAGCATGGCCAAAACCAAACAAAAACAACAAAACCTCCACAAAATCTCCTATACCCTCAATCTCGTCTTGCTGCAACTCTAACCCAGCTCTCCCCTGAAAACACTACTTCCCCTAAAATTCCCTCAGGTAGTGACTGTTTTTGTCTCCTATCCCTGGGCTCAGAAGTTGTAGCTGTCCTTTGTGTACTTCATGGCCACTTCCAGACCATGTTTTCTCCTCTTCCCTACACCCAGCAACTCCTTGGAAGCTCATACTTTTGTCAGTTCTGCCACTATGCCTCCAAGTTGCCGTCACCTACAGCTCTCCATGTCACTCTCCATCAGTCCTCAAAGATTTTAGCTCTTGCCTCACTGTCAACCTCTCTAGTCATCTCATTATCCTTTCATTAAAATGAGTTCTTTGTCCCTTGGTTGCCTCTCTCCAAGGATCTTGTCATTCATGCCAATCAGCCACCTAACTCCAGGGTCATCTAGACCTCATCACCGCCTTTCCCATAATTCACTCTCAAGCACGTTCACTCCAACTTTACTTCACTCCCTCTGATATCTTTTATTTTTCTATTTTTCTTTTTTTTTTTTACATCTTTATTGGAGTATAATTGATTTAAATTGGTGTGTTAGTTTGTGCTTTATAACAAAGTGAGTCAGTTATACATATACATATGTTCCCATATCTCTTCCCTCTTGCGTCTCCCTCCCACCCTCCCTATCCCACCGCTCTAGGTGGTCACAAACCACCTAGCTGATCTCCCTGTGCTATGCGGCTGCTTCCCACTAGCTATCTATTTCAGGTTTGGTAGTGTATATATGTCCATGCCACTCTCTCACCTCGTCACAGCTTACCCTTCCCCCTCCCCATATCGTCAAGTCCATTCTCTAGTAGGTCTGTGTCTTTATTCCTGTTTACCCCTAGGTTCTTCATGACATTTTTTTTCCTTAAATTCCATATATATGTGTTAGCATACGGTATTTGTCTTTCTCTTTCTGACTTACTTCACTCTGTATGACAGACTCTAGGTCCATCCACCTCATTACAAATAGCTCAATTTCATTTCTTTTTATGGCTGAGTAATATTCCATTGTATATATGTGCCACATCTTTTTTATCCATTCATGTGATGATGGACCCTTAGGTTGTTTCCACCTCCGGGCTATTGTAAATAGAGTTGCAATGAACACTGTGATACATGACTCCTTTTGAATTATGGTTTTCTCAGGGTATATGCCCAGTAGTGGGATTGCTGGGTCATATAGTAGCTCTATTTGTAGTTTTTTAAGGAACCTCCATACTGTTCTCCATAGTGGCTGTACCAATTCACATTCCCACCAGCAGTGCAAGAGTGTTCTTTCTCCACACCCTCTCCAGCATTTATTGTTTCTAGATTTTTTGATGATGGCCATTCTGACTGGTGTGAGATGATATCTCATTGTAGTTTTGATTTGCATTTCTCTAATGATTAATAATGTTGAGCATTCTTTCATGTGTTTGTTGGCATATCTTCTTTGGAGAAATGTCTACTTAGGTCTTCTGCCCATTTTTGGATTGGGTTGTTTGTTTTTTTGTTATTGAGCTGCATGAGCTGCTTATAAATTTTGGAGATTAATCCTTTGTCAGTTGCTTCATTTGCAAATATTTTCTCCTATTCTGAGGGTTGTCTTTTGGTCTTGTTTATGGTTTCCTTTGCTGTGCAAAAGTTTTGAAGTTTCATTAGGTCCCATTTGTTTATTTTTGATTTTATTTTCATTTCTCTAGGAGGTGGGTCAAAAAGGATCTTGCTGTGATTTATGTCATAGAGTGTTCTGCCTATGTTTTCCTCTAAGAGTTTTATAGTGTCTGGCCTTACATTTAGGTCTTTAATCCATTATGTGTTTATTTTTGTGTATGGTGTTAGGGAGTGATCTAATCTCATACTTTTACATATATCTGTCCAGTTTTCCCAGCACCACTAATTGAAGAGCCTGTCCTTTCTCCACTGTACATTCCTGCCTCCTTCATCAAAGATAAGGTGACCATATGTGCGTGGGTTTATCTCTGGGCTTTCTATCCTGTTCCATTGATCTATCTTTCTGTTTTTGTGCCAGTACCATACTGTCTTGATTACTGTAGCTTTGTAGTAGTCAGGGAGCCTGATTCCTCCAGCTCCGTTTTTCGTTCTCAAGATTGCTTTGGCTATTCGGGGTCTTTTGTGTTTCCATACAAATTGTGAAATTTTTGTTCTAGTTCTGTGAAAAATGCCACTGGTAGTTTGATAGGGATTGCATTGAATCTGTATATTGCTTTGGGTAGTAGAGTCATTTTCACAATATTGATTCTTCCAATCCAAGAACATGGTATATCTCTCAATCTATTTGTATAATCTTTCATCAGTGTCTTATAATTTTCTGCATACAGGTCTTTTGTCTCCTTAGGTAGGTTTATTCCTAGGAATTTTATTCGTTTTGTTGCAGTGGTAAATGGGAATGTTTTCTTGATTTCACTTTCAGATTTTTCATCATTAGTGTATAGGAATGCCAGAGATTTCTGTGCATTAATTTTGTATCCTGCTACTTTACCAAATTCATTGATTAGCTCTAGTAGTTTTCTCATAGCATCTTTAGGATTCTCTATGTATAGTATCATGTCATCCGCAAAGAGTGACAGCTTTACTTCTCCTTTTCCGATTTGGATTCCTTTTATTTCCTTTTCTTCTCTGATTGTTGTGGCTAAAACTTCCAAAACTATGTTGAATAAGAGTGGTGAGAGTGGGCAACCTTGTCTTTTTCCTGATCTTAGTGGAAATGCTTTCAATTTTTCACCATTGAGGATGATGTTGGCTGTTGGTTTGTCATATATGGCCTTTATTATGTTGAGGGAAGTTCCCTCTATGCCTACTTTCTGCAGGGTTTTTATCATAAATGGGTGTTGAATTTTGTCAAAAGCTTTCTCTGCATCTATTGAGATGATCATATGTTTTTTTTCCTTCAATTTGTTAATATGGTGTATCACGTTGATTGATTTGCATATGTTGAAGAATCCTTGCATTCCTGGAATAAACCACACTTGATCATGGTGTATGATCCTTTAATGTTGCTAGCATTTTGTTGAGGATTTTTGCATCTATGTTCATCAGTGATATTGGCCTGTAGTTTTCTTTCTTTGTGACATCCTTGTCTGGTTTTGGTACCAGGGTGATGGTGGCCTCGTAGAATGAGTTTGGGAGTGTTCCTCCCTCTGCTATATTTTGGAAGAGTTTGAGAAGGATAGGTGTTAGGTCTTCTCTAAATGTTTGATAGAATTCGCCTGTGAAGCCATCTGGTCCTGGGCTTTTGTTTGTTGGAAGATTTTTTTTTGTTTTTATTTTGGGGTACGTGGGCCTCTAACTGCTGTGGCCTCTCCCGTTGTGGAGCACGGGCTCCGGACGTGCAGGCTCAGTAGCTACAGCTCACAGGCCCAGCTGCTCCGTGGCACGTGGGATCCTCCCAGACCGGGGCACAAACCCGTGTCCCCTGCATCGGCAGGCGGACTCCCAACAACTGCGCCACCAGGAAAGCCCTGTTGGAAGATTTTTAATCAGTTTCAATTTCAGTGCTTGTGATTGGTCTGTTCATATTTTCTATTTCTTCCTGATTCAGTCTTGGCAGGTTGTACATTTCTAAGAATTTGTCCATTTCTTCCAGGTTGTCCATTTTATTGGCATAGAGTTGCTTGTAGTAGTCTCTCATGATCTTTTGTATTTCTCCAGTGTAAGTTGTTACTTCTCCTTTTTCATTTCTAATTGTATTGACTTGAGTCTTCTCCCTTTCTTTCTTGATGAGTTTGGCTAATGGTTTATCAATTTTGTTTATCTTCTCAAAGAACTAGCTTTTAGTTTTATTGATCTTTGCTACTGTTTCCTTCCTTTCTTTTTCATTTATTTCTGATCTGATTTTTATGATTTCTTTCCTTCTGCTAACTTTGGGGTTTTTTTGTTCCTCTTTCTCTAATTGCTTTAGGTGCAAGGTTAGGTTGTTTATTCCAGATGTTTCCTGTTTCTTAAGGTAGGATTGTATTGCTATAAACTTCCCTCTTAGAACTGCTTTTGCTGCATCCTATAGGTTTTGGGTCATCGTGTCTCCATTGTCATTTGTTTCTAGGTATTTTTTGATTTCCTCTTTGATTTCTTCTGTGATCACTTCGTTATTAAGTAGTTTATTGTTTAGCCTCCATGTGTTTGTATTTTTTACAGATATTTTCCTGTAATTGATATCTAGTCTCATAGTGTTGTTGTCAGAAAAGATACTTGATACAATTTCAATTTTTTTAAATTTACCAAGGCTTGATTTGTGACCCAAGATATGATCTATCCTGGAGAATGTTCCATCAGCACTTGAGAAAAATGTGCATTCTGTTGTTTTTGGATGGAATGTCCTACAAATATCTATTAGGTCCATCTTGTTTAATGTATCATTTAAAGCTTGTGTTTCCTCATTTATTTTCATTTTGGATGATCTGTCCATTGGTGAAAGTGGAGTGTTAAAGTCCTCTACTATGAATGTGTTACTGTCGATTTCCCCTTTTATGGCTGTTAGTATTTGCCTTATGTATTGATGTGCTCCTATGTTGGGTGCATAAATATTTACAATTGTTATATCTTCTTCTGGGATCGATCCCTTGATCATTATGTAGTGTCCTTGTCTCTTCTAACAGTCTTTATTTTATTTTATTTTTGTGGTACGCGGGCCTCTCACTGTTGTGGCCTCTCCCGTTGCGGAGCACAGGCTCCGGACGCGCAGGCCCAGTGGCCATGGCTCACGGGCCCAGCCGCTCTGCGGCATGTGGGATCTTCCCGGATCGGGGCACAAACCTGTGTCCCCTGCATTGGCAGGCAGACTCTCAACCGCTGCACCACCAGGGAAGCCCTAACAGTCTTTATTTTAAAGTCTATTTTGTCTGATATGAGAATTGCTACTCCAGCTTTATTTTGGTTTCCATTTGCATGGAATATCTTTTTCCTCCCCCTTACTTTCAGTCTGTATGTGTCTGTAGGTCTGAAGTGGGTCTCTTGTAGACAGCAAATATATGGGTCTTGTTTTTGTATCCATTCAGCCAATCTGTGTCTTTTGGTGGGAGCATTTAGTCCATTTACATTTAAGGTAATTATCGATATGTATGTTCCTATTCCCATTTTCTTAGTTGTTTTGGGTTCAGTATTGTAGGTCTTTTCCTTCTCTTGTGTTTCTTGCCTAGAGAAGTTCCTTTAGCATTTGTTGTAAAGCTGGTTTGGTGGTGCTGAACTCTCTCAGCTTTTGCTTGTCTGTAAAGGTTTTAATTTCTCCATCAAATCTGAATGAGATCCTTGCTGGGTAGAGTAATCTTGGTTGCAGGTTTTTCTCCTTCACTTCACTTCACTTCACTTTAAATATGTCCTGCCAGTCCCTTCTGGCTTGCAGAGTTTCTGCTGAAAGATCAGCTGTTAAGCTTATGGGGATTCCCTTGTGTGTTATTTGTTGTTTTTCCCTTGCTGCTTTTAATATGTTTTCCTTGTATTTAATTTTTGACAGTTTGATTAATATGTGTCTTGGTGTATTTCTCCTTGGATTTATCCTGTATGGTACTCTCTGTGCTTCCTGGACTTGATTAACTATTTCCTTTCCCATGTTAGTGAAGTTTTCAACTATTATCTCTTCAAATATTTTCTCAGTCCCTTTCTTTTACTCTTCTTCTTCTGGGACCCCTATAATTCGAATGTTGGTGCGTTTAATGTTGTCCCAGAGGTCTCTGAGACTGTCCTCAGTTCTTTTCATTCTTTTTTCTTTATTCTGCTCTGCAGTAGTTATTTCCACTATTTTATCTTCCAGGTCACTTATCCATTCTTCTGCCTCAGTAATTCTGCTATTGATCCCATCTAGAGTAATTTTAATTTCATTTGTTGTGTTGTTCATCATTGCTTGTTTCATCTTTAGTTCTTCTAGGTCCTTGTTAAATGTTTCTTGCATTTTTTCTATTCTATTTCCAAGATTTTGGATCATCTTTACTACCATTATTCTGAATTCTTTTTCAGGTAGACTGCCTATTTCTTCTTCAT
Source organism: Stenella coeruleoalba (assembly GCF_951394435.1). Lineage (NCBI taxonomy): Eukaryota > Metazoa > Chordata > Mammalia > Artiodactyla > Delphinidae > Stenella > Stenella coeruleoalba. The sequence continues at coordinate 124,659,639 of NC_137149.1, forward strand.
TTGTTAGGTCTGGTGGGTATTTATCTTGCTCCTTCAGCTGCTGTGTGTTTTTCTGTCTTCTCATTTTGCTTATCTTACTGTGTTTGGGGTCTCCTTTTTTTAGGCTGCAGGTTCGTAGTTCCCATTGTTTTTGGTGTCTGTCCCCAGTGGCTAAAGTTGGTTCAGTGGGTTGTGTAGGTTTCCTGGTGGAGGGGACTAGTGCCTGTATTCTGGTGGATGAGGCTGGATCTTGTCTTTCTGGTGCGTAGGTCCACATCTGGTGGTGTGTTGTGGGGTGTCTGTGGACTTATTATGATTTTAGGCAGCCTCTCTGCTAATGGGTGGGGTTGCGTTCCTGTCTTGCTAGTTGTTTGGCATAGGGTGTCCAGCACTGTAGCTTGCTCGTCGTTGAGTGAAGCTGGGTGCTGGTGTTGAGATGGAGATCTCTGGGAGATTTTTGCTGTTTGACATTATGTGGAGCTGGGAGGTCTCTTGTTGACCAGTGTCCTGAAGTTGGCTCTCCCACCTCAGAGGCACAGCACTGACTCCTGGCTGCAGCACCAAGAGCCTTTCATCCACACGGCTCAGAATAAAAGGGAGAAAAAGTAGAAAGAAAGGAAGGAAGGAAGGAAGGAAGAAAGAAAGAAAGAAAGAAAGAAAGAAAGAAAGGAAGAAAGAAAGGAAGAAAGAAAGAAAGAGGAAGAAAGAAAGGAAGGAAGAAAGGAAGGAAGGAAGAAAGAAAGAAAGAAAGGGAGAAAGAAAGAAAGGAGGGAGGGAGGGAGGGAGGAAGGAAGGAAGGAGGGAAGGAAGGAAAGAAAGAAAGAAAGAAGATAAAATAAAATTATTAAAATAAAAAATAATTATTACGAAAAAAAATTTTTTAAGGAAAAAAAAAAGAACGGATAGAACCCTAGGATAAATCGTGAAAGCAAAGCTATACAGACAAAATCTCACACAGAAGCATACACATACACACTCACAAAAAGAGGAAAAGGGGAGAAAATAATAAATCTTACTCTCAAAGTCCACCTTCTCAATTTGGGATGATTCATTGTCTATTCATGTATTCCACAGATGCAGGGTATATCAAGTTGATTGTGGAGCTTTAATCCGCTGCTCCTGAGGCTGCTGGGAGAGATTTCCCTTTCTCTTCTTTGTTCACACAGCTGCCGGGGTTCAGCTTTAGATTTGGCCCCGCCTCTGCGTGTAGGTCGCCGGAGGGCGTCTGTTTTTCGCTCAGACAGGACGGGGTTAAAGGAGCCGCTGATTCGGGGGCTCTGGCTCAGTCAGGCCGGGGGGGAGAGAGGGGCACGGAGTGCGGGGCGGGCCTTCGGCGGCAGAGGCTGGCGTGACGTTGCACCAGCCTGAGGCGCGCCGTGCGTTCTCCCGGGTAAGTTGTCCCTGGATCTGGGGACCCTGGCCGTGGCGGGCTGCACAGGCTCCCCGGAAGGGGGTGTGGATAGTGACCTGTGCTCGCACACAGGCTTCTTGGTGGCGGCAGCAGCAGCCTTAGCGTCTCAGGCCCGTCTCTGGAGCTCCTTTAAGCAGCGCTCTTAATCCCCTCTCCTCGCGCACCAGGAAACAAAGAGGGAAGAAAAAGTCTCTTGCCTCTTCGGCAGCTCCAGACTTTTTCCCGGACTCCCTCCCGGCTAGCCGTGGCGCACTAACCCCCTTCAGGCTGTGTTCACGCCGCCAACCCCAGTCCTCTCCCTGCGCTCCGACCGAAGCCCGAGCCTCAGCTCCCAGCCCCGCCCGCCCCGGCGGGTAAGCAGACAAGCCTCTCGGGCTGGTGAGTGCTGGTCGGCACCGATCCTCTGTGCGGGAATCTCTCCGCTTTGCCCTCCGCACCCCTGTTGCTGTGCACTCCTCCTTGGCTCCGAAGCTTTCCCCCTCCGCCACCCGCAGTCTCCGCCCGCGAAGGGGCTTCCTAGTGTGTGGAGACGTTTCGTCCTTCACGGCTCCCTCCCACTGGTGCAGGGCCCGTCCCTATTCTTTTGTCTCTGTTTATTCTTTTTTCTTTTGCCCTACCCAGGTACGTGGGGAGTTTCTTGCCTTTTGGGAGGTCTGAGGTCTTCTGTCAGCGTTCAGTAGGTGTTCTGTAGGAGTTGTTCCACGTGTAGATGTATTTCTGGTGGATCTGTGGGGAGGAAGGTGAGCTCCGTGTCTTACTGTTCCGCCACCTTCCCCTCATCTCCCTCTGATATCTCTACACTCATGATTCATCAACCCCACTGGAACCTCCAATGTGATTGTTTTGGCCACGTTTTCACTCAGCCTCACTCCCCTCATGTCTTTTTAAAAAAATTATTTTTGGTTACACTGCCCAGCTTGTGAGCTCTTATTTCCCCGACCAGGGATTGACCCTGGGTCCTCAGCAGTGAAAGCACCGAGTCCTAACTGCTGGACTGCCAGAGAATTCCCACTCCTCTCATGTCTTTTCTTCCTTTCTGACATAGTTCCAACCCAGTTGTCCTTCATTAAAATTATTCCTTAGGCATACCTTTAAATCTCTTGCTTTTCTTTCTTCAAGCAGTGGTTATGTGGGGAAATGCCCAAGTGGTTAAATCCAACCCCTCCTCTCCCCTGCTGGTCTCACTGCAAATTCATCACCGCTGTCTCAGTGTCCACTTAGTACTGTTCTGTGATCCCACCTCACTGACCCAGTCCAATTGCTCTAAGTTCCCCCAGATCATGGGTTCTCAGTCCTTCTGCAACACTCAGCTGATGACCTTGACCTTTTTTATTTCACTGAGAAAATAGAAACGATCAGAAAGCATTTACTATTTGTTCCTACAACCAAATCTACAAAACCACCTGTATTGGTGCCCACCTCTTATGCTTTCTCTCCTGTTGTGAGAAAACCAAACCAAAAACGGTGAGTTTATATTTATCTATCCTATTTAAACCAATCCCCAATTCCATTTCCATTCCTTCTTTCATCCAAGGATCTCACTCTCCTAGTGGTCCCTTCTCCTGCATCATTGACTTTTCCCCTCTTTACTGTATTATTCCCATTAGCCTATAAACATGCAATAATATTGCCCAACTTAAATTTCAAAAAGAGATCTCTTGATCCTACATCTTCATTCAGCTATAGACTCGTTCTTTTCTCCTCTTTGTAGCAAAATTCTTAGGCTAATTTGTCTTACTCTCACCATCTCCACTTCCTCTTTTCCCATTCTTTCCTGAACTCTCTTTAATCATGCTTTTTGTCTCCCCATTTTGTGAAGCTGCTCTTGTCAAGGTCACTAGTGGTCTCTGTGTTTCTCTGTCCTCCTCTTTCTGTCTTACCTGTCAGACACAGAAAATCTCTCCCTCCTTCTTGAAACACTTTCTGCACTTGGCCTATGGGACTCTACCCTTTCTAGATTCTCTTTCTAACTCCCAAGCTTCTTTGCTGATTCCTTCTCATCTTTGAGATTTCTTCAGATCTTGTCTCTATTATGCTCGCTCTCTGGAAACTTCATGGCTTTAAATACTATCTATTGAGGACTCTCAAATTTGTATCTTCAGCCCCTATCTCTTCTCTGGACTCCAGATCCATACAACTAACTACATACTGAAACTCTTGGCTTGAGAGTTTGAGAATCTCAAACTTAGCATGAAAAAAAATTATTGTTTTGAGGTATCTACCCCAGCCCTCAACGTCTGCCCCTTCTTATGACGTGGAAACTCCAGTCTCCTAGCTATTCAGCCCCAAATGTTGGAGTTGCCTTAAATCTTTTCTATCATATTCCACATCTAATCTCAAATTCTGTGGGCTCTACTTTCAAATCATTTCCAAACTTTACCACTCTTTATTACTTTTACCACTCTTTATTACTTTTACTAATACCATCAACTCCTTCTTGACAATGGCCATTGGTTTCCTTGTTGCTGCCCTTAACTCCCCACATCCTGTTCTCCACTCAGAAGCCTCAGTGATCCTTCTAACATGCAAGTCAGATCATGACTCTCTTCTACTCAAAAACTCTCCAATGGCTTCCCAGCTCACTCCAAGTATAATCCAAAAGCTTTACCCCAGCCTACAAGAACTCAAATGAGCTGAGCCCAGGGTATCCCTTGACTTTCCTCAACGTCCCTCTCTCTATTTCAGGCTCTCTCTGCCCCATCCTCCTTAGCCTAGCTATGGTCACCTCAACGCCCCAGTATACACTTGCCTCAGGGCTTTTGTACTTGCAATCTCTTCTGTGTGAAACACATTCACCCCAAATATCCACTTGGCTTCCTTCCTCGCTTCCTTCAGGTCTCTACTCAAACATCACCTCCTCTGAGAGGCTTTCTAAAATAGCACATTCATAATGTACAGCATGGTGTGCATATTTGAAAGTTGCCAAGGCAGTAAATCTTAGAAACTATCAATGAAACTTAGAACAATGTGTAACTCTGTGTGGTGACTGATGGTAACTAGACTTATTGTGTAGATCACTTTGCAATGCGTGGAAATATTGAATCATTATGTTGTACATTTGAAACTAATATGATGTTATATGGCAATTATACCTCAACAAAATAATAAATAAATAAAGTGCATCCACACCATGACTATCTTTCCCTTTATCCTCCATTTTCTTTTTCACAGCATTTATCATTTGATGTACTAGTACTTTCCTTTATCCGTTTGTTGGTTGGTTGGTTGATTTATCACTCTCTCCTCCCACAAGAATAAAAGTTATAGTTCATCCTAACATTTCACTCCATAAAAGCAGTGACTTTTCTGTCACCATTACTTTATATCATATTCTCATCCCTTTTATTATCATCATTTGATATTTCCACTCCATCCACTTAATAAATATCTGTTGATTGACATGAATAGTCCAAATGCTACAAACGCTTTTATTCTCTTACTTTAATGAGTCTTTCTCCAGAAATATATACCAAATATGACAGGAATGATCTGTGTCAGCATTGCAAAGAATTATTTAGTCAAAATCCAGCAAATATGTATTGAGCACCTACTATGTGCCAGACATCGTTCTAGGTGCTGAGGCTATAATATTAAACAAAACTAAAAAATACTCTACTCTCATGGCTATTCTAGAAGAGGACATTTTATAAACAAGACAAATAAGTAAAATATTTAGCATGTAAGATAACATTAAGTGAGAAAAAGAAAAAATAAATTAAGGAAAGGAGACAGAAGATATCAGGGATTGAGGAAATTGAAATTTTAAATCGGGTGGCCCAGGAATGCCTCAAAGAGAAGGTCATTTTTTGAAGGATGTGAGAGAGCTAGCAAAGTGAGAAAGCATGTGCAACGACCTTGAGAGCATAAATGGCATGCTCTAGGACCAGTAACGAGGGCTGTGTAGTTGCTGCAGAGAGGAAAAGGACAGCGTAGGTGACGAAACTTAGAGAGGTGAAGGGGCTGCCTTGCAGATAATAGTGAGCAAGTTGTCTTTCACTCTAAGCGATGGGAAGACACTGGAAAGTTTTGAGCAGGTAAACGACATTACTTGCCTTCAGTTTTTCAAGTTAACTCTAGCCACTGCACTGAGAATAGCCTGCAGAGGGGTAAGAGCAGAAGAGAACAAGTCTTTTAATAATCCAGATGAGAGATGAGTGGTTTGGGACAGAGAGATGATAAAGCAGGTGGTGAAAAGTGATCTTATGCTAGATATATTTTAAAGGTAGAGGAGCCAGCTTCTGCAGATGGGCTTTGTGTGGATTGTTAGGAAAATAAAGGAGTCCTGGATGACACCAAAGTGATTGACCTGAGCAACTATGGGGAGGGAATTGCCATAAACTTAGGTGACGAAGACTGCAGGAGAAGATGACAGGAGCTCAGTTTTCAGTATGTTTACACTGAGATGACTGTTATACATGCATCCAATTAAAACGTCAAGTAACACTTGGCTATGTGACTCTGGATGAGAGAGTTTTGAACATTAAGCCTAGAATGGTATATTTTTTAAAATCATTGTTTGTAAATAAAAGGAGAAGGTTGGACGTAGCCTGTATCAGTCATAATAGTCTAGGGATTTTGAGCAGGATTGAATTATTCCAGGGAGTCAGAAGCTCCTATAATTATTGAAAGAAAGAAGAGTGAATGTCTACTGATGACCACCTCTACTTGCCTGATGAAATAGGACACAAGGTAAAGTGCTGAGAAGAAGGGAAAGAAGGCTGAGTAAGGGGTTTTGAGGAATTAGTAAAAGTTACATGGGTCATCAAAAAGATTCCTCTGAGCCCGCTCATGATACGTCAGATGAAGAGCTAGGTTTGTGACATAATGATATTTCATACTGTTTGTCTTCTCTGCAGACATTTAAAGTAGTTCTGTTTAAAAGTTCTTTTGGGAGCACAGCTGCACACTCATTGTCAGTAGGAGACGTAAGCAAAGATTCAACTCTGAGTTTGTAAAATGCAAATTTTCAGCCCACCCCAGTGATCCCGATTCATTATGTCTGGGGTAAGGTCCAGGAATTTTTAACAAATACCATGGATATTCTGAACACTGTGATAAACACTGCTCTGAGTTGCATGCAGACCGGAAGTGTTGATAGAAACAGCCGCTGACCGTATGGGGTGCCCTTGATGTGTTCTAGAAGACATTGCCGCTGAAGAGCAGCTTTTGTTCCAGGTTCAGAGGCAGAAAGTTTTATTATAGCACATGCTGAAGATCTCCATTATTCTAGAACGTCCTCCATTGTTCTAGAATGAATCACACTTAAGGAAGAAGTAGGTCAGGCCCCACTGTCTACCTAACAGTGGGGGAAAAGTGGAGATTTCTGGTCTTTTGTTGTAATTTTTAATAAGGAGAAGAAATAGTAATTCCAAAAAATTTCCTGGAGCTTAGCTCATAAACGCTAGACTTTAAATCTTTTACAAATTGTAAAATAATAACTTGGCCCTCAAATGCCTAGCCAGGATGATGTATCCAGGAGAAACTAGAAAATAGTAATTTTTCCCAGGGCTAGTGTTATTAACTTTTGACTATACTTGGCCAAATAGGAGATGTGGGCAGAGATAATCATATAACATTTTTAATGTGCAAATAAATCCCAGGCGAAGCAACTTCATGTGATAGTTGCCGATTTTTTTCTTAATAAGGCCGATTTCATTGTAAAGGAGTTTGTTGGCTTTTTTGTTTTTTTTGCTTTAGAAGATTGTTTAATCAAGGTGTAACTGTGTTAACATTAAAGAAGAGTTTCAACCGTTTAAATAAAATGTCAGTATGTACTTGGAATATTTTCCTAAAAATTTAAAATTTCTCCTTATTACTAGCAACCACTTAACAACCCTTAACCATTCAGCTCAATCAATTAAATCAATCCCATGAAATAAAATATGCAATAGAGATGATATCTGAAATCATTTTTATTCATGGTTAGAGACTACGAAGAGTCTTTTGACAAGCCTTAAAAATCTTGTGGGTGATGTTGAAAACTTCAACGTACAAGTGCTGATTCAGTTTGAGGAGCGAGAGCCTCCTGGTTTGATAAGAGGCAATTCTACACAGAGAACACGAGAATAGCAAACCCCCAAGCTATACAAAGGCTGCTAGAGTTTTCACACGCTCATTACCAGAATTTTCTAGAGCTGAGCAGCTGAGGAGTATGAATATGCGAAGCTCATGGACTCTGTTCAGCAACTTCTTCTCTCAGCCGCTCCTCCTTCTGAAAAGGAAGTCGCTGTGCCCCCTGGCTTTCTAAGCTGTGTTCTGAATCCCCAAAGCAAGCAGGAGGAGAGCGAAGAGAAGGGGAGAGAGTTTTGTTTGTTTTTATACAAAAAACTGAATTTGCCTTTTACAGAGCATGTGTTTTCAGACAAATACCAGGATTTAGCCAGTGATTTCTCATACAGTTGTCTACCAGGATTAACCGCACATGGTTGTCCCAGAGGTGAAACAAGAGAAATCCCAATGGCTTGGCATCCTGAATTGTCTTCAGTGGTTCTTGAAGTTTGCCTCTTGCTCTGTTTCTAATTTTTTGATCCAAAAGATAAAAAGCAAACACACCATCATGTTCACTTTATATATTTCCATAATTGTCTTTATACTGAAGGGTTTTTTTGGTTTTTGTTTTCTTTTAAGTCCCAGTCCTTTCTGAGAATTAGTGCTTGTTTGTCTATTCTACAAAAAATTAGTTTTGTATAAGAATGATTAATTCAGAAAGGGAGATCTCTTAAGTCTACCAGCAACCTCTGCATTTTACCTCATGGCAGATGTACTGCCTTCTCCCCATCATACCCAACCTGTGACCTCCTTCCCTTCCCTTCCCTGTGCTGAACCAAGCTATCTTGGGCCAACAGCACTGTCTACCGGTCATGGTGTTAAATTGTCTAAAGAGATGGCTTTAGCACACGTACAAGCCATATTCTCCCATGTTGTCTACATTAGAAATCCAGTAAATCATTTTAGAAATTTTCTGCAGCTGCAAATCACATACCCACAAGCTATCTCAGCCATCAAGAGAAGCCCCAACACGACTCATCCTTTAAATCACATCCCCCTACAGCTCTGTCCTTCCCTTTATACGACCCAATCTCACACTCTTCCCAACTGCTGTGGCCTCTCCTGTTGTGGAGCACAGGCTCCGGACGCGCAGGCTCAGCAGCCATGGCTCACGGGCCCAGCCCCTCTGCGGCATGTGGGATCTTCCCGGACCGGGGCACGAACCCATGTCCCCTGCATCGACAGGCGGACTCTCAACCACTGCGCCACCAGGGGATCCCCTTCCCAAACTCTTAATTGCACATGGTTGACACAAACTCTTCACTGTGCCCTCTGGAACTCATTGTCTGTCATCAGCAAAATTTCCTGTATCCTCAAGGTCTTCTCCATGTTACCTCCACCTCTTTATTCGAAATGAAACCTGTTCTTCCTACAGCTGTGAGTACTCACTGCCAGTTCCAGATGGTCCCCCTTTTCTTCTCCCTAAACATTCTTGCTTCCTTTGAAGCTCAGCCATTGGTCACCCACTTCTCCATGTGTCAAGCATCTACAGACTTTATAGTCACGTCTCATCATTCCTTGAATAGTCTCGTGCATGACCCACTGTCAATCTCTCCAACAGCACTCTTCTCTTAATTCTTGGTGATTTCAAAATCATTGGAAAGATCATTGCAATAAACTCACCTCAGGCTCTTGATGTCCTCTTCTCCTCTGATCTTATTCTCCATATCACTCCAGCCACCTGCTCCACGGTCAGGCCCTAGACGGTATTGTTACTAGTAACTGCATCCCCTGCATAATGTTAATTTCAGACATCATGCACTCCCACTCTCATCATTTTTTTAGCCCAGGAGGAACACCTATCTATTGACCTCAGCATTTGTCCCCCACCTCCCTGGGTCCTAATTTACCTCTTTCTTTAATTAAGACTCAGTGGTTCAACATGGTGATCATTCCCTTGCATACATCCCAATTTCCTGTCCTTCTCTCCTGTCATCAAAATTACTCATTCTTAATTCAATCAAAACTTCCACCTACTCCTTCCTGTCCCTGAACGGTTGAAGGTGGCTGAAAGAAAATACACTTGTGGTGGCACATACTCCTTCAATTTCTTATCATTAATCTCAGGTAAGCCCTTACTGTTGCCAGGAAATTTTATTGCCTTTGACTGGTCCCTTTCCTCTCTTATGCTCCCAGACAACTACCTCTCAACTTTCTTCTCTCCTCAAACCTACAGCACTTCATCCTTTACCCTTACTCTTACTTGTAATGACCTTGCTTTTCACTTTACTAAAAAAATAGAGGCCATTAGAAGGAACTTCCTCATGCTCCCACCACCAAATCCACAGAATTTCCTCCCTCGATGCCCCACCTCTGCCTTCCCTTCTGTTACACTGAATACATTGCTCCTAACTAAGGACAACCTCCACCCCCCACGAATAAAATGGCTTCTCTTCCACTCAAGAGCATCCTTCCCGCAGTTGCGTGTCTTCTCTGCGTTGTTGATATCTCCCTCTCTAACTAGATCTCTTTCATCTTTAAAAAGAAAACCTAACCTTGATCACACGTGCACCTCCAGATACCACCTCATTTCTCTGCTCCCCTTCATAGCAAAAGTCTTCCACACGGTGAACTCCGTTTGCTGTCTGCCTTTCTTCTAATATTTCCTGAGCCAATTCCACTTGCAAGCCCTAGCTCTCAAAGATTAACAGTGATTCCCATGTTGCCAAGCTAATGTTTTTTTCCCAGTTCTCATCGTCTGCATTATCAGTAGCATTTGCGTCAGTCCATCACTTCCTCTTAAAATGTTCTCTTTGCTTGTCTCTTTATCTTCCTATTTCTCTGGTCACTCCTCTTGTCATATTCTTGCTGGTTCCTCCTCATATTCCAGACTCCAAACTTGAGAGTGCCAAAGTATTCCTCCTCAGACCTCTTCTTTGTCATTCACTCTTCACATGGTCTCACTCAGTCCTCTAAGTTTAAATGCCAACTAGCTGTATATAACTTAAAATTTCTATCTGTCGCTCACACTTCCCCCTTTGAATTCTAGACTCAAATAATCAACTTCCATCTTGGTATCATCACATGGAAGTCTAAACAGATGTCTCAAAAATAACATATCACAAACCGGACCCATGATCCACCCTCTCAAATGTGTGCCTCTCCCTGGTTTTGCTCATAACAGTAGATGGAAACTTGATTCTCTTAGTTTCTTGAGCCCAACATCTTGAGTCATCCTTGACTCTTTTTTCACTTTTGTTATGGACATTTTTAACATACACAAAAGTAGAGTGAACCTTGACTCCGTTGTTTTTTTGCTCATCCTCTGCATCTAATCCACCAACAAATCCTATTTGTTCTACCGTCAAAGATTAAAAAGACCACTTCTCCGCATCCCTACCATTATTACCCTCCTGACCCATAATTAGTACTGCAAGAGACTCTTAACTGTTTTACTAACTTCTGCCCTTGACTGTTTTCAACACAACAACCAGATCCTTCTGAAATTCATGCAAGATCTTATCATGACTCTGATCAAAATTCTCATCTCTTTCAGAGGAAATGCCAAAGGTCTTGGGATGGCTGTTGTATGGTCAGGCCACCCAAGATGACTGTTCTCTCTCTGTACATCCCCTGCTTGACCAGTGCCTGCTTCAGCTACACGCTACTTCAATGACTGACTTCCTGTTGATACATACTTGACCAAGGCCCCAGCTAGTGATTGTTCTAACCTTTAGATCAGAATATCTCCACCACCAGAGCTTATCAAAGGGCCTGTGTGAGCGTGCCCCTCTGCTAGTTTCCCTGGTAACCAATGAGCTAATCTGACATTAGTTCCCCCTTTAACTGGTAACTTCCCCATCCCCTGGAGCCAAGACTGCTGCCATGTCCTGCCCCACATGGTGGGGTGTCGCTCCAGGACCTTATTTCAGATGTGTAAGATCCTCCATCCATTAAACTGTTGATGTCTCTGTCGCTGACTCCAGGCTCTTTCTTCAGTCCTGAAGCTGGGCAAGTATAGGCCTTGTAGGCCTTTGGGGTGCAGCCTAACAGCTGTGCCCTACATCATCTGGCCCACTGCCACGTGTCTTATCACTTCCCCACTCATGCTTTCTGCCCCCAGCATGGTCTCCTTTCTCCTCTAACTCACTGCCCATGCTCTGGCCTCAGGACCTTTGCACTTCCAATTTCTCTGCCTAGAATGCCATTCCTTTACATGCTTTAAGTCTCTGCTCAAATGTAATCTTGTCAAGGGACTTCCCTGGTGGTGCAGTGGTTAAGACTCCATGCTCCCAATGGAGGGGGCTCAGGTTCGATCCCTGGTCAGGGCACTAGATCCCACACACATGCCACAACTAAGAGTTCTAATGCCGCAGCTAAGGAGCCTGCCTGCCGCAACTAAGACCCAGCACAACGAAATAAATTTTTTAAAAAGTGTAACCTTGTCAAAAAGTCCTTCCCTGACCACTACACATGTTAGCATCTTTCTTTATCCCCACCAGGACTTATAGCTCTTATTTTGCTTCATTTTTCTTCATGTTTCTTATCTCCACTGACAGTACTGATATTTGTTTTATATTTCTTCCCACTAGAATATAAACTCCAGGAGAGTAGGGACTTTGTTTTATTTATTTTTTCTTACCTAGTGTTTTGAACAGTGCTCAGTGCAGGAAAGGAACCAAATAATTATTTGCCATGCAAATCTCCTTTTATCTTTCTCTAACCCTTGCATTTCCATCTCTCCCCTCCTGGTCTTCTGTTTTTCACTGCTTTTCTTAACATTTCTGAGTTCCAGAGTAACATAATCTAGGGCCAAAAAATTCACCTCAGGACCCCAGTACACTATAAACGTGTGAAGAAACTAGGAGTAGAAATACAGGGGTGGTAGAGTGTGTCTGCCCCGCCCCAAACTATTCAAATTCCAATTTTAAAAGGTTAAACAGCACACCTCTCAATATACCTCTTTTTTTAATTTTTAAAGTTATTTTTAGGGGAGTAACATTTATTTATCAGCTAAATTGTGAATATTATTTTTAGGCAATCAGATATAGACACTTGAAAATTCCACAATACTTTAGAGACCCAAAGGCATAGATACAAGTGATTTACTATGTTTTTAAACAGTGACAAAAGGGAACATTAATTCTGGGATATTTTTAATCAATTCAACACTATTATACACTAGAGAAAAAAAATTCGCAAACATCCCTTTGCAAAGCCAGTAGCTTTACATTCACATAGTATTATTACAGCAATTTTAAATGTTAATCTATGATGCAATAATGTTAGTTCAGAAAATGTAAAAAAATACAGTTTTTGGAGCCAGGCTCCCAGTTTTGATGAAAGCTGGTCAGTTCATCCTAATGTTAGTTTGACTCTGGGCTTTGGCCTGAAGTCCATGTGTTTGCCATCCTTGCCCTGACAGTGCTAGGCAACTCTTGTATTAAGAACAATTTCATAACTTTTGAAATTAAACGTAGTCACTTTCAGAATTTCCTCACGTTTCTCCCCAATATTTCATCCACATTAAACCTACTGTTCGTCAAGTTCTAGCATCTGAGGTGTTTTCTTTTTCCTTTTTTTTTCTGCTCAGAACAGCTTGCAGTATCTTAGTTCCCCAACCAGGGATTGAACCCGTGCCACGGTAGTGAAAACATGGAGTCCTAACCACTGGACTGCCAGGGAATTCCCTGAGGTGTTTTCTCTAAGTTTTCACTGTTTTCTGTGCATTTTGACTAAATTATAAAATTATTTTTCTACTATTTTCCATATGAACATTAGTATTTATTACATAGCAGTTTATAGATATTTTATAAGGCCTCAGACCCCCTAACATAACTGCATTTTGACTAATAGTATAAAATTATTTTTCTACTATTTTCCATATGAATGTTAGTATTTATTACATAGCATTTTATAGACATTTTATAAGGCCTCAGACCCCCTAACGTAACTGTATAGTGACTCTTCTTACAGGTAGTAAGATTAATGAACTGTGATTACTGTAAGCAAGGTAGATCAAAATCTGTGTGCTTCTTTTCAGAAGATAGATCACAAGGAAAGAAAATGTGTTATGTCTGAAAATTCTCTGTTTAAAGCTGCTTTATTCATAAACCTTGCTCACTTCTTTCTGTATTTCTATAAAAGGAATAGGGAACCATCTCCCTGCAGTGTCCCCAGACAAGGTAAGAGAGCTGTGTTGGAAGTTCACACAGGACCATCATTTCTGCCCTAATTTACCACTAAAATGAGTCAGAACCCAACCTCTGATCCTACCTTTTCACCTCCTCTCTCCCAATCATCACCCAGTTATGCAAACCAGTCATGAGTGACCCTCTGTTGTTCTGTCAGAGCTGAGTCTCCTCATGAGGCCAAGAGGGGCTCAGGGCTATCTGCCTGTCTCTCAGCATTTGACAGGGAACAAACGTCAGGGCTTTTGTCCAGTATTTTCTGTTTCACTGAAATCTTTAAAAATCATGCACATTCCACCCTGACTCCTTCACTCTTGCCCGTTCCCAAACACCTGTGTTTTCATTTCAGCCTCTGATTTTTAACACTGTTTTCATTGGACAGTGCGTTCCAAGCAGCTAGCTAACAAGTGAATCTGTGAAATACAATTCAAGTAGAAACTGGGAATATTGCTTCTTCTCGAATAGGACCAAATTCGACAAAAGAATGTTCTGGTCTGGCTGGGTCACTACCAATGAAGAACTGGGGAGCTGAGCACCTGTCTGGATGTTAGCAGTGTAGACAGCACCCCTCCCCACCTTCCCCAGTAACCAAGACTTCTGAAACGCATGGGTTTTTTCCCCTTCAAGTGCATGGCTCAATGTTGGAGACAAAGACATTTTGCAGAACTAACCAGATAATACTCAAGAGTGGATTATGTGGAGAACTATACAAACATGTCACTCCAAAACGGACCGTAAAAAGAATAGGATTCAGATGCCAAGTCCTAAGTAAGGAAACTGGCTGAGTTGTGAAATACGATGGCAGCAAAACTCCACTTGATATTGGCGCTGACCGCCAAGCTCAGCTTTAAGACTTTCTACTTCTGAGCAGTGTCCAGATATGCAAACAGAAAAGTCCAGATATGCAAACAGAAAAGGTTAACAGGAAATTGTACCTTCTCAGAGGTCAAATTTGCTGAAATTTTTGAATAAGATACAAAAGGGCAAGAGGACCAAAGACGCTGGTGAAATCAGAACCCTGTCCCCTGAAGCCAGTGACTGAGTAGGAAAATAATTTCATATCCTCATGCCTGGATTTTAAGGGCAGAAAGCAATATAGTCTGGCAAAAATATGGGACATAAATTTAATAAAATGAGTTTTATGAGATGGGGCACCACAGAGCTTCCCTAATTAAACTCTATCCTCACGTTAGGGCAATTTTCTTCTTTTTGAGACCAGCCTGTCCTTTATTTCTTAACTTCCTGTCATTCTTTTTATTGGTAAAGCAATTATTTTTACTAAAACCTGTGGACAGAGCTCATAAAGTGACACTGTTTTGCCCACACTCTGCATTGTTGAAAGATATAAAGAATAAGTATACATTTTTGGAGGGGAAATAAATCACTCAGATAAGTATTACTCAACATAATAGATTGTGCCCATGATTGTAATGTTTTAAAATTTATTTTATTGAAGTATATTTGATTTTACAATGTTGTGTTAGTTTCTGGTGTACAGCAAAGTGATTCAGTTATACATACATATAATCGTTTGCATTTGCTAATCCCAAACTCTCAGTCTATCCCTTCCCTCCTAACCCCCATGATTATAATTTTAAGCTAGTTTTCTGGGAACTTCCCTGGCAGTCCAGTGGTTAAGACTCTGTGCTTCCACTGCAGGGGGCAGGGGTACGATCCCTGCCCCCTGCAGTGGAACTATTCTGCAAGCTACAGGGAGTGGCCAAAAAGAAAAAACAAAAAAACCCAAAAAACAAAACTACGTTTTCTGGATGAAGACTGGAAAATTATCCTTTTTAATGAAGGAAAACAATGTCTGCTTTGGGAGACATTATGTAAAACAGATTTTAGATTAAAATATTAACTCAAGGGCTTCCCTGGTGGCGCAGTGGTTGAGAGTCCACCTGCCGATGCAGGGGACACGGGTTCGTGCCCCGGTCCGAGAAGATCCCACATGCCGCTGAGTGACTGGGTCCGTGAGCCATGGCCGCTGAGCCTGCGCGTCCGGAGTCTGTGCTCCGCAATGAGAGAGGCCACAACAGAGTGAGGCCCGCGTAACTCAAAGGACTGAAGGAAGAGATCCCCCAGAGGTCCTTAAATATATTCTTAGGTCAGAAAACTGTACCTAAACTAGTCATTACTGCTAAAACTATCTCATGAAAGTTACTCAAAGTGATTTGGTATGGATGCATAGCTAAAATTGCTACCTGTAACTATACGTGCGGGCAAAATAAACTTCTGACACAGGTCACTACCAACTTCTATTATTTAAAAAATGTATATCAAGTTTCATTAAATATCATCATTAAATATCTTTTTTGGTTATTGAAAAGTCAACCAGATGTATACTGAGCACTATCTATTGGTAAAGTACCAGTAGCAATAGAATTTCATAGTGTAAAGTAAAATCTACATGAAAAGATTTAGTGACAAACTTTTACAAATCAGTGTTTTATTATATTAGGTTAACTTCTGGATAGGGAGAGAGAGAGAGAGAGAGAGAGAGAGAGAGAGAGAGAGAGAGACAGAGAGATATCTAAGAGAAAGTTAAGAATTATGAGCTTCTAGTCTCTTCAGAAAAAGTTGTATTAGGCTTCCCTGGTGGCTCAGTGGTTAAGAAACCGCCTGCCAATGCAGGGGACACAGGTTCAAGCCCTGGTCCGGGAAGATCCCACATGCCGCGGAGCAACTAAGCCCGTGTGCCACAACATCTGAGCCTGGGCTCTAGAGTCCGCGAGCCACAACTACTGAAGCGACGCACCTAGAGCCCGTGCTCCGCAACAAGAGAAGCCACCGCAATGAGAAGCCCGCACACCACAATGAACAGTAGCCCCCGGTCTCTGCAACTAGAGAAAGCCCACGTGCAGCAACGAAGACCCAACGCAGCCAAAAATAAATAAATAAATAATTTAAAAAAGAAAAGAGTTGTATTGTCACTTGTAGAAGAGGGTGGGACAGATCATACCATTAGGTACAGTTTTGATGTTTCTTTAAGCTGAAAGACCCTAAGCTATGAGTACAGTGATGTGACATATCCAGAGAAGAAATTATAACCACATTCTCTGAAGTCAATATTCTCAAGATATCAGTGTATTCTACCTGCTGGGAGTCTACAAAGAAATGCACAATGATGCTGGCGATAGCCTTAGACTATGTTCCTTTGAAAAAAAGGAAAAGAGTTTGAAAAACTATTAGTTTGAAAAACTAAGTTTAATAATCCTAACCCTAACCCTAACTATTAGTTTGAAAAATGAAGAATTATTCTTATATGACCCACCAGAAGCCATGTGGATACCATTGTTATAAGGAGACCATAAGAACTCCAAAGCTGCTGATCCAGGATGGATTCGTGAGGTAGATTCTGTAAGATTAATTTGCTTTCATTAAGAAAAAAAAAGCTTTCAGGGATTTTGCCATGGAGAAGAGGGTAGAAACTGTGCAGGGAGAAAGTGGAAGTAAAACTAAGAGGTAGATTGAAGAAGCGAACCTGAAGAAAGGGACTCTATTCTTTCCCATTACGGTTTTTCTCCCAGAAATAAAAAAAACTTTAATATAAGCATAGGTAGATTATTTGCTTTGGGCTATGTTAAATACAACCTAAATAAAAGGGCACCAAGTATGGATTCAATCAGTGTCTTTTAGCATCACAGTATAGGCTTTCCTAATTTTCAAAAGCAGAGGAAAATTTAAAAAGTGATCCAGTGTTCAGGAATATTTTACTTACTATTTTAATAAACCTTTGTTTATGCCTAGAGGTGCCGTTAAATTACCAGCCAGACATTAATACACAGCTGACTGGGGACTGGCGTGTATGCAGTGATTATTGCTGGGCGTTTCATTTGGGGCTCGCCCAGCTGTTTATAAACAGCTACTGGACAGATGATTTTTTAAAAAAAGTCTGGGCTTCATTTATATCCCGAGATTGTTTTTCTATCATACTTGGAGATGAATAGCTATTTACGATGTGGATCAAATAATCATAATAGTAAGCTTTTAAAAAGAAGGCATCTTTTAACCAACAAGGACCTACTGTATAGCATAGGGAACTGTATCCAATATTCTGTGATAACCTATATGAGAAAACAATCTAAAAAATAATGAATATATGTATATGTATAACTGGATCACTTTGCTATACACCTGAAACTAGCACAACATTGTAAATCAATTAAATCCAAGAAAACTAAAATATTAAAAAAATAATAGGGCATCTTTAGACATTTTTTTTCTGTGATTACAGTAGAAGGTAACTAAATTTTTCCTACTTGAAGAGGTGACTGAAAATATGGTGTTTGATGATGAATAGTCTTTTGCCCTTTTTCAGTTTACAGTTCAGAGCTTAGCATAAGAGTCAGGTTAACAGACTGTTATACCTGGGAGGACCACCGATGAGACACTGATTTCCACCTGTGCAAATACATGCCAGTGATTGTGTATTTCAGAAAATCAATCAGAACATTGTTGTGAAACCCGAGCCTGAATGTGTTTGGTGCGTTAATTCTAATTATAATAATTAGGTTATAAATAATTCATCCTGTATCAGTACAATGGTTCGTTAAATGGCATTACATTTCTTAGATGGGTGATCTTAATTTTTTTTTTCTAGCACTTAAAAAATTAGAATGCTACCAAGATGCTGCGATTCATACCTCTAAATTGTCTTTTTTTAAAAAAGTTTGTAATGCAAATCAGAGCAGAGAAATTCTAGTCAATGATTTAAAATGCATTTTTATAGTGCTTTCAGGTGCTGGAAGCAAATAGCATAGCAGCAGGATGAAAATCAGAAAGCAATGGGCAAAATGGAGCTGTTTTCCTCTGCTAAATGGGATGCAGAGAGCATTCTTAACTTCAAGAACCGGTGGAGGTACTTCCCTGGTGGCACAGTGGTTAAGAATTCGCCTGCCAATACAAGGGACATGGGTTTGAGCCCTGGTCCGGGAAGATCCCACATGCCGCGGAGCAACTAAGCCCGTGTACTGCAACTACCGAGCCCACGTGGCACAACTACTGAAGCCTGCGCGCCTAAACCCGAGCTCCGCAACAAGAGAAGCCACCGCAATAAGAAGCCCCTGCTCGCCACAACTAGAGAAAGCCTGTGCGCAGCAACGAAGACCCAACACAGCCAACAATAAATAAATAAATGAACGAATGAACTGGTGGAATGAGTGAATAACATCCCACTGTGGTTTTCAGAACTGTTGGCGGTTAGAGCTCTATTTTGTTACTTGTCAGAGCTTTAGAAAAATGGTTATTGAAGGCCTGTTTCACTTACTTTTTTTTTTTTTTTTTGGCCATGCCATGCAGCATTCGGGATTCTAGTTCCCTACCCAGGGACTGAATCCGTGCCCCCTGCAGTGGAAGCACAGAGTCTTAACCACCAGACCACCAGGGATGTCCCTCACTTACTTTTAAAATACAGGTGAAAGGATCAATGAGCCTGGTGAAACTTGAATAATCATTGAATTTTTCTGGCATCACTAAGGAAGTAATGTCTATAGTAATTACCCCCAATTATGTATGCCTATATGCATATAAACACTAAAAATAAACACTGGATGAAACAAAAGGGGAAATGTAAACTGTTAACATCTTTTGAGAATGCAATTCTGGACATCTCTACTAAGATGACCGTACATACACCCCCTCTCCTAGCAATACCATAAAAACTAATCTACCAGCCCATAAGGGTGCATGTGAAATATGTTTACTGTAGCTTTGTTCATTGGGGTAAAAAGCAGGACTATAAAAGGAGTGCTCATCACTAGAGATATAGATAAATAAACTGGGGTTCATTCATACCATGAAATGGGATGCATTCACTAAAGAAAACGTGTTAGGTCTGTGTTAGTTGATTGGAGGGATTTTCACACTGTGTGTTCAAGTGAGAAAAACAGTTTTCTCACATTTTTTATAGGAATGGTGAGGAGGGATGTATAAGAGAGGGAGAGGAAAGACATAAAGAACTTAATGAAATGCTTTAAAGAATATTCTTAATAAAATACATGTATAATATGATCCTATTTTTTCAAAATTTAATTTAATTTATTTTGGCTGCACAGTGTGGCTTGTGGGATCTTAGTTCTCCAACCAGGGATCAAACCCAGGCCCCTACACACACACACACAGTGGAAGTGCAGAGTCCTAACCACTGGACTCCCAGGGAATTCCCTCAACATTTTATATATAAGTCTGCATGTATTAGTCTGAAGAGGTATGTTAAAGGATGGTTACTAAAGTTTTAATAGTGGTTATCTCAGATGATTTTTAGTTTCTTCCTTAAATTTTTTTGTCCAGTTGACTACAATATAGCATACTTTACTTGTATAATGAGATGGAAAGAAGTGTAAAGAATTACCAGTAGCAATTTTAATGTTCAATTTAAGAAAAAACTTTTCAAATCTGTAAAATACAGAATATATAAACAGGCTTTCGAAAGGCCAAAAATTAATATTATGTTTTCAAATATAAAGCATTATATATGCTCCAGATAACCAGTAAAAAAGATTTTGATTTGGCAAATCTTTAACATTGCATCAGGGATTTATATTATGCTGATATGTTATGGTCCAAGTACAAAAAGCAGACCGTTTGCAAAGCCTAATCCTGTTCAAGGGTCATTAAAACCAACTAGAATATCTGCCACATTGGGGTATGCAGGATTTGAAATGTTGGGTTTTGATATATAAAGTCAGAATGTATAGCAGATCCTGATCCTCTGGGGGCAGGAGTTAAGTCCTCGTTCCTTCCAAGGATTTGGAGCACGCAAGCCCAAGGGTTTGCAAAAGCCATCTAGAGACACATATGTATCATAGCACCATGGACTTGTCTCGGTTTTGAAGATGGTGAATAAATATCTTGGTTGCCATCTATAGAAATAACAATAATATCTACTATAAGAGAGGAAAAGTATCTTTTTCCTCTGCCCTTCTAAGTTCTCGACTTGGGTCCCTGTCCCAAAAGATTAGCAAGAGAAAGGCATACAAGTTTATTCAACGTAGGTTTTATAGGACACTGGAGATTTCATAAGGAAATAAGACCTAAAGGAGCAGTTAAACCTGAACGTTTTCATGCCAGGTTTGATGAAGAGAGGAGAGTAGTGGGAAAATGTGATAAGACCACAAAAAGGGGGGTGGTTCTCTTGGTGTCCCTCCGTTTTTGGAGATAAGGATGTTCCTTTCTAAGGGCGGCACCTCTCATATGAGGGTTTTGTGACCTGCCTCAGGGGAAGTCAGAAAGTCCTTCCTTCACCTGCCATTTCTCATATTCCTTCAGCTTGAAATATTCAATATGCCAAGGGATCACATTTTGGGGTATTGTGTCCTGAACCTCATCACTACCAGTTGCTGATCACTGAGATAAGTGCTTTCTATGCATCATCTAATTTAATGCTGCAACAACAGGTAGGTCATACTACTTTTGCATGGCTGGCTCTTTCATTTCATTCAGATCCCAAAGGGCAGCTCCTCCTTCCCTAGTCACTCAGGCTAAATCAGAATACCTCTGATATCCAGCAAGACCCTGTGGGGCTCCTGGGCACAAAAGCCTTTCTGTGTCCCTCATTTCTTGATTACAGGAGATAGGCTTCATTCAGCCTCCATGACCTTCCCTGAGTTCCAATGGGTGGGTTCAAACAGTTGCTCATTAGGGAAGGGTGGGGATGCAGAGACAAGGGAAGAACAGTTAAAAGAAACAATAGTGCAGCCTTGGGGCAGCGTCCTGGTTCCCCCTCAAGGATACACATAACAATATCTTTGAGCTGTTTTGCAGATACTGAAACGCCCACCAGGTGGGAGAAGTTAATGGTATGCTGCCCACAGGCACATAGACCCCAGACCGGTTGGGGTTGACCCCCAGAAGGTTGATGATGCTGACTCCCACTTACCACCAACCAATCAGAAGAATATCCACTAGCTGATCACACCTTCTTTGAACCATTACTATAAAACTTCTCACTACTCCCTCCAGGTTGGGACACACAGTTTTGGGGGTATTAGCCCGCTGTAGCCCCCTTTGCCTGGCAAAGCAATAAAGCTATTCTTTTCTACTTCACCCAAACTCTGTCACCAAGATTTAATTTGGTGTCGGGGTACAGAGGCTGGATACGGCTTCACCTCCCCCTGGGCAGCCATAGGGGCATGGTGGTTCTAGTCCAGAGGCTCTGAATCTGTCTAGAACTTCTTAGGCATTCAGTCAATATTTGCTGAATACATGAATTCTTTTTATTTCTCCAATAACGTAAGGTTGCGAGCCTCGACTTTGTCTATTTCCTTTGTTCATTTATGAACTCAACTAATATTTATTAAGCACTTACTATATTCCAGCCCTGTTCAAGGCCTTTGGAATGTGCCAGTGAACAAAGAGACAAAGTTCCTGCTTCCTTGGAGCTTACTTTTTAGTCACTAAAATCTTAGGTTCTTTTTTTTCCACCTAGTTTTACTAATTGCCATAAAAATAGTAACAAATGTAAACACTGTCCTGATTTCCTTCTGTGGTATTTAAAAATGTAGATATGCTGCTTTCAGAATTATAGGAATCAGACAAACCTTTACATTTCTTTTTTCGTAAATATTTAATTCTATACGTAAGTTGTCTTAGATGGTTGAAGAGGTAAACCAGACTTCTTATAAGCTAATGATAGAGATGTCTGGTTAATAAAACCATGGTTCTTATATACAAGGTCATGATGAAGAAGTCAAGGAAGAATTAATTTTGAGCCCATATTTTCTATTCCTTGGTATTATCGATAGATTTTAACACTTGAAAAATGGTTTTACCAAGCTTAAAATACTATATCCAATACATTTCCTCCTTAGAAAAAAAGAATGCTTGCAACTGCCTATGCACCAGCTCTTCTCAGGAACCAGATAACTTGATTTGTTTGTTTGTTTTTGAACTGATGCTAACCCTGGGCAGAGTCCTCAAACAACCCTGAGTTTCCTTTAAATAAAATGAGGAAATAATACCTGCTCTGTCTATGCCACTATGAGAAGTGAATGAATTCATGTGGTTTCCATAACTGTAAACTACTGCATACAACTATATGTAAATATAATGTTTACTTGGTGCAATTTTAAGAATAGAAAAATGGAGCCTCTTAACAACAGCTGATATCTATGTAAATAGTTTTAGAATGAGAAAAATTAAATTTAGTGATAATTTCCCAATATGCTCCACCTTCATGGAATAAATGCCAGACACTAAGAATAACCAATTTCAAGTTTACATTGGTCTTAGAGATGGTATAAGCATAAGAAAAACTTGAGAATTCACTTTGCTGCCAGACTGAATTTATAGTTCTTGTAGAAGGCCAAAAGGCAAGGTCAGGCTGCTGGGAAATTGTAAATCTTTTGGTATTTCCCCTTGATAATTTAACTGGGCAGATTAATATAAATACAAAAAAATAAGGTGATATTCAGTATGAATAAAGAGAAGATTCTGATAAAAAGCACAAGATTAAAACTGATTCTAGAGAATTCCCTTGCAGTCAGTGGTTAGGACTCTGTGCTTCCAATGCAAGGGACCTGGGTTCCATCCCTGGTCGGGGAACTAAGATCCTGAAAACATACAGTGCACAGTGCGGCCAAAATAAAAAGAGAAAGAAAGAAACGGATTCTCAGCATTTATGGGATAATCCCCCACAGAGCAAGAATTCCCTGGTGGTCCAGTGGTTAGGGCTCTGAGAGTCAACTATAGGGACCATGGTTTGATCTCTGGTCAGGGAAATAAGATCCCACAAGCCACGCAGTGCAACCAAAAAAAAAATCCCCACAGGGGATGGCTCAGGCAGGGAGGATGGGTCCCACAGCTGGGTTTTTTTTCCTGTTTTGCTCTCCTCAAGTCCACAGCTGCTTAGACACTGGTCCAGCACACCTGATCCCCCAAGAGCACAGTGACCTTTGATCTTTTCCATCTATTGTTGGCAAATTCTCCTTGGCTTCTTTGCACATGGTGTTCCCCGTATCAGAGGCTAGGTGTATGGAGGTTGGAGACACAATAGGAGGCAGACCTCACTTTCTGTCCCAGGGGCAACAGCAGTACTTCATAGAGGAGGAGACACCTAAAGTGAGTCCTGAAGAGTGAGTAGAAATTGTGCAGAAGAGCAAAGCTACTGTGGGAAAAGAAGATGAACCACATCTATAAAAACAGGAAGAAATCCAGAATACAGAGTGTTGCTGAACCTAAGTGTGTACCCAACACACACTGAGGTCAAACAAACCGAAACGTCAGAGTTTGGAGCAGAGAAGGTTTATTGCAAGGACCATACAAGGAGAAGGGGTGGCTTGTGCTCAAAAACCCCAAGGGGGTTTTGGGGAAGAGTTTTTATAGGCAAGATCTGGGGGGAAGGGCTGGAGGGTGTGAGACCTTCCTCTGATTGGCTGGTAGTGAGGCAACAGGGCAGTGTTCCAGGAATCATCCTTCTGGTTTCCACCAGTCTGGGGTCCATGTGCTTGTGCTCAGCCTGAAGTTGTCATCCTCCACCTGGGTGGGGGCCTTAGTTCCTGTAGAAAAACTCAGAGACACACATCAGATTGTTATGTATATTCACTAAGGAGGAACCAGGACCCTGCCCCATCACTGTTGTACCCAAAAGGGCCCAGAGGGTCTTGCTCGGTTTGTATTTCCAAAGCATTCTAGTTAGTCTTCATAGAAACATAAACCTCTTTGTTTTGTATTTTTATTTTATTAGTCCAGAAGGATGTTATTAATTAATTATTTAATTAAATAACATAATTCAAATAACAAGTACAAGGCTGGTTTGGGAACAAATACAATTAATTCTTGGTAAGAGTATTTCTGCTATATTCTTGAGTAACTTCACATTAGCATATAAGGACAATCCCCAAGCAGCTCTTAACTGGAGTTTAAGAATTAGAAAGATCTGGGGACCTCCCTGGTGGCAGAGTGGTTAAGAATCTGCCTGCCAATGCAGGGGACATGGGTTCAAGCCCTGGTCCGGGAAGATCCCACATGCCGCGGAGCAACCAAGCCCGTGTGCCACAACTACTAAGGCTGCGCTCTAGAGCCTGTGAGCCACAGCTACTGAGCCCGTGTGCCACAACTACTGAAGCCCATGCACCTAGAGCCCGTGCTCCACAACAAGAGGAGCCACTGCAATGAGAAGCCCGTGCACTGCAATGAAGAGTAGCCCCTGCTCACCACAACTAGAGAAAACCCGTGAGCAGCAACAAAGACCCAATGCAGCCAAAACTAAATAATATAAATAAAAATAAATTTAATTATAAAAAAAAGAATTAGAAAGGTCTGGGTTGAATCCAGACTCTGTAGTTTACTTTCACTAGCTGTGTGACCTTGAGTAAGTCACCTATTTTTTCTGAGCCGTGGTTTCTTGGCAGATAGCATGGTAATTATAACTGAAAATTCCGTGTATAAATGAGCTCATCTAAAAGAGCTACTGGTACAATGTAGATACTCAATAAATACTCTTTTCCTTACTTTTGAGTAAAAGAAAGAGATAAATTTCTACTACCTTCACCCTTCCCAACTTTTTTTGTCAATACTCTGTACAGTTATCAAGACCTCTACTAAACAGTCAAATCAGACTCATTTAATCCTTGGAAATAAAAGGTTCTTAGGATATGTTTAATGGACTATCCTAATTACTTGTAAGTGATGCCGAATAAAAATGTTGGTCTCTGATCTAGAGACAGGTGAGTATTTCAAATAACAGGACCAACATTTTAAGACAGGAAGGGGGCAGGGCACAACCTTTAAAAGAATGACACAGCTGTTGAGGACACAATATAAACTGTTTAGAACCAATTAGGTCCAAGATGGTGGATGAGTCGACTTCCACTAGACCTTGAGCCTCCTTATGCTTGTTGTTAATACATTAGCATCTAAATGACACACCCACCGGTGCCATGACAGTTCCAAGGCCCACCATAAAAGGCCAAAAAGAGGGCGGTAGCCCAATTCCTGGAAATCTCCACCCCTTCCCCCAAATTGTTGGAAAAATCATCCCACTCATTAGCCTATGAAATTACCCACCGCTATAAAAACTGACAATCCTGTATCCCAGGGCCTCTCGCCTTCTGAGATGGCCCACACTCTGTCTATGGAGTGTGTATTTCCCTGAATAAACCTTCTTTCCCTTTACTATGGCCCACTCTTGAATTCTTTCCTGCACAAAGCCAAGAACCCACACCTGGAAGCCATCCAGGGACTTGCCTGAGCCCTGGGACGTGGTCATCCTCTCGCACCCCACTTTCTTTCCTGCAACAGTTTCACAGGCTCACGGTCCAGTTGGCTCCGTGCCTCCCTGCCACTCTTTTTCTATAGTGATAATAATAACTGGTAACTGGAGAACCAGAGCAACAAGAAATCAAAAAAAAAGTGTCTTCAACACAACGGGCACATTTTGTAGTGAGACCCCTTTCTTCAGGACACTTAAGAAAGTGTTATTTTTTCTTGGGTTGATAGAATTATGCCCCCAGCCTTTTGCCGGAGGCTGAAATTCATATACAACCCTAACCGGCCTGCTCTTGGGTCCACTGAGCTCTGTGCTGCTCTCTAGAAAGCCTTTGTGTACTTTCATTTGAACACTAAGCCTGCTGATGATGGGAAGGATGATATGGGCTACTCTCCCTCACAGAGGTGTGATAAAGATAAATGAAATGATATTCATACAGCACTTTAGGATAGTCTTATAAAATGCACCTTTGTAAATATGACGTATTCTAAAAGACCAGTGACTGCAACTTCTACTTAAAATAAAAATTGCTGACAACAATTTCAGCCTCGGAAAGTAAACACATCAGCTTGAAATTGAAGTGCACTTTGCCAAGTAGCAGCAGGCTGATCGCCTCTCTGGGTCCTTACTGCAAATAAGGCTAAATGTTCACATGGATCGTTTGTACAGTTCGTCCTGCTCTGCTATTTGGAAGCATCGAAAGGCAGTGGCCTGGTCCGGTGTTCTCTGTGATCCATGAACATCTGGAAGCATGGCTTGGTCTTAGAACCTCCAAGGATGTCTATCTCAAGAACACTATGATCAGGGACATCTTGAGGATACTGAACTGCAGCAGGATCCAAGCTATAGGGGGACATTAAAGCTATCCCATCGGGGACCCTCTGAAACTAGATCAAAGTGACTCTCTGGAAAACCTTCAACCTGGAGACAGGAGCAAAATTCTCATCCCTCAGGTGGCCATGGTCTGAGAATGAGGCCACGTCCTGGAACATATTTAGAGATCTTCGTATGCAGACACTGTATGTCACCCACTTATAGCATTCTGGGGGATGTTCTAACACTGTCACAGGGCATTGATGAGTTTTCTACTCTATCAAGCAACGGGTGTCCTATGACTAGCAGAGATCACACAGTTAGCATCCTGTGTGCAGAGGGCAATAACCTGGCAGCAGTGAAGCACGTGTAAGTTGACAGAGGGCCAGCAAATGCAATAGGGAGACTAGGAAGAGAACCAGTCTTGAAGAGTGCAGTCTTGGGAGAGACCCCAGGCAGCTATGCAAGTGGGGCCTGGCTCTAAAGTAGCAGAGAATAAAGCTTCACAGACTCAGCTACAGAAACACAGGAAGTTCAGTAAGAGGCAGAGGAGAATGCTATCAACTACTGAGACAAAACAGCTTCTCCACAATGACAGCCATGGCAGTTGCACCTGTACTTGCTCGCTTACAGCCTCATTCTTTCTCTCCACCCTGGGTCTCCTTAGGCCCCGTTGCCTTCCTCATCTAAACCTGTAATGAGATATCCATTTAAAAATGCACAGAAGAGGGAATTCCCTTGGTGGTCCAGTGGTTAGGACTCAGCGATTTCATTTCTGGGGACTGGGTTCGATCCCTGGTTGGGGAACTAGGATCTCAAAGGCCGCGTGACACGGCAAAAAAAAAAAAAAAAAGAAAGAAAAAAGAAACAAAAAAGCACAGAAGACAAACACAACCTATAATTAACTAGTGATTTCACTACTGGTTGCTGACACAGATACAATACACCAAATAATATCTTAAAAATAATGTATTTGGTTTTAGAATTTCAATTTGGAGATTTTGACAATTCTTTTTGTATCTGATCTTAGGGAAGGTATTACCTTAGGGAAGGTATTAACGTTTTGATGCTTCTTTGTCTGTGTTTTCAAAATGAGGGAAATCGTATATTTTCCCTGTGCAAAAGGCATTAGAAAGGCATTATACGTCTTGCTATCATTTTATGTTTATCATTAAAAAGTCTGAGACTTTCCTCTTATTCTGTTTTTAAGTCCATTCCACAAATGTTCATGTTTAGGATCACTGCTGACTTTTCTCCTTTTTAAGAACGGGAAGAAAGAGGGACTTCCCTGGTGGTCCCGTGGGTAGGACTCCGTGTTCCCATCCTGCAGGCATGCCACAACTAAAGATCTTGCACACTGAAACTAAGACCAGGCGCAGCCAAAATAAATAAATAAATAACAAACTAAATATTAAAACAGAATGGGAAGAAAGACAAAACACAAGGGGAAAAGAATGAACATTTATTGACCATTAACTCTACTGCTAGGTGATTTATCTATATCTGTCATGACAACCTTGTGAAGTATTATTAACCATAACAAGTTTCACTGGGGAATAAAAGGGTCACATGCCTCTCAGTTGAGATAGCATGAGATTTTTATACAATTTTTAAAAGTAACAACAAAATCATGTCTTCCCTGTGATTTTTGAGAACTCACATATGCCAGATAGCAACCTTGCTCCTTGCCGACTCTGTTCTGTCAATGAAGGAACAGACCTATAACTGTGGTCAGGTAATTTACTCAAATGGTGGATGTGGAGTTTGAAGGCTCCAGGTTTTCACTCTCTCATTCTTGTGTTTTAAAGTAAGGCATTTCAAATGGGCGATTCATCTGTGTAATCACCACTTAGCCTTCAAAATAAATCTTCAGGTAGACGACTAAAATGATCATGAGAAAGTCATAAAGCATGAAAATGGAATCATTTAGAACATGTTTACTCTTTCCTTCTTTATTGCTTTTAGAGTGTTTGGTTTTAGGACATTCAACAAGTGGGAATAATACCATGACGAGTGATAGACTCCAGCTGTTTGCAACGTGGTACCAAGTGAGGAGGCATATGATTTCAAGGAAAAGGGGGTGGGGAGAAACAGACTATTTACAAAGTACTTTGTTATTGCTTTCCCCCATGTTCTTCTAGAAAGCAATACAAGAAAAGATTTACAATATCTTGCTTGTGGTTAGTTATTTCTTAAAGCCCCAAGGTTTATACTTTGCTTCCTTGGGCTAGGTAGTCAGTGGGGTTAGGCATGCTTCCTATAACATATATCTCAAGTATAGGGACCCCAAATATTTTTCAGATATTCCCAGCTCTTCATGAAGTCAACCCAATAAAGACATGACACATAACCAGAAGAAATGAAGATCTTATTCTTTGAGAAAATCCCAGTCTTCTTACAAGTCAATCAGAGCAGAGAACCAGAAAGAGCTTTCTAAAAAGATATTTCAGTTTAAAACACAGCAGATGACAAATTCAGTCCTAGAGCCCTCGGGGGATTTGACTGCCACACACTGATATATCACAGAAACATTTATTTTGTAAGTAATGTTAATGATATTCTCAGAGCTCTGTGTTTACTGTTTAACACTGCTATTATTTATTGATGACTAATGGCCGATAAACAGAGCCTCTTGCCTTACTCTGGCTTCCAGTCAGTATTTACGGATTAGGTCCATCAGTCTCCTTTTGAAAGCCACTGAGACAATGCAGCTAGCTGAAGAGGAGACGCAACAAATATCACCCGCCACTCAAGGTAAGACAAAGAAGACAACTTGTAAGGAAGATGTGCTATTGCCACCACAAAGAAGCATTTAAGTATTATTACGATCTAATTAATATTCCTAAATATCTAGTAGCATGGCTTACCTTTTTATTCTCATCTCTATCTCTAAAACACTCCACACTCTCTAACACTGTTCCATAAAGGACTATCGGAATACAGTGATTGAGGTCACTTTAAGGAAAATATAAGCTCAGGCGTCTAAGAATGTGGAAATAGGGACTTGCCTGGTGGTCCAGTGGGTAAGACTCCGAGCTCCCAATGCAGCGGCCTGGGTTCAATCCCTGGTCGGGGAACTAGATCCTGCATGCATGCCGCGACGAAGATCCTGCGTGTTGCAACTAAGACGCGGCACAGCCTAAATAAATAAATAATTTTTTTTAAAAAAAAGAATGTGGAAATAAAGAAATGATAAGGAATTTTAATTACTGGAAGTAGATGGTAAAAGGAAGATAGCACACGGTTCAGGGAAATACATCAAAAAGTTACAGTAATTAAAATACTCAAAATTGTTTTATTAATTTGTGTACCACATGAGGAAAGGGGGAAAATATTAGTGGAGTTTTCCCCGTCTCTGTTCTTAATCTGAAGATATATTTGGGTTATCCAAGTACGGTTACATTACATTCATTTTGCAGCTAGCACAGGTACTTTATCTTTCAAAGGAACTTCTAAAGGCTTACCTTCCAATTGTTTAAGGCAACTCTAAATCTCCAAAGCTTTTGAACTTTCTTTCCCCAAACTGAATTCTGTGTCTAATAATTTTCACCATTAAAATAGCTTTCTGGGAGGGTCTATGTCCTACTGTAGTGTATATGAGAGAAAGCACAGAGTGATTGAGGGCTCTAATTGCTTGTCCCAGCTCTGTCACCATGCTGTGATTTTCAGCAGGGGTACAATTGGTTCTTGTTGGTATAATCAGCATGTTGGACTAGAATTATTTTTACTTTTAAAATTTACTTTCAGTTTTGAAGCCAAATCTGGCTTCTGTACCCCGACACCAAATTAAATCTCAGAGACACAGTTTTGGGTGAAGCAGAAAAGAATAGATTTGTTGCTTTGCCATGGGGGCCACAGCGGGCTAATGCCCTTAAAACTGTGTGTCCCAACCTGAAGGGGGTAGTGAGGAGTTTTATAGTAATGGTTCAAAGAGGGTGTGGTCAGCTCATGGACATTCTTCTGATTGGTTGGTGGTAAGTGGGAGTCAGCATCATCAACCTTCTGGATCCAACTGGTCTGGGGTCTGTGTGCTTGTGGACAGTATACCTTCATTAACCATTAACCTCTCCCACCTGGTGGGCATTTCAGCATCTGCAAAACAGCTCAAAGATATTGTTATGTGTATCCTTGAGGGGGAACCAGGACGCTGCCCCAAGGCTGCACTATTGTTTCTTTTAACTGTTCCTCCCTTGACTCAGCATCTCCTCCCTTCCTTGATCAGCAACTGTTTGAACTTGCTCATTGGAATTCAGGGAAGGTCACTGAGGCTGAATGAAGCCTATTTCCTATAATCAAGAAATGGGGAACACAGAAAGGCTTTTGTGCCCAGAAGCCCCACAGGGTCCTGCTTGGTATCAGTTTTACCTTCAGTTTTAAATTTCTAAAATCCCAGGAAAATGGTGACACATCCAAATAGGGTTGATCTTTTTTGGGTAAGCACTCATGTGTTAGGGGAACCACTGACCGAAACCACCCAGCCTGGCCAAGCTGATAGTAACCACTTGCATGAGTTACCTTACAACAGGAGCTCCTGGTAAGGAACATGGAACTAACAAGCTACCACCAACCAGAAGAATTCAGGAAAGGTCAAAAGGAGAGAGGAGAAGCCAGTCCATATCTCCTACCAACCTCCCAGAATCCTTCTTGCTGGAATCCATCTTGGCTAAGAGATGCGTGTGCCACTGGGAAGGACCCTGAGTCAAAGTGATTTGGCAGAGACAACCTGGAAACTAACCCCATTACCATTAAACCTGAGACCGAAAACCACGAGGCAGAGCAGTCCTCCTGGGTTTCCTTACCCTGCTGCTCTCCACCCCGGGCGCCTCTTCCCAACAAAGTCTCTTGCTTTGTCAGCACGTGTGTCTCCTCGGACAGTTCATTTCCAAGTGTTAGACAAGAGCTCACTCTCGGGCCCTGGAAGGGGTCCCCTTCCTGCAACACATGGAAGAAACATGTGAATAACTTTCAACCAGAAATGAATGACTTGACCAGGAAAGTCTATTTGCCTTATAGGAATTATTTCTGCCTACCTTAATATACCTTCTTGCACTGCTTTTCTTCTATGCTATTTTTCAATTGTCCTATCTTTACTTCTTTCCCTCAGCCATATATTGTCAGCTGAATCCTTTTTCTGTTTCTTTCCTTGATCATTTGTTGGTTTCATTTCCTTGCATTTTTTTCCTACATTCCAGAAAGGAACAAAAATTATGTCATGACATCCTCTGGCTACCCAAGGACATAACTTTCTAGATGCAAGTACTAAGTTGTATAGATACCATCTTTGGCTTCAGGTCAAGTGTTGCAGGGAAGTGTTGCAGGCAAACTTGACAGTGACACTTGACAATAAATTTCTACTCATGCCCTAGCAAATCATGTCAGTTGCACCCAGAAGGAGACAGAGGTGGGGAGTTATCTTAGCATAGGAGGGACTTAAAAGTCAAAGAGGAAACTTAAGAACCTTAAGTTTTTCTTATCTAAGGCAGTGCTGTCTGGGGAGGGAGAGGGCAGCAAATATTTTTTACGGAGACGAACGTCTGGAACAGGCCAGATAATAAATATTTTTGGCTTTGCTGGGTAAGGAGATCATTGCGCAACTACTCAATTCTACTTTGTAGGTAAAACGGCCATAGAGAATACCAAACAGACAGGCAGAGCTGTGGCCAGGTTTCAATAAACTTTATTTATAACCTCAGGATTTGTTTTATTTACAAAAAACAAACAAAACAAAATGCAAGGGATGGGCTTTAGTTTGCTCACTGCTGGTGTAAGGGAAATACTAGACTAGTAATTTGGAGATGTGAATTTAAGAGCTTTGATCAACTTGACAAATTAGGAAATGCTATTGGTCCAGTTATTCAATCCTTTGTTTCTAGGGAAACACAATTGCCACAGCCCTTCCAGTAGAAGAAAAAAGTGACACTTTCCTTGGAGAATGGTAGTGGCACCTGTTTTCCTCCTCACTGTTCAAGAGTTTCAATACCAGTACCCAGGCCACTTAAGAGATCATGAGCCAGCCTCACAAATGATGCTAGGAGATGCAGTGTATTCAGAAATAATATTTATAGATGCCTGGCCAGTGTGGCTTTAAAGTGTCTTCAGATACGGCTTCTGGGCCCTAGGTCAAACTTTTTCTTCCTCCAAATAGTATGCACAAATTGGATCCACCAAGACAGGTAGGCCAATCACAACAGCAAACTCCAGTCTTAGTTTCCTACTTAATAATCTATTGCTTTTCTGCAAAGCTGCCAAGGAAGGAAGGTGTATGAGGCACCATCAGCCAGGCAGCAGGAGAGCCTTCAAGGTGCAACAAAGCCTGAGTTTTGAAGATGCATGAAGGTCATTGGGATAAATGTTTTCCAAGGACTTGTCATAAAGGACAGCTGTGAAAAAACCACTAGGACCACAGCTGCATGTAAGGAGCATATAGGTAGCTACAGATGAATGTCCAGGTTCTTAGCTGTGGTGTTCAGAAATTCTTCATTATCTCAAGTGTGGCATGCAATGTTTCAGAAGGAAAAATGAGGAACTGGATCAGAACAGATGAACAGAAGCAGGTGATGAAAATCAATATTTTATCTGACATTGATAACCTCACAATAAATTACGTAGAAAAATAAAGCCAAAACAAACCCCAAAAATTAATTTATCACTGATGATTCAGTTTCTACTACGTGTACACTCAAAAGATTGTATGAGTTAAAAGTAAGCAATTAGGCATTAGGGTTAGCAATTCACTTTTTTGATCACTCAAAAAAGGTCAGGACATCACTGCTTACTTTTCAAGTTTTCAAAAATGTATGGCATATTAATTAAAATTAGGCTCGGCTATAAGCAACAGAAAACTCACAATAACAGTAATGACCACAATAGAAGTTTGTTTCTCACTTACACACATACAATCTGGAAGTTGGTGGTCTAGACACACCCCCTGTCTTGCTGCTCTGCCAGTCTTGGTGGAAGCTGGCTGCTGGGATTTTAGCCTTTACATCTGCATTATAGCCAGCAAGAAGGGTATAAAGAAGTGAACGTTGCCTTCCTATAAGAATCATCCTAGAAATCAGGTACTTCCAATCACATTCTATTCCTGGAATTTAGTCTCATGCCCATTTACTAGCTGCAAAGGAAGCTGTCATCTTTATTTGGTGGCCATGTGCCCAGCTAGAATCAGGAGTTTTGCCATTAAGAATGGGTCCTAGTACCCATTCTAGTTACATACACAGCCTTTATATTAATCAAGTCTATGAAACGTGCAGCTTTGGGGAGCTCCATGAAACTAGTGTAATACACACAGGTCTCCACGTCATAGAGAATTAAGGCTCTCTGAATTTCTTTTAGATCTCTGCTCTTTCTTTTTTTTTAAATAAATAAATTTATTTATTTATTTCTTGGCTGTGTTGGGTCTTCATTGCTGCGTGCAGGCTTTCTCTAGTTGAGGCCAGCGGGGCTCTTCTTCGTTGCGGTGCACGGGCTTCTCATTGCGGTGGCTTCTCTTTGTTGCGGAGCATGGGCTCAAGGCACGTGGGTTCAGTAGTTGTGGCACATGGGCCCTAGAGCGTAGGCTCAATAGTTGTGGCACATAGGCTTAGTTGCTCTGTGGCATGTGGGATCTTCCTGGCCCAGGGCTCGAACCCATGTCCCCTGCATTGGCAGGTGGATTCTTAACCACCGCACCACCAGGGAAGTCTCAGCTTTATTTCTTTTACTCTTTCTATCCTTCACCATTTATTAATGACCCAGATTGTGTGATGAAGAGTTGTCAACATTATCATTTTTCTATATTTACAGGTATAATAACTGCATTGAAGTGGATTTGTCATCTAATAGCCTTAAATGATCCCTCTCTTTTGGGCTGCATTTCCCTCCATTATTTACTGGGCCTCCCCATAGCTTATCATCCATGGCTGTTGACTCTCCTCTCTGTCCTTAATTTGCTGAGACAGATTTCCACTTAAGAGACTGAGAAACTATTAGATAGTTCCCACAAACCACAGGAGCAGAAGGTCTGCAAAGAGACACTTCACCCACTATGCGTTAAAGAAAGTAGCATTACATCTCCACCTGACAAACCCACTCCCTATCAATGTGAAGAGGGCAGGATCACATTTAAATTGAGGGAATCTACATGCATAACTCTCATGAACACAAATACAATAGGAGCTAAGTGCCTAAATTCCTGTGCAGGAAAAACCGAAGTGGTTATACTTCTCGTCTAATGTAAAGCATGGCCTCCTATATTTGAGTTGGTTTTCATAACTGTTTAATATTAGTCTGTGAATTGTTCCAGGGAGAGCCAATAGCAAAGAAGAAAATAATACTCTATCTCCATAAAGCACTTTAGCAATGCTCAGAGAAGTGGACTACCAGATATTTATTTTGGAAATTAGCTAGCTAGCTACGATATATTTTCAAACTATGCATGTATTGGTAGTTTTCTGCTGTAATTGGCGCGGCCACTATATATCTCTATCTTTGCTATATTTAGAATACTGTACAGGAAAATAAGTCAGCATTTCCTCTCATGGTAACATTTTGGAGCTAACAATATTCACTAGTGTAAAAGTATTCTCTGATCAAAACAGTTGCTCTTAAATATTCATTTGTTGGAAGATTATATGACATGTTGAAGATTATGTCCTTATGGATTTTTCATTTAATTTGTAATTACTTCGTAATTACTTAATTTGTAATTACTTCATTAAAAAGAATACAAATGACTTAACTTCTCAAAAGAAAAATATAAAATATCACCACACCCTATATAATTTTCACAAATTATTCAACAGTGATAAATTACGTGGGTTGATTATTGAACCGGATACTACCATCTAAATTGTTTCTGTGCATTGCCAGGTGCCTTTTTATTAAACTTTTATTCTGTGGGATATATGAAGCCATTGAAGATCTTTGAGTCGAGTGGGGCCATATTTCTGGAAAGAGGGTGAGATTTCTAGTTGGTGGTAGTTGACTTATAGTCCTTTATTTAAACTTTTTCTGTTCATACTCTCTCTTTGGGTAATCTTATCCAATCGCATGGCTTTAAAGACCACTCATGCCTATGACTCCTAAATTTTTCTCTCTAGCTTTGATCTCCCTCTGTGAACTGTTTGGTCAACTGCCTGGTCTCCCTCCACCTGAATTTCTTTCCTTTTCTTTTTTTTTTGTGGCCATGCCATGTGGCTTATAGAATTTTAGTTCCCGACCAGGGATCGAACCCAGGGCCCCAGCAGTGAGAAGGTTGAGTCCTAACAACTGGACTGCCAGGGAATTCCCTCCACCTGAAATTCTAACAGGCCCCTCAAAACTATCTCAAAATAAATCTTGATTTTCCTCACTAAATCTGCTCTTCCCTCTTTCATCTTTGTAAATTGATAGCAAGGTTCACCCAAATAAATAGTGGATTTAGCTAAACCTTAGGTTTAGCTAAATAAATAATAAATCCCTGATTCCTTTCCCTAACTCATCTAAATCCAGTCCAACAGCAAATGCTGTCTCTGCCTCTGTGACATAACTGGAAATGATTGTCTTTTCTCTTCCCCATTACCACTGCCCCTCCAGCACAGGCCAGCAGGATCTCTTCTTTGAAGTACTCTAAAAGCCTCGTATCTCCTTTTCCATCTTCTTTAAAATTCCTCCTCCACACAGCAGCCAGAGTGACCTAAGAACGATTTTTCCTTGCTTGAAAATTTCCTATAGCTTCCCACCACACTTAAATAAAATCTTATTACCTGGTCTACAAATACCTGCATGATCTGAAGGCTCTGGTCCTCCTTCCTCTGGCTCCCCAGCACACTGTATTCCAGTCCTTTTTTTTTTTTTTTTTTTTTTTTTTTTTTGCGGTGCACGGGCCTCTCACTGTTGTGGCCTCTCCCATTGTGGAGCACAGGCTCTGGACGTGCAGGCTCAGCGGCCACGGCTCGTGGGCCCAGCCGCTCCGCGGCATGTGGGATCTTCCTGGACCGAGGCGCAAACCCGTGTCCCCTGCATCGGCAGGTGGACTCTTAACCACTGCGCCACCAGGGAAGCCCTATTCCAGTCCTTTGGCCTTCCTTCCTTCAACATGCTGTAGTAGGTAGAATAAGGGCCCTAAAGATGACCACATGCTAATCCTCAGAACCTGTGACCTCGTTATTGTGATTAAATTAAGGATTAAACTAAATAGGAACATCACCTTGGATTATCTGGGTATGCACATTGGAATCAGAAGGGTCTCTGTAAGTGAAGGAGGGAGGAGACGGTGCCAGAATGATTCTTCATGAGAAAGACTGGATAGGCAGTCGTGGACTTTAAAGATGAAGGGAGCCCCTAGAAGCAGGAAGAGGAAAGATTCTCCTCTAGAAACCCAGAGAGAAATGCAGACTTGCGGACACATTGATTTTTAGCCCAGTGAGAGCCATTTTGAACTTCTGAGCCCCTGAACTGTAAGATAATAAATTTATGTTGTTTTAAGCCACTGAGTTAATTTGTTACAGCAGCAATAGGAAACTTAAAACACATGTCAAGATCATTTCCACCTTAGGGCATTTACAAAGGTTGTTCACCAGTTCTCCCTCTGCCTGAGGTGCTCATCTCTCAGATGTCAGCATCATGAATGTTCCCACATCATTTGGGTCTCTGCTTAAATTGCATCCTTCAGAAAGGCCTTCCCTGACCACTCAAAGTAGCCTCCTTGTTACTTTCTCAAGCGACCTGTTTTATTTTCATTGTGGCAGTTATCACTACTTGTTAATTTTCATTTTTATGTCATCATTGGAACACACAAGGAAAGCTGACACCTTGTCTCTCACTCTTCCTTGTAACCCCCGTATTTACAGAATAACGCCTAGCACAAAGTAGGAGCTCAATAAGTATTTGTGGAATAAATGAATAACTGAGCATTTTTTCCATGCAAAGCAACGTACATACAATGTACATCCCACTGAATCTTTTCAATAGCCTGATGGGACAGGTTCAATCACAAGGTGTACTCCTATTCTTAGCACATAGTAAACATTCATAAATATTATAAGTAAGTGAACTATATTCAGAGATTGAGTAACCAATGTGACAAAGTATAAAAGTAAATATTCGCTACATTAATGCCTATGATTTCCATAATCTATTGTTGAAGAATCCCAGACCTACAGTAACTCTGTACTCATGAACTCAAACATCCATTCTACCCCCTTTGGACATCTCTATTTGTATGCTCCAATGGCCTTGAACACAAGATATAAACTGAATTTATAATCTCCTCCCCAAATCTACTATATAGAGTTTCCCTGGCTGAGTGACTGGCACGAGCATGTGTCTGACAGACATACTCTGGGAGTCATTTTAGACTGTTTCGCCACTCCCCTATAGGCAGTTGGTTATTTATTTATTTACTTATTTATTTTGTTGTACGCGGGCCTCTCACCGTTGTCACCACTCCCCTATAGGCAACTGGTTATTTATTTGTTTATTTATCTATTTATTTTGCGGTATGCGGGCCTCTCACTGTTGTGGCCTCTCCCCCTGCAGAGCACAGGCTCTGGACGCGCAGGCTCAGCGGCCATGGTTCACAGGCCCAGCCGCTCCGCGGCATGTGGGATCCTCCCGGACCGGGGCACGAACCCGTGTCCCCTGCATCGGCAGGCGGACTCTCAACCACTGCGCCACCAGGGAAGGGTCATTTATTTTTGATTCTTCCTGCTTAAAAGTTCTTATACTAATTACCTTTTCCGGCTCCACTGACTTAGTCACTTCTTTCTGAACTATTTGTTCAGAGCGTGCCTCTAAGGTAATCTCTCCAGCAAAACTGGACATGACTCACTAGCTAGTTTTAATTCCTTCAGTGGCTTCCTACAGTGTTTAATAAAATCTAAATCCTTTACCACAGCTTCCGGTTGCCCCACTCCCACAACTTTCCAGCTTCTGGTGGTTGGTTCCAAAGTGGAACCCTTGGCATTCCTTGGCTTGCAGACACATCACTCCAATCTCTGCTTCCATCTTCACATGATCTCTTCTTCATGTCTCTTTTGTGTGTCTTCACGTGACCTTCTTATAAGAACATGAGTCATTGGATTTAAATCCATCTTAACACAGTATGAGCTCATCTTAACCAATTACATGGGCAAGACTCCATTTCCAAATAAGGTCACATTCTGAGGTTCTGGATGGACATGAACATTTGGGGGACACCATTCAACAAAGTACAGTTACCTAATTTGGTAAAAGGATATTTGCAGATATAGTTAAGGATCTTAAAATGAGATCATTCTGGATTATCGGGTTGGGTCCTAAATCTGATGACAAATGTTTTTTATAGGAGACACACAGAAGAGCAGGGGGCAATGTGAAGACAGATGCAAAGTCTGGAGTGACGTGGCCATAAGCCAAGGAAGCCAAGTTATGCCAACAACCACCAGAAGCTGTAAGAGACAAGGAAGGATTCTCTCCTTAGAGCCTCCAGGGTTAGTGTGGCCTTGCCAACACGTTGATTGTGGATTTCTGGCTTCCAGAACTATGAGAGACTAAATTTCCATTATTCTAAAGGCCTCCAGTTTTGGGTATCTGTTACAGTATCCGCAGGAAACTAATATAGAATTCACAGTGCACTGTATTCTTTCCCTTTAAGTAACCACCAAAACAAAAATCATTTCCATGAGTTTGATTCTGCTGTAAATAGATCTGAGTTCTTAGTAAACTGTAACACAACATTTGCCTGATTTATTTATTTGGGTGCAAAATGGAAAGAGTTGATGTTCCTGCAGGGTCTGTGGGTAGGAAGTCCATTCATGAAACTATCAATGTCACTGGTTGGCAGAAAACACTTCAAGGGAGAAATGGGGACGGATAGGATCTAGCACGTGGGGCAACGGAAGACAGGAGTCCTGCCTCTTCCTGGTCCCTCACCACTTTTGCCTTGGGTATCCTGATCTTCCCACAGTTGCCCTGCTGCTTGGGTGGGGCAAGTTCTGAGGGTCAAGCGAAAGCGTGCACGCTTCAGACTCGCCAGCACAGACTCCCACTTCGCCGCCCGCCCCCCCCCCCGCCCCCCCCCGTCAGCTTCGTTGGGAGGTAGGGAGGAAGCTCAAGCACTCACCCACCATCCCCAAAGGAAGATGTGGTCCCCGCTTCCCGGTAGGGGGCTGAACCTCTGCAGTCCCCACTCTGGGGCTGGTGATGGCGAAGGGGGTCGGGGCCCGGCGCCCACCCGCGGATGACCGACCTGGGGGACCGCCCACCCTCCCGGGCTGCAACGCTGCTACGTATGTGGGCGTCGGCTCGGTGTTCAGTTCTCAACGCATTTCCGGGGCTAAAGCTACCCGCACTGAGGTGCCGCTTTCCCGCGCCGGGGTATGAGCATGGCAAACTCCAGAGGCTCCGGCCGGGACTAGGAGACCGAGAGCGGCCTCCCCTTCCCCCCCTGCGTACACGTCAACGCCGGCGTCGAGGAAGCGTCGTAATGCTTCGAAGAAGCTCGCCACCAAAAAAACCTGTACCCCGCCGCCGCAGCTGCCGACAGAGAAATCCCTGCCCCAAGCGCACGCTAGCCTTTACCGCAGGCTCAAGGCGAAGCCAAAAAGAGTCTCTCCATGGATGTATTCCAGGGGCGCGGGGGGCTGTGTCTAAAGGTTTGTTGGAGCCGGACCCTTGATAGAGCTAGGAGGCTGTGGCGCCTCACGCCACTCCCCGCCCCTGTCATTCCTAAGGTTCCACAGGTCTTGACGGTGGCCAGTCTGTCAGCCCTACTCGGCGGCCAGCTCCCCTTCCTCGATCGCTTGCGCAGGTCGGCCTGGCCCAAACGTCCGCTTCAGAGGGCTGGGAGGCGCAGCCGGAGCCGCGGTGGCTTGTGCGCGTCTATTAGTAGGCACACGGTAATGATGGCGGCGCTCAGTGAGACTCTCCTGTCACTGGATACTACTACTCGCAGCCCTCCTCAAAGCAGCGGGAGCAACCCCCCGGTCTTTAATTTACAAGTAGCAATTTGACTTGCTCTGCTGCATGTCAGGTGGGACCGTGGAAAGTGTGGAGACGCCCCGGGGATTAAGCGATAGCAGCTTAAAAAGAAAAAAAGCCAAACAAATAAACAAAACCCACCCACCCTAACAAACATGAGGCTACTGGAGAGAATGAGGAAAGAATGGTTCATGATTGGAATAGTATTGGCGATCGCCGGAGCAAAGCTGGAGCCGTCCATAGGGGTGAATGGGGGTAAGTGCTGCACCTCTGCATATGCTCCACTGCGATTCCCACTTCAGAACTAATTTGCGAGTCTTGGGAAGGAGAGGAGACCGGAATTGGGGAGTGTCTGCCTCTCTTAGGGGCACTGACCAGTCCAAGGTGTCCTTTGGCCCTCTTGCTGGTTTTTTAATTTGCCAGCCCCAGAGAGGATTTATAATTAGGAACGGGGCGAGGGAATTTGAACGCAGGTTGCCTTTTCCGCGAACAATCAATGAGTATCCTTAGTGTCAAGGAGTGAGGTTACCGAGAATGAAACTTATTTGCCTTCAAAGTAGCATCCTATCCCAAGGGACGCTAGGTTGCCAGGAGTTCCTTATCTATCTTGGAGTGGACACCATTACCTTGTCTGTTTCCGACACTCCCCTCCCCCATGTTAAAAAAAAAAAAGGAGTGGGGAAAGAAAAAGGGACACCCATTCCTCTTCCAACTCAGATTTGTTGGCCCACATGTTGGAGGGTGATGATTTGCTGCAGTTCCTGCCGCTCCACAAACTCTCAAACCGACTGACACGTTGCATTCAACTGCTTCCGTGTGCTGCCGGGACTCAATTGCTACCTTTAGCAGTCTAACAGATCCATCCATGTTAGACCATGTGTAGTGTGTATTTTGGCAAGGAAATGTAGGTGGGCTAAAAATCACACCCAGATCTCTGAATTGTGGGATCCTTGTCATGTGTGGATGGGCATTGGTGGAAACGACTGGAAATACCGTTAGCTTTTCATGCCCCCCGACCCCCTCCTCCTACCCTTAGACAATCATGTCCCACTTTTCATAAACATTAATTGAATTTCTTCAGTTCATTGTCTGTTTGACCTTGTTTAGCAGTTTTCACACTTATTGACAGGTTTTACTCATGCAAGGACAGATAAGAACCGAAGTGAGCACACACAATCCTTATGCTAGGAAGCTGTCAGGAGGATATTTGAAGTTATTTGAACCTTTTTGTTCAAACATGATGGAATTGAATGAAATGATCTGTCAGGAGAACAGTGGTTCCTTCTACCCTCTACCCTCAATACCTCCATTTAGAGGTAGCTTCAGAGAACATTTAAAAGGAATTTTTTGGACAAAGGTAGTGGGGATTCAAACTTTTTGGTTTATTTTATGTTCTTCTATGTTCAACTTAGTACAAAATGTGGAGGGTGGGTAACTGTGAGAGTAAAGCTGTTTGGGGTTACCCTGCTGAAGATACCAGTTTCTCATTTGACATAGTTTCTCTGTGGGCTTTGGGGAAACTTGTGAAGGTTGGTATTTAGGTACTGTCCAATGAGTTCCCTGTCCCTGCAGCTAGCCAGGTAGTAAGAAAGTTAGAGAGCGTCTTTGTGGTGATCTGGAATGTAGATTTCACTAGCTTCACTTGCAGACTTTATAGCTTCTAGGGTTAGATCTCTGATTTGCTCAGTGTTAAGGTGAAATCACAGGTGATGTGTGATCTTTAAGTTGAGACCTGCAGAGACTAGGTTTGGTAAAATTCCTTTTCTCTTCTATTCCTGGGCTGCTCAGTGGGAAGGAGAGCTGTCGATTGCTGAATCATTTCCCTAGGGCTTCCCCACAGTGGCCTGTGTGAGATGGATTCTGTAATCTGATTTGTTCCCTCAGACTCTGCTTCTTGAAGTTTTGGGAATTATTGTATCTTAGAAATATTGTTTCCCACTTTCACCAGTCCTTATGCCATTAATCTAGGAGAGTTCGTTTGTTTAATTATAAAAGAGGAGACTGTTAAGAGTTGAGGGAACTTTATTTTCAGCTAACATGCTGAAGATACTGAGACCTCAGGTCAGGTGACTCACCCTAGGTCAGGTTAGCTAGCTTAGGGAAGAGGAAGGACTGACTGGGGACCAGGATTCCCCCTTATTTCATACCAGTTGCAACATCCATCCAAATATTCTTGGCAAAAATCACTAAAAATGAATAACCATTATAAAGAAAGGCTCTCTGTAATAAAGATGGTTTCCATGCCCTGAGTTTTAGGCCAAAAGAAGCTGCGCAGAATCGGGTAATATTAGACAACCGTGTATTCATGTGATTTTTTGAGATCTGTCCAAGTGTAAAAGTTACTGTTTCTAAAAACAACAGTTAAACAAACAATTGTTTGGGATTTCTTATATAAGCTTATATAAGCTGTCTTATATAAGCTGTCAGGCTAAGTTCTTGGTACTTCAGTTGACCTTCCCACCTGTAAAACTTCTTCAATACAAACAAACTTCCTAATAGTACCAAATAACACTTTGACCCCATCAGTTAAAACAACAAAAATCTAGGAACAAGGAGAGTAATGGTGGCTGAAAGTGGTCTGTCCTCTTCTGCTCTACAGAATGACCTAAAGCATCTCTTTTTGCTTGTCACTTTTAGTCAGAAGTTCCATTTTGGGGTCTGTACACTAGAATGCGTGTGCATTTTTAATGCGCTCACAATTGACTGAACAATTTTCAGTCGAACAGTTTTCTAGACATTCTTTTCTCTTCAGTAGAAAGTTTTGATTGTTTTCAACTTAATACATGCTCACTTCACCTTTACCTGGATCAATACCTTAATGACTCTATTTTGAAGTGTAAGACTTCTACACTTAAAGGATCACACCTTTGCTCTGCCCTCCCTTAAAAAACAACCTTGATAGCCAGTGGGTGAGTTATGTATGGCAGGAAATTTATAGACGTGGGAACCCTGAAGTGAGAGAAGTTGAATGACTTTCCATATGGGAAAAAGTGTAACAGGTACTAGCATGGAAAATTTAATTTTTAGTTCCCTGTTCTTTTTACTCAGTTACATTTCATTTTAAAATATATACAAGGTTGAAAGTAAAGAGCCACAGGAGATGTAAATTGTAGATCCTGAAGTGTAGATACTCTGTTTCGTTTCCACACAGGGGAGCCCTGAGCTATGCACATCTTAGAGTTTACCAGAGTTCAACACTGTGCCATTCATTCTCCAAGAGAAAGGCTTACTTCTTTGGAAGTACAGATTAAGTGTCTCATTTCTACCTGCATCTTAACTGAAATTTTTGCCATTAATTAAGACATAAATCCTAAAAAGGAAATTGCTTCATTTTTGCATTAAGAAAACATAACCAGAACTGTATGGTTCTGGTTATGTATAACTTACTGTATAAACTTAAGAATATTAGCATGAATACCTTAGATTAGGTTTAGGAGTGAAATTTACTAGATAAGTAGATTTGGTGAAACGGTAATAGTTCCTTGCATTCCTAAACATTCCAGCTCATCTTCTTTCCCCACACTCCACTCCCACATTAAAAAGCGTGGGTTTGAAGTCCCAAAATTGCTTCATTTTTTACGGCCAATTTTTCTTTTGATGTTGCTACTCCATTCCATTTTCACTGATAAACATTTTTTTTTTTGCTTTGGTTTAAGGAAGAGTTAAAACTTATATTTCCACTTTGCGCTTTGCAGCCTTCCCAAGATCTGAATCTGGGTATTTTCATGACTTGGAGGATATAATCATTACCTTGCAGAGGGGCCACATACCATTTCATAGCGTAGTTTCAACTCTCACCTCTGTGCAAATATTTACCAGTTTTTTATTTCAGCCCTGCCTGCTTCTAGTTCTGCATTCACACCGTGGGCGATCCATTAGCAGCTGTCTCAAAGGGGCCTTAGGTTTCCCCAGATAAGAATTAATTCCTCCTTCCCTTTTAAAAAGGTACATTGTAGGTAGCCCTGGAAGAGCCTCACCAGGTCCTTTCATGGATTAGTTATTTGGATGTGCATCTAATACAAAAAACAATATAAAAATAAACAGTATACCCTGTCTCTAGGATTTAAGACATTCAAAGTAAGGAATCATTCCACTGAATTATGCCAGTTAGTTAAGAGCTACCATGTGTATTTATATATATATGTTCATGGAGTGTAGGAAGAGTTACCTTCTTAAAAAATCCAGTTGTTGGCTAACTAAGGTAGATGCTTTAGCTGCTCCAAAGAAACATGTGGTCTAAGTCAATGCCGTGTGCGCATCACCTAGCTCTTGCTTGCAAATATACTGCTAACTATAACCCACCCTATAGAGAGAATCTGGGGTACCACTGTGGATGGCACCACAGTTGACAAAAACGGGTCTCACAAAAAGCAAGGGGTTGGAGGAAAAGAAAAAGGATATGAGTTTGAAAAAAACCAAACAGGATATTAAAAATTCCTGGAAG
This sequence comes from Stenella coeruleoalba, assembly GCF_951394435.1. Classification (NCBI taxonomy): domain Eukaryota; kingdom Metazoa; phylum Chordata; class Mammalia; order Artiodactyla; family Delphinidae; genus Stenella; species Stenella coeruleoalba. Next base: position 124,704,593 of record NC_137149.1, read on the forward strand.
GTATTTACTAAAACAAGCCAGATTCCTTGACATTCAAACCTGCTCCTGAATCACCTTCCTCAGCTTTCGAGGAAATATTATTTTGAAGTGTGAGCAGCTGAGACAGATTCACTCACAAGTATGGGGAGAAAAATGTACTTCTTTTTAAGTTTTTGAACCACTTTCACTGCCCTGAAGTGTAATGCCTCTTCCCCTACCTTCTCCCTTTTGCTGCCTTTTCTCCGATCATAGCAAAATGATTTGAGTAAATGCCAGGTATCTAAAAGAATGTATTGCAGTGTATTTTTTTTCTTTTTTCCGGCTTTATTGAGATATAATTAACATATAACATTGAATAAGTTTAAGGTGTACAATGTGATGATTTTAGATATACAAAATGATTACCACAATCAAGTTAGTTAACACATTCTTCACCTCACATAATTACCATTTTTTTGTTGTTGTTATAATAACATTTAAGATCTACTGTATACAAAACGGTATTATTAACTATAGTCTCCACTATAGAACTCAAGATCCCCAAACTTGATTATCATTTTTTTTAACATCTTTATTGGAGTATAATTGCTTTACAATGGTGTGTTAGTTTCTGCTTTATAACAAAGTGTATCAGTTATACGTATACATATGTTCCCATATCTCTTCCCTTTTGCGTCTCCCTCCCTCCCACCCTCCCTATCCCACCCCTCTAGGTGGTCACAAAGCACTGAGCTGATCTCCCTGTGCTATGCGGCTGCTTCCCACTAGCTATCTATTTTACGTTTGGTAGTGTATATATGTCCATGCCACTGTCTCACTTTGTCACAGCGTACCCTTCCCCCTCCCCATATCCTCAAGTCCATGCTCTAGTAGGTCTATGTCTTTATTCCCATCTTACCCCTAGGTTCTTCATGACCTTTTTATCTTTTTTCCTTAGTTTTTTTTCTTATATGTGTTAGCATACGGTATTTGTTTTTCTCTTTCTGACTTACTTCACTCTGTATGACAGACTCTAGGTCCATCCACCTCACTACAAATAACTCAATTTCGTTTCTTTTTATGGCTGAGTCATATTCCATTGTATATATGTGCCACATCTTCTTTATCCATTCATCTGTTGATGGACACTTAGGTATTGCAGTGTTTGAGGAGCTCTTTGTTTCTTTTATTCACTGATGTGCTACAAATGCCTAAAATGTAGCCTCGTGGTTGCTCAGTGAATATTTGTTGACTGACTGAGTGGTGATTTTTCCCCAGCTTGGTCTTATTTGCTGAGCAGTATCTATTGGAATGGTGGAGGGTTACAGGCAATGGAGGAACCATGATGTGGTCCTGTTGTTTGGCTTGAGGGAGTGTGTTCATTTCTTAGCGCTGCCACAATAAATTACCACAAACTGGGTGGCTTAAAACAACAGAAATTTTTTTTTCCCAGAACTTACTCTGGTGGCTAGAATTCAGAAATCAAAATGTCGGCAGGGCTGACATTTACTATGGCAGATAAAATTAGAGGACCTAATATGGAAGGATGCGGCCTATTTGCTCTCTCGTGTGAGAGCAGCATTTATTTTCATTTTTCTGCTCTGAGGATACTGTGCTGCACTGGACAACCGTGGTCTTCGCCTATCTGGAAAATCCTCTGGAGTTAGGCTGCATCACAGCCAACACTTAACTCTGTCAGGACATTAGTATATTAGCGGCGACACCGAGATTTAAAGTACCGTTTATTCTCCTCCAATGGATTCTCCTTTCATGTCAAGTTATCTACAGGAAATGCCTATCTAACAGTGACTCATTTCTCTCTCTTTAGGACCACTGATGCCAGAAATAACTGTCTCCTACATTGCTGTCGCAACAATATTCTTTAACAGTGGATTATCATTAAATACAGAGGTACTGTCAACTATGGGGCACATGAGAAGCAGGGAGAAAAATTTAATTCGTGCTTACTCTTTCGAAATTTCAGATTCCTTTTGTAAAGCCGTGTGTAGGTACAGTCTGAAGCTTCACTATCACAGAAGAGAACTTGGACTGCAGCAAAGGACTTGCGTTTGGTACCTATATATTATAGATACTGCATAGCTGGGTGGCATGGGGAATAAGGGTGTGTTTATAGTGGTTATGTTTTCAGTACAACAACTGAACTGAAACATCTACTTCAGGTCTTCCTCAGGTTGTGGTGGTCACTCTAGTGGCACTGAGGCGCACTGGAGTTACTGATGTTTAGTTAGGTTTCCATAACTTGTGGATCATCTTTTGCTTCCAGGACTTATGCTGCTCAAGTGATGCTTGTTATGTTATAATTTTTAACTAATTTTTTTAAAAGTATATTCTTTGCTGGTATATCTGTTACATATTAATAAATGTTTTAAGAGAAATTCTGGAATTTTTCATACTAAGTCACAATCTATTATGAAGACACACAGGTAATGTTATTTACTGATCTAGGTGTCACTAAATATGGGATTCTTATAGAATTAAACAAATCCAGGCATTTTTACATCCAAGAGAGGAATGAGTAGAATTTGTGATTCTCTTTTGAATTGTAGTAGAAGAAAAAAAGAGGAGAAAATACCTATTTACTTTTGAAGAAATTACATTGAGTTTCTAAAGTTGTCATTCTAAGATGCTTATTCTTATGTAGATAGGGAAATCTTACTATGTCGGGATTTTGGGTTTTTTTAGAAATGGCTGTACAATTTGTTTCAGCATTATGTCTTGCCTTTATTTATTTTAAGTTTATTTTCTTTGAAGTGTGCTTTGAATGAAGACCAAATTTAGTTACCTTCTTCTTTGACCATCCTAGTAGTGACGTGGAAAAAGCATGGTTTTACTAAATTTATGTATTCTGTAGTTGTCAGGTTGGTATAAATCTTATCAATGGGGCATTTTTGATGTAGATGGGATCCCCGTGTAGTGTCTGAGAAATTTTGTCTCAAGAATTTGATATATTCTCACTAATTACTTGCTCTTTTGAAAACTGACATAGAACAGGATTTCCTAAATATGTTGAATTCTAGTTTTTGGAAATTATATTGCAATAAAGGACTACGATTAGTGCTTAAGGGGGCACAGGCTTTTTCTGTCAACGCCTGAGTTCTCCTACTGGTTCTCAAATGTGGGACCCAGTGATACAGAAAGATAGTTGCCACTCCTGTGGCACTGGACTGAGCTTCCCTGGAGATCTTCCTGCTGGCCTTTGCTCATGCTCTTTGTGGAGCAGCTGCCTTACCCAAGTCCTCTACTTGGGACGTTGCTCTAACTACGTCCCCTGGTGGCTGCTTAATGGCTACAGCTGTTCTTTATGCCATGGGAAATCTGGCAAGATTTGATTCTCTCACTCCTTTAGCTTCTTGCTTAATGCTCTTCTGTCAAGCAGCCAACTTTGCGGGATGCAGGAGTTGAAGAAGGAAGAAGGTCATACTTACCAGCATTTCTCTAAGGACCGAATTCTTCTGTAAGCACCTAGGAAACCTTCAGAATCATCCAGCTAATTGGGATCTAACGCTGAAATGCCTTGATCCTGTGCTTTATTGTGGTATCTAAATACCCATCAAAGCCACTTCTTCCATATTAAAGGCCCTTTTCAAGCTAACACAACATTAAGTCATTTTCAAGATCCGTTTAACTTAAGATGCCCCAGATTGCATCATTCTGTAATGTTAAACCATCTCTAAGCCCTGTTAATTTCCCGGGCAACCAAACAGTTGTAAGTTAGGAGGTAGTGAACTTCTTGTTATTTGTTTTCTAGTTAACAATCTTGTTTCAATAACAAGATTGTAACAATTTGTTTTCTAGTTAACAAACTAATTTCAGCTGGCACTACTATTTTTACATCCTGTTAGGTCCTGGAACAGCGCATTTTTGCGCACAGGAGACGGTAGGTTATAATTAACTTGCGTTTATTTGAAAGCATTTACATCGGCCCCACTCAAGTTTGATTTATAGTGAACATTTCATGTAGTATTACTTACACATGGATGTAATGATGTGTATTCTAGAATTTGTTCTGTTCATTTATTAAAGTTATAAAGGACTGTGTTAATACTTCATGCTGAAAAGATTTAATGCTAAGTCTTCGGTTTTATGACTGTTGATTTCTAGTTTGTGACATACCTGTTGAAGTGGTTTCTGAAATTTTGTTGTAGTGACATGAAATAAGGTCACATTCGAAATCTATTTCATATTTAGCGAACTTCAAATCTACAGTTTCAGAGGATTTGTTACTTAAGAGACGGTGACAAGACCAATCTCATTTAAACAAGTACCTGTTTAGCACCTGTGGCCACAAGGCACTGCCACCTTGTGCACTTGTACTTGGCTCGGGACAGAAGCAAAGATGAGCAGGAAACTCAGGGCGTGAAAAGGGTCCCCACTAGGCCAGAATATACCGGCTTTCCTTTATTTTCCTAAACAGATCATTTTTGAAAAATCCCATCAGCTTAGAAATAAATACAGCAAATTCTAAAATTGAGGTTCTTGCCGCTTGTTTCCAGCCCAGAGCTATGAGGCTGACTCTCCGAAAGCAAATCCAATAAAGGTCAAATAAGGGTTAGGAGGGAAATTGGTATGTAATGAAAATATTTCTAAGTCCCAGTCAGAGCCTCTGATTTTAAGCGATTCTTGATGCTGTCAGTGAGGCCCTGGTATGTGGAGTATCTCCTTAAGTTTATTTTAATGGGATTCGACCTGTATTACATGTGAATAAATAAGATGTCATGTGGAATCAACTCTTCAGTTATTCATGATGGTATTTATTTGAGTATGTGGCCCTCAATTCTACATGGATATGTATGGAATAATACTATTTTGAATTTTATAGTGTTTACTTGCTTTTTCTTTTCCAGTGCAAGCTTATTTTATCTTTAAGGTTGTATGAAGAAGGTATAGAAAATATAGAACACTGGGTTTTTGTGACAGTCTTGAAAATCTTTCTTGGAAACACTTCATGTCTGTTATTTCCCTTTTGTTAAGAAGCCCCTGAGGACCCAACATAGTGGCCCCTTGTGATTCATTTTGCTGGGTTCTTTACTGTTGCATTATTTTGATACAATATCAGTTGTTTCTACTGTCATTTTTCAGATCAACTAGTGTTTTCTAACTACATTTTACTTTTTATAACTTTTTTCATGATTACGAAAGTAGTCTTTCCTCATGTAGAAGATTAGAAAGAATAAAAATAACTGCTGTTAACATTTGTGTGTATTTTAGCCCTTTTTTCCCTAAACGCATTTTTTATATAGAGACTACTTTAAAAATAAAATACTTAAAAAATTGTATATATGTGTATATATGTATACACATACTTGCATAAATATACACATACATACACGCATACAATTTTATTTTTAATACATGACAGTGTATAATAGTAATTTTCCATGTAATATATTTCATTTAATTTTTCTTCATATTTGAAAATAAGATAATTTATATTTTATTTACTTTAATGAACATAAATCAAAAGGTACAAAAGTATGTACAATGAGAAGTCTTCTTTTTACTCCCCTACTAAATATTCAGTTCTCGTCTCTGGAGACAACCAATGTTAACAGTTTCTGTGTATCTTTCTGGAGGTATTCTATGCAAAACATACATATGTGTATCACCCCCCGCCCCTGTCAAACTGGGGTGTTTTATACCGTTTGCCACCTTACCTTATTTTACTCAAAACACATATTTTGGAGGTTTTTTCATATCAACACATAAAAAACTCCCTGTTTCTTTTTGGATGCTGAAAAATATTCCACTTTTGAATGTGTCTTGATATATTTTCCTCATCTTCTCTTGAATGGCATTTAGGTAGCTTATGGGGTTTTGCTATTATAAACATTCTGCAAAGGATAACCTAAAAATACGTCATTTCCTACATTTGGGAATATGTATGAAGGATTAATTCCTCGAAGTAGGATTGCTGGGTCAGATGATATGTGAAGTTTGAGTTGTGAGAGATAGTCCAAGTACCTAGAAAGGAGGCAGGTGCTGGGTAAGTGTTTGCCGCCTGAAGGAATGAGTTGCTAGGTTGGTCTACATAGGCTGTGCCAGTGAGACACCTGTTGGTTAAGTAGGGCGAGACCCTGAACTTCTACATCCTTGTCTACACAGTTTTAACATAGTTTCTAATAGCTCTGAACACTCTGTTGCTACCTTAAGTTATTTAGTTATTTCCTCACTTTTGGACATATAAGTTGTTTCCAGATTTTACTGTAATAGATAATGCTGTGACTATCAACCAATTCTATATATAAATGCTTGTAACCACTTTTTATATCCTTAGGAGAAATGCCTAGACATAAAATTTCGGGGTCCAAGAGTATGAATCCTATTATAGTCCTTGAGATATTCTCCCAAATTACTTTTCAGAAAAGTTTCAGCGTTTTATATTCCTATGAGAAGTGTATGCAAATGTCTTTGTTACTGCCTTCTGGCTAATCATTTTATTTTCATTTTTTGAAAATAAAAAAACCTACTGATATTCATTTGGTATTTAAGAATGCCTCTGAGTGTATTTGCGTGAGATTTGGTTTCAAGACTGCTGAGAATTCTTGGAACTGCTGGTGCTCAAGTTTTCTCTGGGGTGCAATTTCGGGTTCATTGTAAAGATGACTCCTTTTATGTTAGCTCAGATCCATGGACCCAGTGTGGCTTCCAGTCTGCACAGTGTTTCCCAGTTGTCCTGCATTAGACCCAGATTTCCAGAAGTTCCATAGATGCCATTAGGGACGTATTGTGATTAAACTGGAACTGCTGTGTAACATGAAGGGAGATTAATGGTGGGAACTGATGAGACAGATTGCAGAAAGTGGTGACCAGTGAATGAGTTTGCATTAACCTACTGTTTATTACACCATGAACTTTGGCTAATGTCTCTGAGGCTAGTTCATGACTTACTTGAACTAAGGGAGGTGGGGAACATGACAGTGCTATGTTTATAAACCAGTGAATCTCTGGCAACTTTGAATGTGTTTAATGACTGCCTGCATGTTTTATATTCTACTATTTTCTGAATTTGTTTTATTTTTGCTGAATAACCACATAACTCAAAGAAATTCAAATGTAAACGCTTGTTGGTTTGTACATATTGAAATCCCAAAGTTTACCGAGTATCCCTTTTTAGCTGTGAGACTTACAATATGTGCCTGGTGTGTCATGATTCATGCAAATCTTTTCTCTCCTGGGGCAGCGGTGTGACATGGTGGGAGAAGCAGGAGTGAGTGGGTTTGATAGAATGCCAGAAATGGGTTTGATTCTGGGCTTCACTCTCAATCTCAATTTCCTCATCAGTACAATAGGGATAATAATATCTTCCTAACTGGGTTGTTGTCAGGATTAAATGAGATAACATACATAAAGTGGCAAGCTCAGAGCATGGCACAGAGCTGCTATTCAGTAAATGTTAATATAGAAATCTAGTGAGTAGATTTGGGGAAAAAAAGCCCTTTTGAAATGTAGAATATTGTTGGGGAAAACATTTTTAGAAATTATCATTTGTGTGTAGATTTAGTAACATCTTGCCAAATCGAGTCCTTGCTAGGTCTGGTGTAATGAGTAGAGGTTAATTATCAAATTTAATTAAAATTCTAGGTCCTGCCAAAATTTTTAAACAAGATTTTGTTTTAAATAGTTAAACATACATGTTTGTCTGCAGTGTCAACAATTCTGAAATCTATACTAGTGTAAAGGTAGTTAGCTTAGTCCTGTTCCAGACTTTTACAAATCTGAATCGTTGGGGTATACTGTATTTGAAAGAAATTAGAATGCTTCAGAAATTTTATAGAAAAATACTTTATAATTATCATGAACAACTTTTTTTTCCCTTAAAGTCTGTCTCTTATGCATATGCTTATAGGTAAAAGTTTTAGCTCTGAAATAACTCCACATTGATGGATATTAACTAGACTTATTGTGGTGATCATTTTGCACTATACACAATGAATCTTCATGTTGTATACCTAAAATTAATATAATGTTATATGTCAATTATATCTCAATTTAAAAAAACCTAATTCATATGATGTTGTTTTGGTAGCAGTCTGTCTTCAGAAATAGTTTTCTTACCTTTGTTATTTTGTGTCTTTCATATTCACAGGAGCTGACAAGTGCTTTGGTGCATATAAAACTACATCTTTTTATTCAGATCTTTACACTTGCATTCTTCCCAGCAGCAATATGGCTTCTTCTTCAGCTTTTGTCAATCACACCCATCAATGAATGGCTTTTAAAAGGGTATGTTTAAATATTTTGAAGGGTCCACTTTTAATGGGGTATCTTTGGTAACATTATTATTTCTGTGGCAACTGTACACAAAAGGGCTTATGTGTCATATAAGGAAATAAAAACACTTTTAACATTATTATTATTCTTTAAAGTGATAGTGTTTCACTAAGGAACTGCATTAAAGAATTTTATAACAAGAATCTTAAAATATACACTCTTGCTAAATGATAAGGTTCTAGGAGAGACAATTATCTGTTGGGAGAAAATTGGAAGGCACTACAGGATGTAAGGTCTGTGTGCATGTGTGTAATGTAGGCTGTCAATTGGGTGCTTTAACTTTTGTGTTCTATATCTTACCAAATGTATACAGATACTGGCTGACTATAATATGTGTTTTTTAAATGCATAGGAAAGAAAAATATATAGAGGGGACAAACATTTACTTTTTCCCTTGTTCTGTTTTATGTTTGATAGGATAATTGAATTAGCAATAGATTTTTTTCATGTTATTTTTAAATTTATTTTTTAACATCTTTATTGGAGTATAATTGCTTTACAATGGTGTGTTAGTTTCTGCTGTAAAGCAAAGTGAATCAGCTATACCTATACGTATATCCCCATATCTCCTCCCTCTTGCGTTTCCCTCTCACCCTCCCTATCTCACCTCTCTAGGTGGTCACAAAACTCCGAGCTAATCTCCCTGTGCTATGCAGCTGCTTCCCACTAGCTAGCTGTTTTACATTTGGTAGTGTATATATGTCCATGCCACTCTCTCACTTTGTCCCAGCTTACCCTTCCCCCTCCCCATATCCTCAAGTCCATTCTCTACGTCTGCATCTTTATTCCTGTCCTGCCCCTAGGTTCTTCAGAACCATTTTTTTTTCAATTCCATATGTATGTGTTAGTGTATGGTATTTGTTTTTCTCTTTCTGACTTATTTCACTCTATATGACAGTCTCTAGGTCCATCCACCTCACTACAAATAATTCAATTTTGTTTCTTTTTATGGCTGAGTAATATTCCATCGTATGTATGTGCCACATCTTCTTTATCCATTCATCTGTCTATGGACACTTAGGTTGTTTGCATGTCCTGACTGTTGTAAATAGAGCAATAGATTTTTATTAGAATCTTTTCTCCCATTAAAAATGTTGCCATGTTTGTTAAAAGGATTTAATGATTTTTAAAAATTATTTGAAGTGGTTTAAAACTAACCACATTTTAGCATCATGGTATAACAACTATAACACTGAACTTAAAGCCTAAAGATTGCAGTCTGACCTTGTCCCTAAGTTGCTATGTGACTTTTAGGAAAGTCATTGAATAGTCTTGAACCTCAATTTCCCTGTGTAGAAAGTGAGGATAATCATACTTTTATTGCCTGCTTAGTAATGCTGTGGGGATATCAATTGAGATCACTTATTCATTCATTTATTCAAGTCATTTATTCAGCTCCATCTATATGCCAGGAATTATCATAGGTATTGGAGAAACAGCAGTGAACAAAATTGGCAAGTTAGTTTTGCACGTCAAGGACACTCTAGGTGTGATTGTCAATAAATAAGTAAATAGATTATCAAGATAGAGATAAGTGATCTGAAGTAAAACTGTGTGATATGAATGATTGAGAGGACAGGCTGGTGATCAATTTAGACTGCAGAGTTCTGGGGGCAGAATGTTCTAGGTAAAGGAAACAAAATGTTTAAGGACTGGAACAAGTCTGGTGTCTTCTAGGGTCAGGAAAGTGACAATGATGGCCAAAGCCTGATGATATAGTTTACAAATAATGTGACTTGGGGTTGGAAAGATGGATAGGATCCTGGTCATGCAGAGCCCTGTAGGCTTGTAAAGCATTCAGTTTTTATTTCGAGTGCTGCAGGAAGCTACAGGAGGGATTTAAATGAAAGAGTAATATGGTTCTGATTTATGTTTGCAAATGATTCTTCTAGTTCCTGTATGAAGAATAGATAGTAGAAGAGCCTGAGAGAAAACTAGGAGACCAGCTTGGAGGCTAGTGTGATGAGGGAGCAGCTCAGAAGAAAGAAATGGATGTATGGAGGATATATTTTAAAATTAGAGCTCTCAGTATCCATGGGTGGATAGGTTGTGGAGAGAGGACAGGGAGGAGTCTGGATTCGGGGTACGAGCCACTGGCCGATTGGCGGCATCATTTTCTTAGCTGGGGGAGAAATAGGTTGGGACGAGAGCAGGAAATCAAGAGTGCTGTTTTGGCCAGGTCGAGTTTGAGAGAATGAACATAAAATTTCACCAGAAAGCATAAAATGCTACATAAATGTGATGACATCATTTTAGAGCAACAAGGTATGATGCATATAGAGAACCAGTATTTACCAACTATCTGCCCTGTAGAGAGCACTCAAGAAATTGGAAGATACTAACTCATTTTCATTGTATTCAGGGAACTTCCAATTTAGTTGGATATGTAGGTTATATATACAGATATATAAAACAGTAACCAATAAAATGGGGCAGCATATGATTTGTTAGATAAGTGGTGTAATCAGTTAAAGGGGAAGAGGTTCAGCAAGGGTTGTGTACTCCTAAAGAAGAGAATTCAAACATGAGGCATTAGTGGGAGACAAAGATAAAAAGCTTCCTTAAGGCCAAGTTGCAAGACTGGAACTACTGGGCTGAGGAGTTTGAGTTTGAATCTGTAGATGATGCAGGGTTCTTAAATGTGCTAAACAAGAGAACAACATGCTAGAAAATGGTCATTAAAGAAGATTATCTGATAGTATTGTCCTGGGTATATAAGCAGAGCAGAGTAGAGTTTGTAATCACAGTATGCTAAATAAAAAAAAAGCATACAATTCTCAGCTCAGGATATTAAACTTAACGGAGTACAAACTTAGTCTACCTCACTTAGAGAAAGCTCTTCCTCACTCACTTTTTCTCCCTTCCCCTCCCAATTTGAGAGTACACACTTAGTATGTTAACTGGAGGGAATTGCCAACTTCTACATCAAGGTCCTGTTTAAATCACTGAGATAAATGTATTCTGAGCGCACACTCCTTACCTTGCTGTGTTAAAGGGAAAGAGTGAAGGTAGAGAGAGCACTGAGTAGGCATTTAGAAATGTCCAGACTTGGGCGAAAAGCATCTGAAGGGGGATGATGACAGTAGTCATGGAAAAGAATGGAAAGTTGGTTGTGGCGATTGTTTGGTTTGTGAAGAGTGAGTGGAGCTCCACTTAACTCCAAAGTTTCAGACTGGATCATTAGGAAAAAAGCTGTCCCATTGGAAGAAATAGGTTAATTGAGAGGCAAAGTTGATTTCTTAGAAAATACATAAATTCAACATTAGACATGTTTTGTTTATGGGGGCAGTCATAGACAGCTACGGATTTGGGAATGGAGGTTAGGGTTAGCAATAGAAATTTGTAAGTATTCATATAGATTCAGATTTGCAAATAAGATTGAGAAGAAGACAGGAAAATACTTGAATGGGCTGGTTTAAAAGACAGGAGATAAATTAGAATGATACTGTACTATGGCAACCAAGAGAATAGAGTGCTTTGAGAAGCAAGGAGGAAAGGAGAATGAATACAGGGAAAAGGATGTTGGATTTGGTGATTGGGAGATTGCTGGTTACTTATAAGGTTACTGCTTTTACTAGAAGGGGCATAAGTCAGATTCCAGGGGAGTAAAGAGGGAATGAGCTTTGGGGTCTTGGAGGTAGAGCACAACAGTGAGCCACAGTGGAAAAAGTATTATTACATCCTGAGGAGGCAACAGTACTAATTTTGAGGTTAGTTATCTACATTTGTGTGTTGAATATTCTGCCTCCTTGAAGGCAGGAATGATGTCTTATACTTTTTTTTATACCCTTGTTTAGTGTCCTACCTGTAGAAAGTATATGTATTCAGTATATATCTTAGAGATTTTTTTTTTAAGATACGGAGAACTCTCCTTCTTTGTACATAGAGGGGAAGAGGCCAGATGAGAGGGAAAGTTTGAAAAAGTTCGATTGAAAATACCTGAGAGGACCTGTTCCTTGTATTGGTGGTAGAGAAGCCAGAAGGCAGAGAGCCTGGAGGGGTGGCCTTGGTAAGGCTTTGGCCCTGGATTACAGAATAAAAGTTTAACCTAAGATAGGTGATTTTGTGAGTTTGGTCATATATTTAACTCCTGTCTTAACTTCAGTTTTTGTAAAAATGAGAATAATAATAGTATTTATCTTAAATACTTGTGAGGGATAAATGAGTAAAGTGTCTAGAACAGTATCTACTACAGATGGTAAAATCTCAGTAATATTAGTGATGTTGATGGTAATGATTACAAGGAAGGCTCAGAGATTGGGAATTCATAATCAGACAGACTACTTCAGCATCACTTGGGAAAACAGACCTTAAAAGAAGACCATGTTAAAGTGAATTGAACTGGAAGTTCCCTATAAGGTTTTTTCTTAAGTTTTCAGTCAAAAATTAATGAAAACTTTTTATTTTTTCTTACTTCAGAGCCAATATAAATTCATTGCATAAAGATTAGACAATATATTATTACAAAAGTGAATCAAAATGACCTGTGATCCTACGTTCAAAATATTAGTCAGATACTCTGTGTCCTTGATTCCTTGTATAAACTTTCCACTTTAGTTGGGCTTTGTCCCCAGAATATATATTCTGTATGAATGCTGAGGAATGTTTTTTATCTTTAATACTTGGATTTACTACTCATAATTTCATTTGCTTGTCATACAATGTGTTTTCTATTCTAAACTAGGAGAAGAGAATTCTTGTCACGATCTTGGGAGTATACACATAGTTTAATAAAAACCAAATTTAGAATAGACACTAGAATTTACTATAGGGTCTGAATCTAAGAAGTACATGATTGTGTCATGCCTATTTTTATAATGATATTACAACAGCATGAAAATGTCTTTTATGAGATGAAAGTTTGAGAATTGCTGTTATGTGGAAAAGAATCTGCAAGAGGTTTTAAAGTTTTATTTTTGCCAAAAACCTTCCTATAAAAAATGTAAGGAAAAGATACCTGAAAATAACTGACTATATGCACTTGCCAAATGATTAGCCATTTTGGTTATCTTTCAATGACTACACTCACCATAACCTGACCGTTTTTTGAATTGTATAAGACCTTAAATAATTTAAAAAATAAAATCACCCAAGTCTGTGGAATGGAGTGAGAGCTTCTATTAAGCCACGTTGCCTCATATAGAATTGTCTAAACTCAAAAGGGCATGTGCATCAGTAAACATTCTCCTATTTTCATTTACTCAGCTCTGCTATTTTAGAATGAATGTAGTGAAAACTATTTATAATTGATAACAAAAGCCTACTTATAGTTGCTTATTTTTTTCTTTTTCAGGTTGCAGACAGTAGGTTGCATGCCTCCCCCTGTGTCTTCTGCAGTGATTTTAACCAAGGCAGTTGGTGGAAATGAGGTAAGTCACAGGGCTAACTTTGTTTAAACATAAGTGGGTGCTATGCTCTTATTTTATATTTTATTTTATTTTATTTTATTTTATTTTATTTTATTTTATTCTATTCTATTCTATTCTATTCTATTCTATTCTATGATGGAGTCATGTCACAGAAAACATATAACCATAGCAGCTTATGAAAGAAGTGGGTGAATTCATGTTTAGGATGATGCTAAAATTGACAATAATGAATGAAATTTAGAATTTCAAAGAGAAGAGCAAGGGAGGTGAATGAAATAGAGATGGTGATTTTTCTACCTCAGTGGGAAATGAGGAGACAGAAGACAGTGAGTCCAAGGCAAGGAACTTTTACATCCAAGACTCATCAACTGAGGACACCTGCCATGGCCATTCCTTAGTTCTTAAAAAATTTGTAGCAAATTAATTCATGGGAAAAGGGTCAATATAAGTTTAATGGCAAATGAAGATGATATAAAAAAGGAGAAATTAGGCCAGGTTTCTAAGATGAATTCAAAGAAATTATTCAACTACTAGGAAACTGTGGCCAAAGAAGAGTGCTTGTATATTGGGGTGGCAGTTGTCCATTTCGGGAGCTACTTATAGGTGGTTTTTCTTGGCTGAAAGACCCTACGACTTTATACTGAGGGACTCTGCTTTGTAGTAGCTTATTCCTCCTTTTCCACTAATATTTTATCATTCAGAAAAGAATACTATAGAATGAGGGAGGATATAAATGTTCCCACTGCAATTTGTTCTTAGGATTTTGCTTTCTTTGCATCTGTTTTCATCTTTATTTACTTTATTCAGTACCTGCTATATTCCTTTTAAAAAAAAGTTAATTGAAGTATCATCGACATACAATAAACTGAACAAATTAAAACAATTTAACATTTTGACATATGTATGCATTGGGAAATCATCAACACAATTGAGATAGTGAACGTGTTCATCACTCCCCAAAGTTTCCTTGTACCGCTGTGTGATCCCTCCCTCCTGTCGTCTTCCCCAGGAAACCTCTGATCTGTTTTCTGTTACTACAGATGTTTGCATTTTCTAGAGTTTTATATACAGTAAGTCCCCTACATACGAACCTTCAAGTTGCGAACTTTCAAAGATGCGAACGTGTGTTCCATCGATGTCAGGCATGAGTGAAATTGCACCTTGCTCTCCGTCTCCTATCGCTGACAGCTCTATCCTCTCCCACCTCCTCTCCCTCCTCCAGTCAGTAACTCTTCTTGCCTGTTTACTCGATGCCAACCCCTGTATGCCAGCTGTTGTACTGTACTATTGTACTTTTCAAGGTACTGTAGTGTAAATTAAAAATGTTTTCTTTATTTTTTGTGTTTGTTTTTTATGTACTATTTGTGTGAAAAGTATCATAAACCTATTACAGTACAGTACTATATAGCTGATTGTGTTAGTTGGGTACCTAGGCTAACTTTGTTGGACTTACAAACAAATGGACTTACGAATGCGCTCTTGGAATGGAACTCGTTTGTATGTAGGGGGCTTACTGTAACGGAATCACACAGTGTGTACTCCTTTTCTTCTCTTACTCAGCATAATTATTTTGAGATTCATCTATATTGTGTGTATTAGTAATTCAGTCCTTTTTATTGCTGAATAGTAGTCTTTTGTATGAATATGCCACAATTTGACTATCCATTCACTTGGTGATGGACATTTGGGTAGTTTCCACTTTTGGGCTATGAACATTTGTGTACAAATCTTTAAGTGGACGTATACCTTCTTTCTTTTGAGAATACTTAGGAGTGGAATGGCTGGATCATCTAATAGGTGTATGTTTTAGCACCTTTCAGCCAAGGGAAGAATCACCAATAAATATAAGTCATCTATAAACAGCTTCTGGAGTGGACCATATCTGTCAATATATAAACACTCTTCTTTTACCACCAGTGTATGTTTAACTTTTTAGAAATTGCCAAAATATTTTCCAAAGTGGTTGTATCAGTTTACATTTTAAATAGCAATATATGAGAATTGCTGTGTTCTACGTCTCATCAATACTTGGTATTGTCATTCTTTATAATTTTAGCCATTCTAATATGTATGTAGTTGTATCTCATTGTGGTTTTAATTTAATTTGCATTTTCCAGTGACTAATAGTGGTGAGCATTCTTATCTTTCCATGTGTTTATTTGCTATCCATGCCTTTCTTGGGGAAATGTCTATTAAAATTTTGTTTTTTAAAAAATTGGGTGTTTTGTTTTCTTATTGATGAGCTTGGAGAGTTTTATATATTCTGGATACAAGCCCTTCATTTTATCTATATGCTTTTAAAGTGTTTTCTCCCAGTTTGTGTTTGTCTTTTCATGTTCTTATCAGTGTCTTTTGAAGAGCAGAGTGGTAGTGGAAAAAGTAAAGGGTGGTTGGATTCTGTATGTATTTTGAAGGCGCAGGGTATGCTGATGAATTGGATGTGGGGTATGAGAGAAAGAAAGGGGTCAAGAATGACTTCAGGGTTTTTGACTGAGCAGCTAAAAGGATGGAGTTTGCTGAGATAGAAAAGACCACTACTTGAGAGCCGCTTTTGGGGGGTATTTAGTCTGGGTAGGCAAGGCTATACTGTGATAACTAAGAACTCCAAAATCTCAATGGCTTGTTAAGCATATAAGTTTATTTCTTGTTAATGGTACCTGTTCCATGTTGGTCAGTGGGAAGGTCTTTGCCATCACTAAGGAAGCCTGGTTGGCTCCACGTCTTGAAGTACACCATCTGGATGGAACACAAAACATTTTCAGTTGCCACAGCACGGAAGGAGAGAGATTGGAGAATCACAATGGGCTTATCATGTCCAGGCTGGAGATGACATATGGCACTTCTGCTCACATTACATTGGCCAGAACAAGTCATGTGGTCTTATCATGGGTTGTCATTCCTGTGCCCTGAAGGGGAGGGGAGCTGGACGTTGATGAACACTTGTA
Organism: Stenella coeruleoalba; assembly: GCF_951394435.1. NCBI lineage: Eukaryota > Metazoa > Chordata > Mammalia > Artiodactyla > Delphinidae > Stenella > Stenella coeruleoalba. The sequence goes on from NC_137149.1 coordinate 124,721,157, forward strand.
ATGTCAGCCACGTGGTAAAGATCAAGAGCTTATTTTTTTGATGTGTCAAGATGCCTATTACATATCCAACGAAAATGTCAGTGAGCAATTAGAGATACAGGGGTTGAGAGTTGAGGGGTGGCCTAAACCTGGAGACATAAATTAGGGAGTCATCAGTGAATAAACTGTATTAAAAGCCAAGATTGAGGTTGAGATTCCTTAGGGAGAGAGCATAAATAGAAAAGAGCAGAGGTTCAAGGACTGAGTCCGGGAACCCTCCAACATTAAGAGGTCAGGACAATGAGGAATAACCAGCAAAGGCAACAGAGAGTATAATTAGTGAGACTGAAGAAAAAACAAGAGAGCATGGTATCCTCGAAGCCAGGTGAAGAAGGCGTTTGAAGGAGGAGGGTATGATGAGCGGTATCAAATTCTGCTAATGTGAGTTGTGTAAGATGAATTCCGAGAGTTGACCATTGAATTAAGGTATGTGGAGGTTACTGGTAACCTTGACCAGGGTGGTTTTGGTGGAGCGTAGGGGCAAAAGCTTGTAGAGTGGGTTCAAGGAAAACAGGAAGAGAAGAGTTAGAGACAGGAAGTCTAGACCATTGTTATGAGGTCCTTTGTGATAAAAGGGAATAGAGAAATGGGACTATGTTTAGAGAGGGTTGTGGGCTCAAGATATTTTTTTTTAATGCAGAAAGGACAGTGTATTTCTATCATGATGAAAATCATACAGCAGAGAGCAAGCTGTGGATTTAAGAGAGAGTGCTGGAGTAGTTTATTTGATCAAGTGGGAGACAATGGTATTGGGTCGTATGAGCTTCAGTAGGAGCTTGGACCATTTGTTCATAATAACAAGAGGGAAGGCAGGGTGCTTGGCTATAGATCCACGTAGAAGGGGTACACTTGGGAGTTTTTTCTGGTGGCTTTCATTTTTTCTCAGCAGCAGAGAGTGGTGATGGGGGTAAGTGCTATTAATGTTCGAGATGAGAGGAGAAAATGCGGAATTGCCATGTAGATGGGGAGAGTGAGTCAACTGGAGAAGATGGTAGCATTGCCAGGCAGCACCAAGGACCCAGCTGAAACCAAGCCATGCATTTAAAGTGAAGCCAGGCATCGTGTATGTGCGTTTTCTCTAAGCCACATTTAACTTCTCGGTGTAGGAATGGAATTGGCAGATAGATGGATTTAACCAGCATTTCAGTATGCCAAGTAATTCTTTCAGTTGCCACATAATTAGTGAGGTAGAGAAGTTACTGGAGTCTTGGATTAGCACCTGCTATGATTATCTTTCTATTGCCTTGAAAGAATTTGAGGAAAGGGTCTCCTGTGGTATATCTGAGACTAATGGTAATTGGTTTAAAGGTGTCATTTATCTCTTTCTTTCTAATGTGATTCCCTTAAAAAACTTTTCTTTCTCAAATGACTTTTGGCAGAAGTTCAAAGTTCACTCATTTTCTTGACATCAACGTATAACATTTGAAATTGTATCTACATGTTCATTCCCCGGTGGATATTTAAATCATTTACATTAATGTTGCATGTTAATAATGCTGAATTTATGAACATCTCCTTTGTTTTCTAGTATCATTGGTCTAGTTCTTTAAATGTTTATATTGTGCAGCTTCATGATTGTCATTTAAAAAAATTATTTATTTATTTATTTTTATTTTTGGCTGCGTTGGGTCTTTGTTGCTGCGCGCTGGCTTTCTTTAGTTGCAGCGAGCGGGGGCTACTCTTCGTTGTGGTGTGCAGGCTTCTCATTGTGGTGGCTTCTCTTGTTGCAGAGCACAGGCTCTAGGCACGCGCACTCAGTAGTTGTGGCTCGCAGGCTCTAGAGTGCAGGCTCAGTAGTTGTGGCACAGGGACTTAGTTGCTCCGCAGCAGGTGGGATCTTCCCGCACTAGGGCTTGAACCTCTGTCCCCTGCATTGGCAGGTGGATTCTTAACCACTGTGCCACCAGGGAAGCCCTGTCAAGCGTTTTTGAAGTCCTGGGGAATAAGACACAATTTTTCATAAATATTGAACATTGAGCTTCAGAAATGAAGCTTTCAAAGTCCATTTTGGTCATGTCTTCCTATGTGCAGTGAATAGACTATTTTATATTTATGTCAGATTATGGAAGAAAATGATCTGTAGGTAAAAATACTAGATAATTTTAAGTTTCATGGTTTTCTAAAATACTGTTATAAGGTAACCGAATATAGGCTTTTGTTGAAATAAATGTAAGGGAAGATTAATCTTTTGTATCATATATCGGAAAAAACTAAGGATAGAAAATAAATTTTTTCGTGCATGTAAATGAAAAGATCCAAAAGCTGAGTGCAGTGTCAGGTGCCATTAGGTGAAGGTTTCGATTCTACTTCACTGTGGTTGTCTGCTCTGTCTCACACACAGCGGCTATGTACCCACATGGATTTTAGCATGGGGGGAAAATTACTGGGGCACATTTCCATGTTACACTGTTCTTTCCAGCTGACCATTCTTTGCAGTGTTTATACATGTAAGAAAACTTTTTTCTTTCCAGATTTTGTGTTATTAAACTTATTGACATTGAGTTTATGCTCTCAAACACTTATATATACATCTTTTAATACCTGTACACATGTTTAGCGTATGCTCTCGTATGTTAAAATGTGCGACTGTGTAGCATATTTGTATTTAATGGTTTTGGGGACATATACAGATACAATAGTGTCATTTGAAGTGATTCTCTTCATTTTATTTTGTAAAGTTGTTGTATAACTTAGAAGGAATTTTTTTTTCTGTCACTTATATACCTCTCATTGTAAATGCTTTTTTCCATAAAACTGTTGGTTACTGAAAGGTTTTTGTCATGGATTGAAAGTTATTGCATCCCTTAAACTCACATCTTGTACTTTGGTGAGAATAGCCTTTTTACTTTTTGTTAAAGTTAAAAAACAATTTCTGTTTTTATAACTTAGATTGTTTTTGTTTCAGTGAGCCAATTAAAATTTATAATCATTTTTAGGAGCAGAGGGAACTCAATGCATGTGCATAACAATGCGTGTACACTGGAATGCCAGCATATCCTTTAGGTATTAAAGTGAGACTGTTTGAGGGTATAGCTGACTGGCAGTCTTATTTCGTGGCTTTTAAATTTTAAACTACTTTCAATTAAGTATTGGAAACTTGGTTAGGTTTGTTTTTGTGATTGTTATTTATTCATTCCAGTGTTTTAAATGCAATTTTTCAAACCTACAGGATTGTAGTGTATGATGTTGACATGGTCTGATTGGTGGCGATAATGGTAGTGTGTGTGTGTGTGTGTGTGTGTGTGTGTGTGTGTGTGTCTGTCCTAATTACATTGCCAAGTATAAAAAAGAAGATAGGTCAAAATGTTTTTTATTCTAACATGGGAGACATAGTATAAACACATATTTTTTGTTTAAAACTGTATACAGTTCTGTTCCAAATGTAATGTTAGGTGGTAAAAGACATGATTTTTTTTCCAAAAGCCTTACATAGGTTTTAAACTTTATGAGATTTGCTAAGAAAATCATTGTGCTTAAATTCAAGTAACTTCTGCCTTATAGTAACTACCACAGGGATTTCTTTTATAAAAGGCGTTTCTTTTTTTTTTTTTTTTTTTTTGCTGTACGCGGGCCTCTCACTGTTGTGGCCTCTCCCGTTGCGGAGCACAGGCTCCAGGCGCGCAGGCTCGGACGCGCAGGCTCACGGGCCCAGCCGCTCCACAGCATGTGGGATCTTCCCGGACCGGGGCATGAACCCACGTCCCCTGCATCGGCAGGCGGACTCTCAACCACTGCGCCTCCAGGGAAGCCCAAGGCATTTCTTTAAAAAAAAAAAAACTGGAAAATTATTTCCCTAAGTTTGGAGAGAAGGTATCATGTGGTTTTTGTGTTGTTGTTATAGAGGTATTTTTATTTCATTTGACACTTATACTGTTGTTTAATGAAAAAGCAAGAGAGGTAGGGTTTGGGAAAAGATGTACTATCTCCTTTTACCTCTATTTCTTTTTTGGCAAACTGAGATATGGAAGGATTCAGCTAAAAACGCTTCCTCAAAATATGAAGTAAATATGAGGTCTTAATTTCCAAGTAAAGTTGCGAAGCTGTATAACTTTGTAAGATTTTGTGCGTCTGGGCAATAAACTAAGTAGGAGAGAAATGTAATTAAGGATTTCTATCTTCAAATATCTGAAGGAAAAAAGAAAAGGAAAGCAAAAGCATTAAGAATTAGAGGAAAATCAGAGCAAGTTAGGAAGGAATTTCCAGGCATATCTGAGGGTAATAGTTTATGCTAAATACTATGTTCTCTGTGTTTAAGTCTGAGCCTGATAATTTGAACCAGGAAAGTAAAACACCTTTACCACTAATAGCAGTGTACTGATAACAGGCATGTTATTTATGTTGGTCTGTTTATTTATTTTTTTGTTGTTTTTTTTCTTAAAGTGAATTCTATAGATCGCCCACATCTGCGTTACCTGGGGTGATTAGAAAAAAAAAATCCCTTATCTCCACTTTAGACCTATTGAATTAGAATGTGTAGTGGATGGGCCTCAGGATTCTCCCTCTTTTTAAAAATTATGAAATATCATATCTACAAAAAACACATATATCCATTTTAAAGCATAATAATAGACACCACTGTGCCCACCATCCAGCTTTAGAAATAGAATGTACTAGTCAACAGTAGTTTAGCACCCACTTTATGTAGACACTGCCTTTTACCATAGGGAATAAAAAAGGAGAGTAAGATCTGGGGCCTGCCTTCAAGAAGCCTACATTCAGTGTCATGTTACACTACTCAAAACCTCTATTTCATATTAAAAACCTCACAAAAGTAGGCAAAACAGAGTAGAATGGCTTTACATTGGCCCATATCATTAAAATCATTGTTTTTTTTCATAGTGTAGAAAAAACCAAAATGTACCCCAAGTGAGTTCAGTCTCACTCAGCTGTGTAGGGCAGCCCGAAGTTCCATTTGGGGATGTGGACTGTAGTTGCTTCCTGTAGGCATTAAGCTGTCCTCTTGCTTAGCCTAGAGTTAAGATGGTGTGTTGCTTTTAGTGTAAACAGATTTAGCTGACGTTTTTATTGTGTTTTAGTTAACAGGCTGAAGGATTTTAGAACCCTTTGGTAGTCATGCAGAATTCCAAGTACATTTTAAGGAAAAGTTTTGATTTCAGGTATGGTAGAAAGGTGACAAGTTGAAAATGTGTGTGTGTGTGTGTGTGTGTGCGCACGTGCGCTTAATTTCATCGATGGAGTTATTGCCCAAATCTCTTCAAAGAAAACTTAAGAATGTCTCCCGAGCAAAGAAAATGATTACGTGTGGTGAACTCTTTAAGTCATTGACGAAGGTCATGGCAGGCTGAGTGTATTTAAAAAAGGTGTTCTATCTGCTTGGAAAGCAAATGAAGCACTCATTACGAACTTTAAAATTATAGCTATGAGAAGATTTTTGCTAGAGGTGAAAGATCAAGATCGTCACAGTCCAAATGAAGACGGAAAGTTCAATTTCTGGCTGATCAGCAAGGCATGAAACATTTCAGGGTTATTTTGCATTATCAGTGGGGAGTTGATCTTGCTAATCCAATGCATGAAGATAAGATTCACTGAAACATTTATAAAGGCATTTAGAGTAGATCTGATCAGCAGAGAGAGGACTTGAAGTGAGAAGGAAATCTGATCTGTCAGTCACTGTCTCAGCTTCAGCCATCACTGGACTTTGGTGTACCTTGCATTTCTCTCCTGTTAAATGGGCTTGGTCACTGCTTTTGCTTGCAGTGGGAGTTTACTGGCCTCCTGGAGCAATCTTGTACAGCCTGAAAAGCCTGTCAGTGTTGAGCCCTCTTGCAAGCTGGCCTATGTGTACTTTCTACCCTCCAGCCTCCTGTGCTCTCAGAGAAATGGTAACAGTTTTTCCTCTTTTATTTTTTGCCTCTCACTGTTGTGGCCTCTCCCGTTGCGGAGCACAGGCTCCGGACGCACAGGCTCAGCGGCCATGGCTCATGGGCCCAGCCGCTCCACGGCATGTGGGATCTTCCCGGACCGGGGCACGAACCCGTGTCCCCTGCATCGGCAGGCGGACTCTCAACCACTGTGCCACCAGGGAAGCTCCAGTTTTTCCTCTTTGACAGATGAAAGAAAGGAAGTAATAGCAGCAAGAAATTCCATATCCCTACTAGTCTTCTGTTTCTACCTTTGAACTTTAGTCTCATTATCTGCATTGGGTCAGCATTCTTAGGAGCCCTCAAAAGGGTTGACTGGGTTTGTTTGAAGCTGTTATAAAACGGGCTTGAAACATACCTAGATTTCCCAAGATTTTTGTGTGTAACTTAGAATTCTCTCATTTAACCCCTTAAAGCCTCTCAAACTGTCTTCTATTTCTACCACTCCAACCAAATGGGTCCTGGTGGCCAGCAGTGATGTCTGTTCACCAAATCCAGTGTCCCGTTCTCATCCTTCATGACCTGACTTCAACCTGTGACACCACGCCTACTCGCTTCCAACTTCCTTTTGCTTCTCTGACCCTCTTCTCTCCTAATTCTCTTCCTATGTTTCTCATCACTCCTTTTCTTCTTACCTGGCTCCTTTCCCATCTGAATGGGAGTGTCTTCCAGGGACTTGATCTTGAAACACCTTGTTCAACATCGCCAGATTCCTGTTTCCGAGCCCTTCTTTCTACAGCTGAAGTCATTTGACCCCCACCTTTGGGTCCAACTCTGCCTCAGACATAAGGACAAGTCCTGATCTTGGGTGAGAAGTATTTAAACAACACCAGCTTAACATGCTGGGTGCAGCATCACACCTGAGCTGCTAGGCCACCTGACCTTTTAGCAAAGGATACACTTGCCAGGAAATGAAAGCTGGTGTTTGATTCCTGCTTTTGCCATCACTCACCTAGTGGTCTGAGTGGTCACCAGGTAAGCCCTGGACCTTTCTGAGCCTTGGTTTTCTCATCTGAGGATCAATAGTCTTTGCATCCTTATTTCATAAAATTGCTTACAAGGATCTCATGAAATCATATGCAGAAGTACTTATAAATTGTGAGGGCACGTATCAAGCAAGCATCAGCGTCATCCTCATTGTAGAGGTTTGTCACTGATGAAATCACCTAGTTTTCTGAGTCATTATCAATGCTTCCTCAAAGTTTGATCTAAGTCTATTCATTTACTCTGTTCATTCATTCATTCAAAAATATATGTTGAGTACTTACTATAGCTTCCTATATATCGTACCTTCATAGAATTTTCAGTTGAGTAAGTGATATAAAGCATAAACAGTAAATTGCAATATAAGAAGGTTGATGTTTAAATAAGTTTACAAGATGGCAGGTGTCTAAATAAATTTAACAAACTGGGTAATCCCAGTTTATTAGTTTTTCTTATAGATCCTCAACAGTTTTGTATAAATATTTCTTACCATAACATGGAATATTCATGTCAGATATCTGAGATTACCCCCTCTGGGAACTAAAGGGCACGGGAAGTCAAGTTACTTATGGAAAGATTGCTTTGGGAATTTAGAACCAGATAAAGAGGACTGAACAGACCTGCAGGATGTTTCCTCTAAACTCTAATGCCTGGAAAACCACCCCGGGTTCCATTGTAACTAACAAACAAACAGACCACAGAAACAATCAGGTACCATGTGTCCTTTGAACAATTCTTCGTAAACATTGGACATTTGTTATCTAATTCTTTTTCAATGTCAGATTGTCTGCATATATTATGACTAACATAAAACATTTTTCAATAATTTGGTTTATTTCTATTAGTTACATTTTAATAATCAAACTTCCTTTTTTAGGGAGGTACCCTGGGTCCATTAGTGATTTTGAGGAAACACTAGTCTAAACAACAACACACTCATCACTTTTTTCTTAGTTAATCTTATTTGATTAATGTTCACATTTGTTGTATCTCGTTATAGAGAATTTGAGTATTTATACCTTCATTTCCAAATTCTGGGCAAGCACCTTTTTTAGGTTCTTTGGCTTATCTGTGCATTGACTACATGCTAGTTACATATATATTTGTATGTGTTTGTAAAGTTGTTACTATTGAAAAAGGAGATTATTCTCAATAATTTGTTGAACCATGGAATTATGGTAATACTAATAAATTAAACCTGAGAAGACTTAGTTTCTTCTCTTGGCCCCATCACTAACTAGCTCTGTGATCTTGGGTATTCTCTTTTTCAGCTTTTTAATCAGTTGTATGTAGGCAGCGTTGTTTTAGATGAATATACTTTGGGGAAAAATATATAAGGACTTATATAAATGAGAGGAGGTAATCTGTCATTTTAAGCTGTTTACTTCTTGGTGAAATATGATCTACTTTATTGTGTTAATTGTAGATCTTTATGCTTTCTCAATTTCTTCTCCCTATGAGATTATCCGCTTCATAACAGAGCATTACATTATCCATGTATCTTTCATATGAAGATGCTTAGCATCTGTCAGTCTAAAGGAAACAAGCATAATCTTTACTGCATGGCTATGAACTTTGGAAATGACTCTTTTAAACTTTACTTGCTTTATGAAGACATCAGACTGTGTCTTCTAAGTATCTAATGAGAACATCTTGCTTAGTGCAGTAAGATTTTTTAAGTCAATTATTCATGACCAAGAACACTTAGACCCAAACTAATGGTCTGAATATATTGAGTGAGACTGAGCTGCATTCTAATCAAGTGCCAAGATTAGACCTGAAGGGCCCTTTAAATGAGTGATTTCCATTTTTTAAAAAAAAACACAATCCACAGCTAGAAACTGAAAAGGTACTCTATGTGTAATTCACTCTCTCCTCTCCTCTCTTGTCTTCTTCCCTTCCCCCTCCTCCTCCACCTTTCTCCTTTCCTTCCCTTCCTTTTACTTTACTTTCTTTCATTTTGTAAAATAAATGCCAATTTACTAATTGGTTTTGGGAACTACAGTTTGAAAAACACAACCCTAAACTGTAGTGGAAACGTGCCACCTGTATTTCCTCCTGAGTCAGCTCCTCTGATCCTCTGGACAGAATTTCTAGCCTTTGGTCTATTCTCAAGGAGATTCCTGGCCTCCTGTTACTTGCAGACAGTTCCTTTGGTGTTGGCCCTCAGACCAGTGTGAGAACTTTGTGTTTCTGAGAAAGTCTTCTGCTGCTTGTGATCAGTTCACTTGACCAGTCTGCTCTGTAATAGAGACCTCCTCATCTTCCAGTATCTGCTGGTGGAAGTCCTGCCCATCAGTCAAAGACCCAGCTCAAATAATCATTTCCCTCGTAAGAAGCCTTGCAGATGCCCAGGCAGAAATATTAATCTTTTTTTTCCTTCCACAGGAGAGGCTGTTTTTGTACCCTTAATCAGATACTTTTGCATGTATTAGGCTCTTTAATCAATTTTTGACTTTTCTTTGCAGGAACTGCTTTTCTTTGTATCCCTTTAATGCAGTACTAGAGTATCCATAATAAAAATGGCAAAGGATTGGGGAAGCTAGAGAATGACTCTAGCTTTGTATGACTCTTAGTCACGCGATGGTCCCAGCAGAGTTGTTCAGAACAATGTGAGGTCACTTACACTGCACTAATTTTCATAAGTATATGTTCTCAATCTCTCCTTCAGTATCTTTTTGTATTTACTGTACCAGAATAAAGTGGGATAGAATTGAACAATGTTCTATCTAGATTAGACATATTTTCTCATTGATGTACGTACATTTTAGATCCCGTTAAGAGCGCTTATTTATGGGAAATTTTCAGAGTTTATGCTCCATAGTGTCTCTCATTAAACAGTCTTTTAGATCTGGACTCAGAGACAGTGTTATTGCAAACTTCCAGTCTTATTACAGTTACATTAAGTTCATGTTTGACAATGGTATAGTTTTTCAAATAGGGAGATCATGGTACTTTAATTCTGAAAACCAGTCTGAGAAACTGTATGAGGCAAAGTGTTTTTATATACTTATATATACTAATCTTTTTTTAAAGTGCATAATGAGTTAGCCTGTGAAAAATGCTTTTCAACTTTTGTGGCCCTCCTTATCAAGGACAGCGGGGACTGATATGCCTTAATTCTTGTTTGAGTTTATGTTAAGTCTTTGTCAAAATAAGCCATTGTGGACACTCATTGCATTTATGCAATGGAGTTGCTGACATGCGTTATTCTTTTAGTTCCTCCAACGTTTGATGTTTCCAGTTCCCAGATAGTTTTAATTACCAGTTATTTTGCTGTGTGCTTGCACACTTGCTGTTAAATGTGAGATACATAGTCCCATTTTCATATGAAAAATGGAAGCTGGCATTAAAATTAAAACAGATCTACTATGCTCAAGTAGTTTATAAAGAGACACATGAATTCTGTTGGTTTGATATTGTTATCTTTTTATGGATAACCAAAAATGAAATTTTTGTTGGAGGATTATGTAGCTCTCTTGAAAAAAATTTTATTTTCAAGTTGTGTTTGAAATACCTCTGAGGGTAAAAAAACGAACCTACTTCAAGAAACAATTTGCCTGTGGTTGATGAAGTTTTACAACTTCAGGCGCAATTCATTATAAATTCATTGTCAATATAGAAAGAGGAAAGAAGTTAATTGAGTTAGAAGCTTGTTTGTTTAATTAAAGGAGCCTTTTACTGGATGGAAGAAGCTTGACCTCAGGTTTTACAAAGCCTCTTAGACATGTGAAGAACTGCTAACGTTTTTCTATGCTTTCCCACTTTCTGACCTGGAAAAGAAAATAAGGGCACAGCAGGACAATGGAATGACACAGGACGGCAACAACGCACAATTCCGGGGAGCATTCTTAACTTTGGGCAATTCCTCTGCCCTAAGTTGATTTATTTAGCTGCTGACCCACACAGCAAGAGATAACTGCGATCACAGTAAGGTCTTGCCATCAAAATAATAACATCCCAGTGCGTTTATAGCTCACGATATGTGTCAATCCTTGTTCTCAGTGCTTTATATTATATATTAACTCCTTGAAGCCTTTTAACAACCTTTTGAGCTAGGTACTATTATTATTATTATCTCCATTTTATAGATGAGAACACTGACGCAAAAAGAGATTAAGAAACTTGTGCAGGGTTATGTAGTGCAAAAGAGGAAGAGCAAGGATGTAAACCCAGGCGCTTCTCTTTCAATGCCTGTGCTCCTAGTCTCCCCTTCAATACTAGACTCTGAGTTAATACTGGAGGCAGATAGGACCCATGGTACTAAAGGCTCTCCATCTACACGTGGCTTAGTGCCTGAACTACTTAGGTAAGAAAAATAAGCGTTGATCTACGAGTAGACCAAAAAGCCAGTAGTTAGCAAAAAAAAAAAAAAAAAAAAAAAAAATGTGGAGTTAGGTGAAACACTAAGAAGTTGTATAGGTATTGACTTTCCCACTTGACTGCAAGCCTCCCTTGAGGACGCTTTCCCATCTCTCTACCAGGGCTCTGTGGTACTGACCCCATCAAGGCACGTATAGCACAGAGTATTGTAAATGCCTGTGTATCTCACTGTCGTCATGCGATGACAGAAATGTGTATTTCTTATTCACGGTTGTGTCCTCTGTGTCTGTTGCGGCATTTGGCATGTACTGGGGCCACAGTAAATATATTTGAAAAATTAATATTCTTGAAGGACTTTAAATCTAGCCCTATCAGTGTCTTCATTTAAATGTCTTATTAAAGTAATATCTGATACCTAGTTTTACTTTGTTGTATGTTAAATAAACTTTTATAGAAATATCATAAATTTTTGTAAAAAATCAAGATACATAATTGGCTGTCTCTTGTAATATTTCTACTTTTCTCCGTTATTCACACCTGTTCTGCGGTACACGGGCCTCTCACTGTTGTGGCCTCTCCCGTAGTGGAGAACAGGCTCCGGATGCACAGCCTCAGCGGCCATGGCTCACGGGCCTAGCTGCTCCGCGGCATGTGGGGTCTTCCCGGACCGGGGCACGAACCCGTATCCCCTGCATCGGCAGGCGGACTCTTAACCACTGTGCCACCAGGGAAGCCCACCTGTTCTGCTTTGTCTAAGCATCAGCAGTCATAGCCACTTACGTGGTGGCAGTCTCCAAAATGGCTGGCATAATGCCTAGAAGGAAATACAAGATTTCTAGCGCTTGGAAGGGAATGAAAGACTTTTATATGGTTGATCTGGCCTGGAAGGGAATAAAAGACTTCTATAGGGTTGATCTTGCATTTTCAAACCTATTAAGTGATGAAAAACATACACAGACATTTTAGTAGCTGAATGGGACCTTTTAGTCTATTTTCTTCCCTTGTAAATTTTGGATGCTCTTAAATTAACTAGTAAATATCTCATGTGGGAAAAATGATTTTGACATTAAAGGTATTAGTAGATACTTAAAATATATTTTTTTGCATGAATGATAAGGTAAAATTTCTTTCCATTATTTAAAATAAATAGTGATTTCTGTATGGAAGTTTCAGTATACAGTTGACCCTTGAACAGCATGGGGGTTAGGGGTGCCAACCCTCCTCACAGTTGAAATCCATGTGTAATTTATAGTCAGACCCCATACCCTTGGTTCCTCCGTATCCATGGATTCAACACCATATACACATCCACAGATTCAACCAACCACTGATTGTCTAGTACTGTAGTACAGTAAAAACTGTAGTGTTTACTACTGAAAAAAAAATCTGCATATACGTGGACATGGGCAGTTCAAACCCTTGTTGTTCAAGGGTCAACTGTATATAGAATTAAAACATATGCCAGTACTTCTTTTTTCCTTCCACAGGAGAGACTGTTTTTGTACCCTTAATCAGATCATCTCCTATTGTGATAAATATATTTATTTTGCATATCTTATGAAATGCTTTTACCTGTATTTTCTTTTTCTAACCTCCCAATAGTTATATGAAGTAGATAGGACTGGTATTATGTTATCCTGATTTTCGTAGTTGGTCAAATTAGGATTTAGAGGTGAGGTGACTAAAGTCACACAGCTGGGAAGCATAGACTCCTTCTCCAGGACCCTTTCATCCAATTATGCAATATCTTCAGCAAAACCAGCAGAACTCTAGAAATCAGTCACATAAGAAGGAACACCTAAATCTTGTGTTGGCTTCTCATTAAAGGTGTATGGCTTGAATTTTTTTCCGATAGATGAATGTCAGTGTACAATTAAATTAAAACACATTAGCGAGCATTTGCAATTTACAGAGCACCGAGCTAGTATTTTGAGGCGTGGGGAGGTGGAGTACAAAGAGAATGCAATGTCGTATGCTTTCACAGAGTTTGGTAATGAAATGGGGAGAACTGGGAGCGTCAACAGCAGGTACGTGTGAGTGAGCTAGTGGAGTAAGTCAGGAGGGGGCAGGGGAGGTCCCTAGAGCTTGAGCTGGGCCCACAGGTCCTGGCTGGCAAGTTGGTTCTTGGAAGTGATAGGCTTTCAAATTCTCTCCTAGTGCTTAGGGTATCTTTTTGAAAGGCCTCCCCCTTAGGGTTAAGATAATACACTGGTTGGAAGATCCAAGAGAATGGATGAGTCTGATGGAAGGGGCGCTGCTCACAAATCCTGTCCCAGTGGCCTGATCGATGCAACATACCTGACCTGCATGTGAGAGCCGGAGTGCAGACTGACCAAAGAAGCAATTGCATTGTGGCTGACAATTTGACTGCAAATGTTGCTTCCTTTATACTTAGTGAGCTAGTGGCAGAGTTACTGCTTTGCTGTGCCACACAGGTACCAAATCTGAATGGAATAACCAAACGCTTGGGTGGTGTGGGTAGGTCGGTGGCACAGGGAGGTCAAGCCTGTGTGCCCTGCTTCACGGCCGTTGCAGGGTTAAAAGAGAAGCTCACCACTGCCCTAATCACAGGGAGATTTTTCACATATATCTCAGCAACTTCCATTCCCTGCAGGATGAAAAGGTGAAAAGCAAAGCCGAGTTTTCCTTCTACGCCTCAGACATGGGAGGCCTTTTGTCTTGAATTTGTTTTGGTACCACAGACCCAAACTCTACCACCAGGAAGCCAGTTCCACCCAGAAACACAGCAGCAAATATATCCCTTTCTAGCAAATGCTATTCCAGTATCTGAAACTGTAAGATACCATGTACATGCTTTTTCTTTAAAAGCTATTTAAATAGAAAAAATTAATTACAATGTTAGAAACCCTATAAGTACATACCCACTTTCCCCCCTAAATCCACACCATAGATTAAGTTATATAAAATATCTCCCAGCAACAGATACACATTGTTTAGTGTTAGCTTGTTAAATGATTAAATTAACATAATGTGCACATGCTTTGCAAATTACAAAACATTATATAATTACGTTATTGCTATAGATGACTGGCTTTTAAAAATTTTGTTGATTGGAAAGTCTATTGGATGTAGCTAATTGTTCATAAGTTAATTATTGCTCTCTTGACAGCTTATCTGAATGGCCTATAGTTTCTAGTTGAGTATTGAATGTCTTATTGAATGTTGTGTTATTACTTTGGGGGTTAGAAGTTAAATGTGGTATTTTTCACCTTGGTTGATAAGACTAGTTTTATCATGATACCTGAAAAAACAATTAGTATTTATTATCTCTCTTACTTGCCTAAGTTGCTTCACATACTTCTTTTTGCCTCATAAGCCTGGGAAGAGAGGATGCTATGATAGTCTACTTGATTTTTTAAAGCTTATTCATTTTTTATATTTATATTTTAAAAATCTATGCCTCTATCATCTGAGCTTCTCCCTTTCTCTTTCCTGTCCTTCTCCTCTTTTTCTTCCATCACTGTTTCTCCCTCTGTTTGCTGGTGAATTTTCGTTCCTCCACTAACTAGGTCTTAACCCAGGTAGACTCTTCAATAGGTTCCTGCATGGTCCTCTGGCGCCTTTGTTGTTGTCACTGCCTTCGTGGTCATCTCGCCATCGTGTGGTCTCTTGGAAGCTCTGGGCGTAACGGTTTTTCAGCCCAGAGTGGGGCATCCACTCAGGTTTCCAAATCCTGAACTGGGCCTTGTAAGGACAAAAGTGTCTACTTTCCTGGCCCTACATACTCTTCCAGAAGCTGTTAGGGTCGGTCAGTCTGCTCCGGCAGTGATCGTCTTTGAAGGTCTCCTGGGACAGGGGATTGCCCTGCACACCAGCTCTGTGTGTAGCAGGTGTTTTCAGGGTCCGTGGGACCCTGAAGCATTCCGCCCTCAGCACCGAGGTATTAGGAAGCTTCCTTTAGAATGTGTGACCCTGTTGTGCTCGCCGCTGCTGTCGTGCTGCTGCTGTCGTGCTGCTGCTGTCATGCACCTTTGGGCCTTTCTCCTTGGCCACCACTTTTTAAAGTGCTGCTTCCAGAGGCTTCTCAGAATGAATCATTGCAGCTTTATATGGATGTTGCAGAAGGCACGGAGATCAATAGCCAAATGAGAGGAATTTGGGCTATAACTGGAACTCTCTAAAATCTCTAGTCAGAGTCAAATCATATAATCTTCTTAAACTCCCTCCTCCATGATTCTGTACAAATAATTCTCCATTTGATCTGGGAGATGTGCCTTAAGGGGAATTGGTTTGGTTTTTCTGATTTTCACTCTTTTGCTTCTTTTCCAACATTTTTTTCCTCAGTGGTGGCAAGGGATGGGGGTGGGGTGATGGAAAAACACTGTCTTCAATCCAGACCTGAAGTTGTGTTTTCATCTCTACGTTGACTCAGTCTAAGCCAACACACAATATTAACTCATTGGGAGAATCTGCCTGATTCATTTATTTAGTAAGTACTCTATTCATTTTTAAGGAAATAAATGAAATTCACTGTGTTGCAAGGAAATGAATTGATTCCCTGTCTCTTTAATTGGATATTATTTTAATTGGATATTATTGATATTTTCTCAAATTGAAAACTAATTTCAAATTTCTTTTTTTCATCATGGTGATTTGTTGATAATTCTCATTCTTTTATATGAATTATACTCTTCAGATACCAGTAATAGTTAATGAATTTGTTTTCCCTTTGTTCCGACTTATTTATTTACCTACAATAGTAGTTGTATTTAAGTGAGTATTCTGGTTAATATATGTGTCAGACACCTCTGGTTGCTTTCTAATTTCCTTTTCCCTTCGTCTTTAGAGCAGAACCCAAACTTTCAGGTGGGCACACTGCCACCTAAATACTGTATTTACTAGGCTTCCTGGTGTTCTAGTGGCCACGTAACTAAATTCTGGCCAGTGAAATGTAAGTGAAAATATTGTATATTAACATCGAAGATATCTTTTTAAAAGTAGGTGGTACAGCCTTCATTTTTCCTTCCTCTCTGCTTACTGGAATGTTGACTTGATGACTAGAGCTTGAGGAGGAAACTTCGGCCATGCTAATGATTTGACCTGCTAATGATAGCAGAGCAGCAAGAATAGGATTCTGGGTCCTTTTGTCTGGAGCTGCCATTCCAGCCCTGGATTGCCTACCTCTGGACTTCCTTCATGTGAAAGAGAAGTGAATTTCTCTCTTGTATAAGCTACTGTTATTTGGAGTTTCTTTTTTAGTGTGTGTATGTAGTTAAACTTAATCACAATTAATATAAAATATATTTGTATAATTTTCAAATAATAGAATAAAGTAAGCTTAGCACTGGAACTACCCTGAATATAATTTAAAATAATACGATATTTGGAAGGCACTTGGAGAGCCGGATTAATTCCTGGGTCCATTATATCTTAATAGTTCACAGTATTGTAAAAAAATCTCATTGGTTGTCTTGAATTTTCTACCTCTTTTAATTCTGGAAATGCAGATTAATATTGAGAAATAGTTTTGTTACTTAGCAGCAGTATTCCTAATGTGAGGTCCCAAACTCTAGACATCTAGGGAAAATTTTGGAAATATGTTTTTTGGAATCTATTCTGCTAATGTGCTCTGGAATTGATTTAGGGCTTTTGTTTTGTTTTGTTTTTTCATTTCTTGAGTGATGGTGATAAGAGTATATAAATTAAAACATGATTGCGGATGCTTCTCATTTATGTATCTTTGGTCAAGGAAAGACATTCAAAATAAAAGACCTTCAAATTTTCATTATCTTTGAGTTTTCATATTATTATATATCTAACATAATTCTTTTAAAAATTGTTGTAAAATTTACAAACATAACATAAAATTTACCTTTTTAATTATTTTTACGTATACAGTTCATTGGCATTAATTACATTGCTGTGTAATCATTACCACCCAGAACCTTTTCATCTTCCCGAAATAAAACTCCATCCCCATTAAACAATAGCTCTCCATTTCTCCCTGCCCCCAGCCCTCAGCAACCAACTTTCTTATTTTGTCTCTATACATTAGACTGCTCTAGAAACCTCATGTAAGTGGAATCATACAATATTTGTCTTTTTGTGAGGGGCTTATTTCACACTAACATAATTCTTTTGCTTTACTTGATAATAAATGAATTGTTATTGCTTAAATTGTTATTGCTTAAATTTCTTATGTTCATCCTCTGAAAATTTTTGTCTCTAGTGGTAATTATAATGGATGTTAACAGAGTAGATAGTGTTAGGATAAAATAGGATATTAGAATCGTTAACTTATGAAGTACACTACAAAGTAGAAGTCTTTATATAGTTGTGTTTTGAAGATTACAAAAAAATTGAAACAAAACAAGGACTTCTTTTGACAGGTATGAGATGAATGCATCAGGTATTTTAGCAAGTCTCATGAGTTTTCTGTCACCCTGTTTAAGAATATAAATGTCATATGTAGCATAACACTTGATCTCATATATTATCTGAATGTATTGCAAATAGATAAAATGTGATTTTAGGATAAAATATTGAAGTTCACAGATTAAGCCATTATCCCACTTGGCTTATATTCTATTTGTGTAATAAATGGTAAATTATTTTTTTTCTCAGAATGTATAGACTTGGGGGATTAAACAATAATCCCTAAAAAGGAATTAAAATGTTGATGATTATTTGTTGCCTTGGGGGGAAAATATTGATAATCTTTGTCATTTCAAAAATAACATTTTGTCCTTGACTGAATTGTTTAGCTCTTTTTTTTTTTTTTTTAAGCTTACATCACTTCTTGCACCCTCTTGCTTTCCTCAGAGGCACATTACAGAAGTATACTTTAATCGAACCTTTCTGGTAGATTGGCAGCTAAGATTCTTTAAAAAAAAATCCCAGTTAAAAGTAGAAACATGATAGGAGGTTGGCGTAATGAGAGGCATGCAACTGTATTTGCAAATCTTAGACATTATCCCACAGTTTTGGTGTAACCCTTCAGCTGACAGTTAAAATCTTTGTTTTATCAGTCATCACCCAACCCTAACAGATGGGTGAAGAATTAATCTGATTTGTATTTTTCCTCACAACTTTCTCCTACACATTGTAATATTCTATGATTAACATTCGGTGAGTTCTTAAAGATGATTGATGGGCCTTAAGGATATAATATATACATCCTATTTAAATTATGCTGGAGTAAAACCACAGAACAGAAGCACTCCTAAGACCACTGTAGAAATTTGAAGACAATTTTGATACTCTCGTCCACTCGAAAAGAAATCTGCTAATACTGTAATGTTTTTTCCCTTGCCAGGACCCTCCTTGCCTGGTGTCATTTCTTGAGCTCTCCTGGGAGGAGATTAGTCTAAAACAACAAAGTAGCCAGATGTCTGGTTCTGAGAGAGTCCCAGAGGCCAGGCTACGGTAGGCAACAGAAACCGCATGGGGCTGAAGATCAAAGATACCTGAGAATTACTTATGGGCACATAGTATGTGTCATTCCCATTATTAACAGTCTGAGAAAATTTGTTTCTCTAATTAACCCTTTTGTTGGAGTAACCTTAAATTTTAGTGAGTATATTTCTTTTTTGATATGTATTCTTTTGTGGAATTTTGAGAAGTGCACGTATCAAATTAGAGAAATGAGAAGGAAGTCACATGCTTGATTGAAACCTCTAAGCCTTTATCCTTATCCAAAATAGATACGCTATCCAGTGTGTAATCATTTATTCATGAAATAAGTGGGCATTATGGTTCTAAGTTAAAATTACAAATTAAGAGTCTGGAACTACATGGTTTCTACATACAAAGAGCTGTTCTTAAAGCCCCAATCCTTAAAGTACTGTTATTTCAACTTTTAACCCTTTCAGAGTGGAGATTTTTAAGATCACAGCTTTCTGGTCTTAAAATGAATTCAGAATAAATCCCAGTGGTGGGAAATCTGTCCCTTATTAATAGTTGACCTCTTTCTTTTCACATTGGTATTATAATGAAATGCTAATTAAAAATTCTTGCCATCCTTTACCTGTTTGCTTTATAGGTATAATTTTATATTGTTTAGACATATACAGATTTGGACAATATGAATACATTTGCTTTTTAGAGTTAGTCTTCATCCTAAAGCTCTAAAGCCTTTTAGCTGAATTTATTCTAAGGCACGAGGAAAAATCTAATGATGACTTCCCATGTCTTAGCCCCTAGATGAGAGTATCAAAAGAGAGAACAAAAGATTTGGGTTGGCCTTGCCCCTTGTTTTTGCTTCTGTTCAATATCATGATGTAACAACAAAATCATGTAAATGCCTTCTTCCTGCTTTCCTTGAGATATAATCATAAACCATTGTTATCAAGAGCGTGATTAGCCAGCGTTGGCGCTTTTAAGTGCTACCACACATTCTTTAACATCTGGTAATATAAACTTGGCATAAAAGCTGTAAAAATGTCCTTATACCTAATTGGAGCTATGTGTTTGCTATGTAGTGCAGAGATTTCATCTCCTTTGTGTGATGGTCAAGGCTTCTGTTAACTCCTTGAGGAAAAGGAAGCTCCTAGGAGCAGTTTATAAGGATTAATAGATCTCTTTGTCTCTAGATTTAAGTATGGAAGCAAGAATAAAATATTGGCTTCTTGCACAAAGAACTGGAGAGGAAACTATTTTTTTTCAGAGCAGAATTTGTTGTTACTTCCGTGACAAAGGGCGATCTGCGTTTTCACTCTTTCCACCTGTGTTTCTCTCACTGGCTACCATTGTGAACACCATTTGCTATCACCAGAGGCTGCTTATTTGTCTTTTTTTTTTCTCTTTTATTTATTTGCCTTTATTTTATGCTGAATTTATTTCCAGGCCATAAGTTTTTGTTTTTTCAGTTTCTTCTGGGATATCTTTTTCTCCTGTGCAACCTCTTCTTCTGCTTTAGGAACAACCTGCTGTGTTTCAGTGAGGGTCAGCTCAGCGTGGCAGGGAAAGCTTATGCACGTGTTGTCTGTAGGTTCTGTGCCGAGGCTGTGTTCACCTGGATGTGCTCAGTGATCAGAGAATCTGCTTCTAGGCCCTGTAGTTCAGCATTACTCTCTGCTTTTGTAAGCATGTGCAGTAAAAATTCAGCACTCTTTGTGGGCCATCGACCCTGCGTCCAGCTCCTCTGTCTGGCCTGGGCACACCTACCAACTCCACCATTGTAACCACAGCGTGGCACACGTTGCTTCTGTAAAGTGACGTCCTTCACATACTTGGTGGCTTTTCAGATACGGATACCCTTCATGGCCGGGGTGGTTTCATGAGTGTTCTTAAAATGAACACAAAGATTTGAACCTCTTGACTTGTATGACTCTGTGGGGTTTTCTGGGTCACATGAATAGTGAACCATTTTCAGAGGTCACCTCGCCGCTTATGGGAAGAGGAAGCTCCGTTTTCCTATTTTGAACGCAAGTTGTCAGCTATGACGACTATATTGTAAATATTTCTCAGCCCCAGTTAATGGCTTACTTTAAGTAAGTAGTATTCAAGAGTAACAAAACACCTCCCAGTACCACAATATTAGTCAGTTCCTTGGAGTTGGTTATATGGCAAGATTTGATCTGAGGGAATGAGAGTCTTAGTTCCAGGACTGAGGTCCAGTGGTAGAAGTAGCACTCCACCCTTTGTAGCTCAGGGGGCGGTTCTTTTTTTTTTTAATTTATTTATTTTGTTTTTATTTATTTATTATTTTTGGCTGCGTTGGGTCTTCATTGCTGCGTGCGGGCTTTCTCTAGTTGTGGCGAATGGGAGCTACTCTTCGTTGCGGTGCGCGGGCTTCTCGTTGCAGTGGCTTCTCTTGTTGCAGAGCACAGGCTCTAGGCACACGGGCTTCAGTAGTTGTAGCACGCGGGCTCAGTAGTTGTGGCTTGAGGGCTCTAGAGCACAGGCTCAATGGTTGTGGTGCACGGGCTTAGCTGCTCTGCGGCACGTGGGATCTTCCCGGACCAGGGCTTGAACCCGTGTCCCCTGCATTGGCAGGCGGATTCTTAACCACTGCACCACCAGGGAAGCCCCCGGGGGGGGGACTGTTCTTGTTTCCCTCTTTCCCCTCATCCTCAAGACACACAGACTCATGTACGTACACACACACACACACGTAAAATAGGGATTTGCTAAGGAGAAGACAAAAAGGTAACCCCTCTTTTTATCTTTCAGAAGTTACCAACGTTGCTGACCATGAACCTGTGAATGCCTTCACCTTGGGTTGCTCCACTGACATTTGGGGCACTCATCTCACTCCCTGCCCCCCTTCTTTGCCTCCTCTCCCCCTCCCATAACTTACGAACCATTGCTGTGTGTATCAGCTCTTCGTGGGGCATTTCTCCCACAACACTGTGTACAGAGATGTGTTTAATTATGTTTTTTAAAAATTAGATATTATCAAATTTGAGGAGGTGAAGAGTGTGGGTTTTCTAGTTCCTGCTTTTTATCTATTCACTTGATCTTCTCATTCATAGATTTCTTTTTTTATGACCTTCTCCTCTACGCTGTCATATTTTCTCTTTTTCTTCATCTTTTACTTTTCTTAACTCTGTTTCAGCATTCTGCCTACAGCTTTCTAAGATGGGTTCTGATTTGAAATAAGAACTAAGTTGTTAAGAGCAGGCAATTAAGACCTATATTAAAAAATTCTTTTAATAACTTAATGCATAATGATTCAGTACTTGAGTGGGCATGGAGGGAATAATCTATAAACTTTTTGTGATGGGATTATGTGCTAAATAAAAATGCTTGCAATATAACTCAAGTTGGCTTTGTTAGAATGTGATGATAATATGCATTTTAATTCCTCTTAATTTTAAAAGCTTTGAGGTTAAAGGTAGAATCTTACACTTTTCTTTTTAATTTATGATGGTCTGAAAGATCTTAAGAGCTCCTGACTTACTTACCTATTTACTTGCTTGCTAAATTTCTTTAGTTTTAATTTAAAGTTGTATTTATCCTCACCTGAGGTTTGGAGTAATAGCCTTGGAACATCTGTTTACTGTTTAAAGCGGTGGTCTTTGACTTTAAGTTGCCTGAGAGTCTGAGGTTGCAAAGTGATAGGATTAGATCTTAGCAAATGGGAAGGTCCTTTCCCCAGTGGCAAGTGTAGGGTAGCATGCTGCTAGAGAGGGCAGTCCTGGAAGGAAAGTTATGGTTTTTTTTTCTTTTTAATTAAAAAAAATTATTTATTTTTGGCTGTGTTGGGTCTTCATTGCTGCACGTGGGCTTCCTCTGGTTGTGCTGAGCAGGGGCTACTCTTCCTTGAGGTGTGCAGGCTTCTCATTGCGGTGGCTCCTCTTGTTGTGGATCATGGGCTCTAGAGCGCAGGCTCAGTAGTTGTGGCGCACAGGCTTAGTTGCTCCGCAGCATGTGGGATCTTTCCAGACCAGGCCTCGAACCTGTGTCCCCTGCATTGGCAGGCAGATTCTTAACCACTGCGCCGCCAGGGAAGCCCCAGGAAAGTTATGTTTTGAATACAAATGATCAGTTCTTGAATCCTTGTGACTTCTAACTTTATTACCAAAATAAAAAGAAATGTTTTTAAGAAGTTGTAGAAAATTATGTATTGTCATATCCAGTATGAGCAGTTGACTGAAGAGAAATGTTTACAGTGGAGTAGTTTTCCTTTTTCAAGTAAGATTTACATGATTCACTATGAAATGAAACTACAGCCCATAGATAATCAGATACCTAAGAATAATGTTTGGGAAGCTGGGTTTCCTGAAGATATGAGACTTAGTTATTTTAGCCTGGGGATTTTGCCTGGGGAAAAATGTATGTGCCTCAACAGCTGAAGGGCTATTCAGGAAGAAACAAAGTAAAATGGCATCTATTTTAACGTGTAATTTCGATATTTCATACTTAATCTTATCCTTGGCAGAAATGTCAGAATATACTAGCTGCAAACCGTCTCTGAAGCCGTATCTATACTATCAAATTGAACTGGGTAAAGTCTTTAAGAATCAAATAGTTTTCCACGGGGAGAAGAGGGTCCTTTCTAGGTAATTCTCTGCTGGGAAGGGACTACTCTAGTAGAATAAAAATGAAGATGTGGTGTATTTCAAATATAGGAACATACAGCCTAAAGGAATGGCTGCAGGGAGGAGGGGAAGGAGATTTTAAACTTTGGTGTATCATGGTTTGTTTTGCATTATTTTCTATTTCTACTTATTCCCACTTAAATTTGAAATAGCACTTTCTTTCATTTATGCTTAGGTTTTTTTTTTTTTTTTTAACCTCATCCAAAATTGAATGTCTCATGCTAGAAATGATACTACAATTCTGTCCCTTATTGCCTTCTCTACCATTCTTTAGAGGCTGAATTATTCTAGCTGTATAACTTGCTGTTTAAGTTAAAATCAAGTTCTTACTAATGGAATAGCTAGATTTCTATTTTCTATAAATGCTTTTCTTTTGTTTATGCTAGAGTAGAAACATACTCCTTGAAGGAATTAAAATGGTAAAGTCTAGGCTGCCATTTATTCTGTCACCACATGGCTGTAGTTTATTGGTTTTTAATCAAAAATCAAGTTTCTGTACTTAATGACTTGGAAGATGCATTACATTTTGTCAAAATATAAGAATTTATGACGAATAAAGAGCCTCTGGAATCCCCAAAAGATCAAGGAGGGGATGTGTATAATTTTGCTGTTTAACACAAATATAAGCATTAATATTTATTATTGAGTTTAGTATTTTGTATTTACACTCCCATCAACGTATAATATATTATAGCGTATTGTTTAGAGACCGTTACACAGCTCACGATTTATTCACAGAAGAGGAAAAAAAAAATGTTAGGTTTTTTTTTTTTCCTCTCTTTTATTTGAATTTTCCCTAGGTTGTTTGGTAAAGAGCAAACAGATTTCCTCCTGATGAGGGAACTTACATTATATAAAACCTGGTCTGGTATGTGTGCAAGTAATCAAAGAACTGACAAGTTGCTGCATGGTCACCGTCATCTGTTAATGTAATGCACACACTGTTCATGCTAAGGTAACAGAGGTAACCTGGACAGTGAAAATCCGTGGCATGTGCAGATATGACCCTTGATACTTAATTTTTACTTAATTATTAGAATACACATAAAGCACATCAGGTTGGTTGGCTTAAACAATAGTATTAGTTCCGTATCATTTAAAATTCATAGAAATGTTAGATAAATGCACTTTTGTTTGACTAGGGGATTCATTTTTTATTAAAATAGCCATTAAAAAACCCAAAACATAACATTTCTGGAAACTCAACTTTTTTAAGAAATACTTGACCAGTAGAAAATGCTTCTCTAGCCAAATTGGTAGTGTCGTGATCTTTTAAATAGCATTATTTGGAATGCTTCTAAAAGTACTTTTTCATGTATTAAATTAAATGTCAAATTATGCACCTTCCTTGCAACCTTTTTAAGGAGAAATTTCATCAAAGAATGAGACTACTGTGTTTAATTCACTGAGGTGAACTATAATTTCAAACATATGTTTATGACGTGATAAGGGTGATCTTGTGTAATGTATAAATAATATCTTTTTAGTGGAATATACCCCTGGGCTTTCCTTATTTGATAGATATTGTGGCTTGGAAAGAAAACCACACATAGAGTAAATCAAAGACTCCGGGAACCGAGCAGCATTAAATCAAAACATGCTTGGGTTAGAATTAAGAAAAACTACATTTCGAGAAGACATGGGGATAGGATTCCCCCCAACTCTGTCCCCTCGAGGAAATAGAGATGGCAGCCTTTCAGGTCTTCCCCACACCTCTAGTCCTCTGTATTGATGAGGAAAGAATCTTTCGACAACTGGTGACCAAGCAGTTAGCTTTACCAACCTGGCCTCTTGTATTTGAAATTTGGTTTTCATTCTCATTCCTGCCTACTGCAGTGATATGGCCTTTGGACAACTAGACTTTCAAAAGTTAAAAGGCAATAAGTCAGTCCCCTGGAAACGATGCAGAAACATAGATTCAAATCGTAAATAAGGAAATGCATTGAGTACATTAAATAGACATAGAAAAATGGATTTCTGTCTTTTGTAGTAAGGTAATTGGGCACCACTGCTTGGCAGGAGCTGGTGCTATTGAGCCCGCTGTGGCTGCCACAGGTTGATAGGCAGGTGATCAGGCAGCTTCCACCAGGGTCTGCACAGGAGGCCTACCTAATATGCTGTCTGCCCTAAGGGCCTATGGGAACACAGTTGGATTATTATGTTAATGCATGAGCCTGCTGCCCTCTTCCTATCCCAGCTGGGTTCCCTGTTGTTAGGAACTGCTTTGCACTGACAGTGGAGTAATATGCTTCATGATTGAAAGGGCAAAGGGGCTTGGAAGGAAAAAAAAAAAGAATAGACCTGCGCAGATATGTAAATGAAGGAAGGCAATCTGTAGGAAGATTTCACTCTAAGTGTAGAGAGAAAGTTTTTTACAAAGTACTTTCTCTCATAGCACAATGAGTGGTTTTACTCATTTCTTAATTAATTTCTGGGCTTGCTTTCCCCTAACACTGGTATATACAGCACAGGCAATGTTTTCCAAAATAGGCGCTTAGGTTGATTTGTTTTCAACTAAGATGCTCTAACACATTGGTACCCAGGTAGAGTGCTGACAGTAATGCATTTTTTCGCACCTTCATTATTCTTTAATACTCGTCCCTTAGTTATTGCACTATATTTTATAGAAAAGTTATTTTTTTAAGATGCTGAAGGATTTATATTTTGTGTTGACATCACTTTTATTTCTCTTTATTTTTGATGCAGCTTTAGGAAACTTCCTAAACCTATCTTTTGGGAGTAGGTAGGGGTGGATGTGAGGAAATGATTGAATGAGCTGGAGGGATATTTTGGTGGGTTATGAGTTTGATATGAGTAGGGGTTCAAATTGCAGTAACATTTTGTTTTCAGTTGAGATTTTTATTTTTTAAAAATTTATTTGTTTATTTTATTTTTGGCTGCATTGGGTCTTCGTTGTTTCGCGTGGACTTTTTCTAGTTGCAGAAAGCGGGGGCTACTCTGTGTTGCGGTGCGCGGGCTTCTCATTGCAGTGGCTTCTCCTGTTGCAGAGCATGGGCTCTAGGCATGCGGGCTTCAGTAGTTGTGACTCGCGGGCTGTAGAGCGCAGGCTAAGTAGTTGCAGTGCACAGGCTTAGTCGCTCCACGGCATGTGGGATCTTCCCAGACCAGGCCTCAAACCCGTGTCCCCTGAATTGGCAGGCAGATTCTTAACCACTTCACCACCAGGGAAGCCCTCAGTTGAGGTTTTTAATGTTGCCATTGTAACATAATAAAAAGAGTATGGGCTTTCGTGTCTCTAGACCTATATAAATCCCAGCTCTACTCATTACTAGCTGTCTAACTTTAGATAAATTACTTTACCACTCATCTACCTCACCTGTAAAATGGGTGTGATATGAATTTTAAATGAGAGGATAATGAATATAAATCATTTAGTCTGACCTAGAGTGAGTACTCACAAATGCTTGCCATAATAATGATACTTAATTGCCATCATAACAGTAATAATTTTCAGTTATTAGATGATTATTTTAATATGTATGGCTCTATACTTTCAATAGATTTCAATGGATTGAAGATTTTTTATCTTTCTCCTAGATTATCTACCTTTTTATCACCAAACCTCACCAAGTGGGAGTAACTTTAGCTTCAACCAGAATTTGAGACAGAAAATTATTCAGATAGACATTATTTAACTGAAAGGGTTAATGCTAGAATATGCTCTTAAACAATTAGTTTTATAATAAGTCATCCTTCAAATGTGAAAGAATATTGAATGGAAAAAAAATCTAGTTGGGCCAGTGTTCTAGACAGTTCTGGAGGTACTTGTAGTGTTTGCCTAAATTCGGGAAAGTTTCCAAATATTCTTGTATGTGTAACTTTCTAATACATACATTTAAACTAGCTTAAAATGGCAGTATATGATTGGGAACTATTTAAAATATATCTCTTGTGTTTATTACTTAGCACCGTACCTGTTGCACGAGATGATTGTGTAAAGATGATCTGTGCACAGTGCCTGACACACATGGAGGGATTGGGAGATGGTGGTCACTGATATTAGTGGTAGTGCATGTTCCATACTGACAGACCAGCCTGTGTTTGTAACTTTCCAGATTAAAAAGGAGGAACTTCAGGGAGATTCTCAAGGTCAACAAGTGCAGAAAGTCTGGGCCTAGTATAGGCTCTTCAGGCTAGTAAGACAGTTACCATATATATCTGGTGAAAAAGGGTCTACATGATTCTTTGTAACTTTTTCAAATCACTTTACTATCCCATTGAAAACTTTGTTAAAGTTTAAGATAGGTACCTTGTGTTATATTAGCAAAAAGATTCTTTTCTAAAAAGGTAATTGTGCATTTACATACACAGAATAAAGGGAGAAGGAACCAGTTCTAAGCAATCTTTTGTGGTTATAGTAAAATTTTATAACATGTTTTCACATTGTGGGTAATGTGTTATATATGTTATATGTAATGTGTTTTATGTATGGGGTGTGTGTAGAAGCAGTAAGACCATGAGGTAAGTAGAGAAATAGTCGAAGGATTACCCCTTTCTTTACATCCTTGTTTTCCCACCAACCAACAGTTCAGGCTGTGTACACTGCCTGTTGTCAGCACACAGTTATGCATCTGCCCCAGACATAGCCACTGTGCACAGAAAGAAGCCCATCACAGAGTAAATAACAAACTGTTTTTTTTTTTTTTAATTTATTTTTATTTATTTATTTTTGCTGTGCTGGGTCTGAGTTTCTGTGCGAGGGCTTTCGCTAGTTGTGGCAAGCAGGAGGCCACTCTTCATCGCGGTGCGTGGGCCTCTCACTATCGCGGCCTCTCTTGTTGCGGAGCACAGGCTCCAGATGCGCAGGTTCAGTAGTTGTGGCTCACGGGCCTAGTTGCTCCGTGGCATGTGGGATCCTCCCAGACCAGGGCTCGAACCCGTGTCCCCTGCATTAGCAGGCAGATTCTCAACCACTGCGCCACCAGGGAAGCCCAATAACAAACTGTTTTAAAGGAAGTCGACTTTGAAGAAAATCTATGCAGTCTATTTGTTTTAAATAAACATTTGTCCAATGCCTGCTTTTCTCTAAAGGAGCTTTGGATTTGATACATCCTATACTCCCTTGTAGGTTGAAATATTCTTGAGGACAGGGGTCACAGCTTATATTTTAAAAAAGGAATCCCAGTTCCTTATACACAGAAAGAATTCATCAAATACTTGTTGACCAGATAACTGGGTTGGTTTTGAAGGTAATACTCAGATTTTAAGTCCATGGATCTGAGCATTCCTTGCTTTCTCTTACCTTTCCTTAGTACTGCTTTCAAGGAAGCATTATCCATGTGCCCTCTGGCAGCTTCATGAAGCTGCTGACTGAGTTCAATTTTCAACCTTTCTGACGCCAGTGTTAACTTCTCCTGACCACCTTCCTACCTCTACCGGCCACGTGCACCTCCTTACCCCCTCCCCACATTGTTATTTTATCAGAGGTGCAAGAAAGGCTAGAGGTGGAGAAATGATGACTGGATTGAGATTCACTTCATAGAAAGATGCAAAGATCTTGCCGGATGGGTTGGTTTCTGTTCTCCTGGAAGCCATTAGCTTCTCCAGTGACCTGCCGTCCCTCTGGCTGTGTTCCCCATTCAGCCTTTGGCTTTCGGGAGACTTTATGAGCACTGTGAACGATTAGTTTATTCCAAACCCCAATCCTAATTAGAATTGTTAGGACCCACTCTGCTATAAAGGTTCATTTCCACCTCTTCTCCCAACCCCAATCCAGGACTTCTTTCAGGTTTTTACCCCAAAAGTGGTAAAAAAAAATTTTTTTGTTGAATATTTTCTGAGGTCTGACAAATCTCTAAATATTACCAAAGAATTTTACATAACAGGTTATAATTTTAAAACACAGTGAGTTATGTTGTAAAAAAATAAACACTGTATTGTTTTTTAACATCTTTATTGTAGTATAATTGCTTTACAATGTTGTGTTAGTTGCTGCTGTATAACAAAGTGAATCAGCTATACATATACATTTATCCCCATATCCCCTCCCTCTTGCGTCTCCCTCCCACCCTCCCTATCCCATCCCTCTAGGTGGTCGCAAAGCACAGAGCTGATCTCCCTGTGCCATGCGGCTGCTTCCCACTAGCTATCTATTTTACGTTTGGTAGTGTATATATGTCCATGCCACTCTCTCACTTTGTCCCAGCTTCCCTTTCCCCCTCCCCGGGTCCACAAGTCCATTCTCTACGTCTGCGTCTTTATTCCTGTCCTGCCCCTAGGTTCTTCAGAACCATTTTTTTTTTTTAGATTCCATATATATGAAACACTGCATTTTTAAAAAGGCTTGCTTGCCTCACATCCCAATGTTCATCCTTCCTTCTTTTTTTCGACCTTAAGTTGTTTGTCTCTATTTTTTCATATTTACCAGAAATTTTATCTCTATTTCTGGATTTCTAATTTGGCAAGTCATTGATTAATGGTTCTTACCACTTAATAATATGATAATATTGACAATATTATATATATGTAATATAATAATATAACATATATAATAATAACTAATCTTTATTAAGCATTTACGGTGCTAATACTTTACATGAATTGTCTGATTTAATTCTTACTTAGTACTCACAAGTAGATACTAATATTACACCTGTTTTTGAGATGAGGAAACAGGCATGAGATGGAAAACTGATCTTGTTGGAGGAACCTCTGGCTTTGGTGCTGGATTCAGACCTAGGTCAGGGTCTACTGCCCTCTTGTGTGTGCCTGTATATCTCACGGCTATTTTAGGTGGTAAACTACATACGGAAAACATAGCCCTCTTCTCCCACCTGTCTCCCTTCAGTCTTTGGGTTCTGTCTGTATCTATTTTTGCACAGGAGGTTGTGTCACATTAGGCATAATCACGTCACATAGGTCTAGGAGGATGGATCATGGATAAATAAAAGGAAAACCACACTAGTAGGGTTTTTTTACCCCTACTTTTCTGGGTTGACTGGGTAGGCAGCTTAGTAACTTGGTATTATCTCATAATGATGATCTCAAAGGAAAAACTATGAGCTAGGCTAACTAGTCCCTCTTTTACTAGCAAAGCTCGACAGCAAATGTTGTGTGGGTAGTAAATAGCTAATAGGAAGCTGACAGTTGAAGGGAATGAAGTTTGTATTAGTTTCCTTAAAGATGAACCTCACCTTGGATGTAACAATCTGCTAAGTGCACAGACAGACCTTGAAGAGAAAAGTTATCAAAAGGAAACCGGGTATAAGTTAATAAGTCAGATCTTGACTTCCTGATAAGGCCTGTCCTGTTTGCCGGACACTGATTGAAAAGGCAGTGAAGTAAGCCTGGCTTTCAGCAAGCTTTTGGATTTTGCAGAAAGAGCCCTGAGAGTCCCAAGAATGAAACTTTTTGAATCACTTTATCCAGGCTCCTAACCAGAGAGGAAGGTGTCTGCTGGGGCTCCTGAAATCCCAGCGGCCTGTTTGAGGGGATTCTAGTTAAAATGGACAATTGAAAACAGGTGCTCTGTCCTAGGCTTTCTTCCTAAGGTCTTACATTTATGATACTGTCCTTTTACAAGAGCATGTGTTTAGGGGTCCCAATGTCATCACTGATTCATTGCACTTATTTCTCTCAACCACTTGACTTCCCTGAGCCTTATTTTTCACAATCTATGAAATGGAATAATACCTCATAGGGTTCTTTTGGGGTTTATGTGAAATATCACTTATTGTTTGGCACATAGAAGATGCTCAGAAAAGGTCAGCTTTTTTTTTTTTTTCTGCTTATGAATTGCTATTTGGAAGGAAAAGTAAAGTAAAAGAAGTCATTTCACTATAAATTCCTGGGTCAGAAAACAGGTTTGATCTCCTGATCTTATAGAATATTTTGCATCATCTCTCCTTTAAGACCCTGTGAGCTCCTGATGTAGGGGAAAAAATGAAATTTAGTTTGGTTAACGAAAACTCTTAGAAG
Organism: Stenella coeruleoalba; assembly: GCF_951394435.1. Lineage (NCBI taxonomy): Eukaryota > Metazoa > Chordata > Mammalia > Artiodactyla > Delphinidae > Stenella > Stenella coeruleoalba. The sequence goes on from NC_137149.1 coordinate 124,752,328, forward strand.
GTAGTTTTTAAACTGTGATGAAGCTAGGTTAAATGGTAGCCAAGTGAGGCCATTTCCAGGGGTCTTGGAGGTGAAACAATTTGTTTTTGTACTTGTATCTGTACTTTTACTCTTAAATCTCATTTCTAGTCCCTTGGGTTCCATAATAAAGTCTTCAGTACTATACAGTTTTATTAAACATCTTTTTTGGACTCCAATTTGCATTTCAGATAATATAACAAAATGCATGTGTTTCAAGTATTCACTGCCTAATTGTGATTAAAACATGTAATCCCTCAAAAGATGTTAATTGCAATTTAAATTCATGCTGAATTTAATTGAGTTGGGGATTAGAAAGTAGATGTAAGGAGTAGTTAAGGGAATACATTTTGAAAAAGCATCCATATTTTTTTTGAAAAATGTAAGCCTCTCTCAAGTTTAAGGTTAGAAAGATAAAGGACATATGGAAGAGAAGGGGAGGAAGCAGGTTAAAGGACATATTAGAAAAATTTTCAAACTGTGTTCACAATATGGGTCTTGAATTTAAGCTACTTGTGTTTAAAGAAGGAGGGGTGGTTTGAGTAGCCTTCTCATTTATATCCCTAGAGTCTTCCAGTACATATTAACTTGCTTGGTGTCTGATGAAGACTTCAGTTAACCTGAGCTCTTTAAGAACTGCCGAGAATGATTGGGAAGGAAGTCGATAGAAACAGAGGTCTTTCAATTCACCTGTTACCTGATGCTTCAATTTTCCTTACAATATTCTGGTCAAGGGGGTGTCTTAGGAATAATTAGGTGTAATAGACACTTTGTGCATAGACAGTTCAGATTTAAGCAGTGCTTTTCTGTGATAACTTCATTATATTAATGGAAATAAAGAGTAGTATTGGAAGAAAGACAAATACCTTATTTTTTCCCCCAATTTCTATAGAATACTAAAATTTGAGATTTAAGGTCTTAAAAAATGTTGAGCAGTCATATGTCTATGATTGGGAGAAGGAAGTATAGCAATTAATTATTTGATATTGAATTTGAAAACAGTTTTTCAAAAGGAATAACATTGTGCCTCATTTTATTCTTAAAATTTCCCAAGAACACATTTTATTTTGTTTTAATATTTATTTATTTGGTTGTGCCAGGTCTTAGTTGAGGCAGGCAGGCTCCTTAGTTGCGGCTCACTGGCTCCTTAGTTGCGGCAGGTGGACTTCTGAGTTGTGGCTCACCGGCTCCTTAGTTGTGGCATGTGAACTCTTAGTTGTGGCATGCATGTGGGATCTAGTTCCCTGACCAGGGATGGAACCCCAGCCCCCTGCATTGGGAGTGCGGAGTCTTAACCACTGCACCATGAGGGAAGTCCCAAGAGTTTGTTTTAAGATAATCTAAACAGTTTTTTTGTTGTTGTTGTTTTTAATTTTCTGTTTTTATTTTAATTTATTCTTTTGGCCACGCCAACAGAAGAATTGTGGGATGGCTTGCGGGATCTTAGTTCCCCAACCAGGGATCGAACCTGGCCCCCCTGCAGTGGAAATGTGGAGTTCTAACCACCGGACCGCCAGGGAATTCCCTAAACACAGTTCTAAATGCAATGGTATTATTCCTACTTTTAAGTCATTTCCTTATTTTCACATGTGTCTAGAAGAGGAAAATATTTACTTCATAAACCTGTTTTGAATGAGTCATACCATAGATGTGATACACAAACCACAGTGTGTATGTGTGTGTATGTTAGTTACACACATTGGCTACCTGATATTTATTGGACTCTATAAACATAACATAAAAAAAAAAATTTCAAAGACTTTTAGATTGTCTCTTAGTAGAAATATTTCATGTGAAAATTCAGGTGGGAAGCTCTGTCTTTGTTTCATTAGAAGTTGAACATCCTTAAAATAGAAACATGAATCTGACTTTACATCTGGAACAGAGTTCTTTGACTTTGTGCTATATTGTAAGGAGTATTTAAGGGAACACATTTTTTTAAATGAGTAAATACTAAACCCTGTTTTACAGGAAATAAAAACTCTGTTTTTACTTAAAATACTATTTGTGACTTTAAGTATCTAAACCCTCATTCATTTTGCTTGCAACCTAAAATCATTCCATGTAAATGTCTTCATTTATTTGCAATTTAATTTCCCCAAAATGACTACTTTGATAATGACTGTCATGGTTTCTTTTTCTAATAACATAAAAATTACTGTTATTCTCAATGAAATGATTATTTTTCTTTCGGGTTAGAGTCTCACTATCACATAAACATAATTTTTTTCACATAAACATAATTTTTGACCAGTGGCATATCAAAGGAAAGGATTACCATTCATTCACTGCCCTGAAGCACATTATATTGTGGCATTTCGAAGTCACATACAATATTCCAAAATGACTATATAGAATTTTATATTCTTGTACTGTTTAAAAAATTTTTAATAACTTGTTTTTTTCTTATTACAAAAGCAGTATGTATTCCTAGTGGATAATCGAGAAAATATAGCTAAACAAAACAAAGAAATATCATAATCCCACTGGTCTGACAACCATAGGGATATTTGAATGTGTATTTTCCAGACCTTTTTATCTGTACATATATTTAATAAAATGAGATCATATAATATACACCATTTTGTAATCCTATTTGTCCACCTAACAATACATTGTGAACATTGTGAACAGGGTTCTAAAACATTCTTTTTAAAGCCTACTGACCATTCTCATGTGTGGCTGTGCAATGGTTCATTTCAGCCCTGGATAACTTTTGCTATTAAAAAAATAATAATAATGTTAAAATGAAGATCCTTTTAGTAATCTTTTCTTGTATCTGTATTATTTTCTTAGATAAATTTTTTAAAGTGGAATTCCTGGATTAAGGGGTGTGTATGGACATTTTTAAGGTTTTACCACTTACCGCAGCACATCCAGTATGGTTATAAAGGACGCAAAGTGTCTTTTCCCTGAACTCTGATCAGTCATCAGCATTATTAATTTTTTAATTCTTTGCTCATTTGATATTTTCTTCCACACGGCTTTCGTTTTTCTCTTCCCATTACAGATTGGTCCATGTTGTAAAGATGAGGAGTCCATGTAATATTTTATAGAACAGTGTATTTAATAAATATTCTCATTTCATCCTCCCCAGTCCTCTCCCAATTTCTACTGCTCATATCTTAGAGTAAAATCTTGAGGGCAACATTTAAAAAGTTGTTCTATTTCTTTTATTTCAATCAAAAGAAAGACACAGTGTGGTTGCTGAATGAGTTGTTTAACTAGATCTCTAACCATGTTATAAATGGTTCCTGTAGAAGGATCTGGGGACAAGACCTTTAAGCCTTTTTTTTTTTTTTTTAATCACATCTTTAGATCTCGAAGAATCTGAACTTATATAAGAATGTTTGGGCTGCTGTTATTACAGTGAAACCTTCTTAGAGTATCTTCTCAGGTAATTTTTTTTAGAGAAAGTCACTTACAGACATAAAACATTTGACCAAAAGAAAGCCTCAGGTTGTCAGAGTTACTTATACACTGTTGTTCAGCTGGGCCTCTTTATTAAATCATCTCTTGGCAGTCCATTAGTTGTGGTGCTACAGCTATTGTATGGCCCACTAAGCTAATATACCTTCAATCACTAACAGAAGGATAACCTTAATAAAAATTTGAAGTCGATTTAGTGCTTCACTGCTTGCTGACCAGTGTTTTACGCTTTAGTGTGTCTATATATTCCATTCTGTGTATTTTTGATATTCACATAGATCTTATCTACATAATATATTAGAATCAAATAAACATTAATGGCCTAGAGAAGGAAGAGTGTTTGGGAGCTCTTATAACCCCAGCTTGGCCACTGCCAGAAACTGTGTGATCTTGAGCAAGTCACTTCCCACGCTGGGCTTCTGTCCAAACCTTACATGTAAAATTTAGGAAATTGGGAAGATACTGGCTGATATTTGTTCCTGCATCACTCTATTATTTGTAGAAAATATAAATTACATTCTGCTGAATGTAACACATTGAAACATTTTTAACCTCATTGATGCTTTTATAGGAAATAAAAAGAATTGCTCTATTCTGCCCCCCCATAAAAGTTTGAGTAACTAGAATAAAAAAAAAATCCAATTATTCAATGGTAAATGATATAGAAGAAAGCTCACTTAAAGTCAACTAACTTTAAAAAAAGAATTAGCATTTAGTAATAATTACTGAAAAATATTAGTTTTTAGTTTGAAAAAATGGAACTGTAAATTATGGAAATAAGCTTATTTTTTAATTTGTTGAACAAAATTCAGGTTATATTATAACTGTCTGCTAATTCTTGGAGTGAATGAAGAAAGAATCAAGTGTTGTTTTGGAGGGCAGGGATCAATGTATTTCTCGCAAGGAATTGTATGATGATGACATGACGTCACATCTTTTTCTCCTGTTTATTTTTGTAACACAATCATAAAGATACAAATTTGCAAAAAAAAAAAATTGAGGCTTCATCAATTTTCACAAGTGCTCTCACTTAAAAAAATATTTCGATTACTCTCCTTTTAATACCTATCCTGTCATTTTTTTCTCACTTGTCATTGACTTTGTTCTGATTTCACTGACTAATGAAATCCTGCATCTTCTATAGGACTTGCAATTATATTTAGCAACCTATTTGTGTTTTATTTGTGTTGTATTGTCAGGTGGCTTAAAGTACCAGACAATTGGTGAGAGTAAACCAACGAAAGCTGAGGTACAGAGATAGATATTATTGCGAAGTAGTTGGGGTGTGAGTGTGGGAGGAGAAAATATTTTCTTGAGAATCATTTTAGAAATGGTCATTTCATTTGTGAGTCTCTGGTTTCCCTGTACAACCTAAACCTAAATTCTTCAGGGACTTGGAGAATGAATACTTGTATGATGAGGGCTTGCTGGGCCTTTTGTATATGAGATTTTCTATGGTTGTAGAATGCCCAGGGGGTCTATATTTCATCTTATTTAATCCTCACAAAAATTTTACGAAGTGGATGTTGTTATTCCCATTTAATGAAGTGAAGAAACTGAGATTTAAAGAGTTTTCATAGCTGAGTATGTGATCAGGTTGTTTTTAAACTAAGTCTTCTGACTTCATTATCATTGCTTTTTCTACTTTTTCAGAGATGTCTCTGTGATTATTTTATTTTATTTTATTTTTACCATTTCTTTTTTTAAAATTAATTTTTATTGGAGTCTAGCTGATTTACAATGTTGTGTTAGTTTCAGGTGTACAGCAAAGTGAATCAGTTATACATAAACATATATCCACACTTTTTTAGAGCCTATTCCCATATAGGTCATTACAGAGTATTGAGGAGAGTTTCCTGTGCTATACAGTAGGTTCTCACTAGTTATCTATTTTATAAATAGTAGTGTGTATATGTCAATCCCAATCTCCCAATTTATCCCTCCCCCCGTTTTCCTCTTGGTAACCATAGGTTTGTTTTCTACGTCTGTGACTCTTATTTTTGTTTTGTAAATAGGTTCATTTGTACCATTTTTGTCTCTGATGATTTTAAATTAAAACAGTTATTTAACATGATATCTTTATCATCTTTAAAACAAGGATATCTGTTTTGAATATCAGATAAGCCCATAGAGTCTTTAAGTATCCACATTATGTTAATGTTTAAAACAATGACTTGGAAAGACATTTTTACAAATTACACGGTAGAGCTCTGAAGCTTCAGTTTTCATAGGTAGTAAGTAGTAACAGTAATTCTGTGGTTTTGATTAATTTATGTTTTTATTAAGTAAAGACCTATTAATGGTTATTTATTGAAATTTTCTCTGTAAACCTCAAAACAAAGTAAATATGAAAAAGCTGAATCATAATATTATATAGTTACATTTCTCTACTTTTTTGTTTACTTTCAAAATTTTTATAAATCTACAAAGTCAGGTTTATGGATGCATGACTTATAGATATTAAAATTCCCTCTTTTAAAGTATGTAGTTTGATTAGTTTGGAAAATAAAGTTGTGTGGCACATTGCTATCATGGTAAAAAATTCTTTTGTGCCTCTTTTCCTTTTCCCTACCTGCAGTCCCTGACAGCTAGTGATCTGAATTCTGTCTGTATAGTTTTGACTCTTCCAGAATGTCATATCAATGGACTCATATAGTACATAGCCTTTTGTGTCTGGCTGCATTTGACCAGCAATGCTTTTGAGATCCATCCATGTTGTTGCATGTATCAGTAGTTCATTCCTTTTTGTTGCCAAGTAGTATTCTCTTGTACGGATGTATCATAATGTGTTTATTCACCAGTTGATGGATATTTGGGTAATTTCCAATTATGAACTATTACAAATAAAGCTGCTATGAATATTTGAGTACAAGTTCTTGTATGAACATACTAATATCTGTCTCTTGGGTAAATAAATACCCAGTGGTGGGATAGCTGGGCCATATGGTAAGTATATGTGCAACTTTAAAAGAGACTGCTAAACTTTTTCCAAGGTCGCTGTATCATTTGGATTCATTCCAGCAATATATGAGAGTTCTATCTGGTCCACATCCTAACCAGCCCTGAACTATCAGGGTTTTGTTTTGTTTTGTTTTTAAGTTTTTAGTAGGTGTGTAGTGGTATCTCATGATTTTAATTTACATACCTCAAATAACTAATGATGTTGAGCATCTTTTCTTGTGTTGATTTGTCACCCAAATCTCTTCTTTAGTGAAGTGTCTGTTCGAATCATTAGCCCACTTTTTTATTGGATTGTCATCTTATTATTTACTTGTAAGAATTTTAAAAATATATTCTACCTACAAGTCCTTTACCAGATGTGTGTTTTGTAAATATATTCTCTCAATATGTAGCTTGCTTTTGCATTTTCTTAACAGTGTCTTTGAAGGAAAAAAGTTTTAAATTGTGATGGTCTAATTTATCATTTTTTAATTTTAAAGTTACAAGTTTTGTGTCCTGAGAAATGTTGTCCTAACCCAAAGTCACAAAGATTTTCTCTATGTTCTCTTCTAAAAGTTTTATAGATTTAGTTCTTACATTTAGCTCTATAATCCATTCCAGCTTATGTTTTGTGTACAGTGTATAAGGGTCAAAGTTCTGGGGTTTGTTATTGTTGTTTTTTGCATAGAGATATCAGTTACCACTTACTGAAAAGATTATTCTTTTCCCATTGAATTACTGTAGCACCCATGTCAAAAATCAATTTATCATTTCTATATAGATCTATTTCTGGACTTTCTCTTCTGTTCCATTGATCTATATACTTGTCCTTAAGCCAGTACCACACTATTTTAACTAATATAGCTTTTTTTTTTCATTCAAACAGAAAGTCACAAAAATTATAATCATCCTCATCAGTTCACTCAGTCCCATGTAATTATTTTTTTTCATCTTGATCTTTTGTTAGCACTTTTATGAATTCATCAGTTAATATAGCTTTATATTAAGTGTTGAAATCAAGTTGTGTGAGTCTTCCAACTGTTATTTTTCTTTTTCCAAGAAGAAGATTTCCAAATAAATTTTAGTCATATTGTCGTTTTCTTCTAAAAATCCTGCAGGGATTTTGATTGGAATTACATTAAATATATAGAACAATCTGGGGAAATTTGACATCTTAATAATTGAGGATTCTAATACATATGTCTCTATTTAGGACTTTAAATATTTCTCAAATTATTCATGGTTTTGGTGTCCTATTGTAAATGGTATTTTTATTAATTTCAATTTAGTCCTTGCCAGTATATAGATGTTCATTGATTTTTACACCTTGTATGCTGCAACATTGCTAAATTCACTTATTATTTCTTGGAGTTTTTTTTTTTTTTTTTTTTTTTGTTTTTGGTCAAGGTTTTCTAGGATCATATAATTTGTGGAAAAAATGGCTTTATTTCTTCTTTTCTGATCTCTCTGCCTTTTATTTCTTTTTCTTGCATTATTACATGGCAAAGACTTTCAGGCCAATGTTGTATAGAAATGGTAGTAAGAGTAGAGATTCTTATCATGTCCCTGATTTTAGGGGGAAAGCATTCAGTCTTTTCTCATTAAGTATGATGTTATCTGTTTGATTTTTGATAAAGATGCTCTTTATCAGTGGGAAGAAATTCTTACCAATTCAATTTTCTGAGAGTTTTTATCATGAATATATATGGACTTTTGTCAAATACTTTTTCTCCATCTATTGATCTGATCATATGTTTTTTCTTTTAATCTGTTGATGAGGTGAATCACCTTGATTGATTTCAAATCTTAAACCAAGTTTGCATTCCTGGAATAACTCCACTTGGTCATGATATATTATCCTTTTTGTATATTATTGAGTTTAATTAGCTAAAATTTTGTAAGTTTTGTGTTTGTCTATGTGCATGAGAATTATTGTTCTGCAGTTCTTTTATGATGTTTTGACTTGGTTTCAGTATCAGGCTAATGTTGGTTTCATAAAATGATTTTTCCCTCTTCTTGTATTTTCTGGGTGAGTTTTTACAGAATTAATATTATTTCTTCTTTAAATATTTGGTAGAATTCACCAGTGAAGCCATTTGGTTTTGGAGATTTCTTTTGTGGGAAAATTTTAAAGCACAGATTCAATGTCTTTAATATATGATGGGCTATTTGTTTTATTTAAAAAAATATTTTTTTAATTTATTTATTTAGGCTGTGCCAGGTCTTAGTTGTGGCATGTGGGCTTCTCTTCTCTTTTTTTTTTTTTTTGCGGTACGCGGGCCTCTCACTGTTGTGGCCTCTCCGGTTGCGGAGCACAGGCTCCGGACGCGCAGGCTCAGCGGCCATGGCTCACGGGCCCAGCCGCTCCGCGGCATGTGGAATCTTTCTGGACCAGGGCACGAACCCGTGTCCCCTGCGTTGGCAGGCAGACTCTCAACCACTGCGCCACCAGGGAAGCCCTGTATCATTTTTTTTAGATTCCACATGTAAGTGATATCAAATATTTGTCTTTGTCTGACTTACTTCACTTAGTATGATACTCTCTAGGTCCACCCATGTTGCAGCAAATGGCACTATTTCATTCTTTTTTATGGCTGAGTAAATAATATATTCCATTGTTTATATATACCACATCTTCTTTATCCATTCATCTGTCGATGGACATTTAGGTTTCTTCCATGTCTTGGCTATTGTAAATAGTGCTGCAATGAACATTGGGGTGCATGTATCTTTTCGAATTATGGTTTTCTCTGGGTATATGCCCTGGAGTGGGATTGCAGAATCATGTGATAGCTGTATTTTCAGTTTTTTAAGGAACCTTCATACTGCTCTCCATAGCGGCTGTACCAACTTACATTCCCACCAACAGTGTAGGAGGGTTCCTTTTTCTCCACTCCCACTCCAGTATTTATTTGTAGACTTTTTGATGATGGCCATTCTGCCTGGAGTGAGGTGATACCTCATTGTAGTTTCGATCTGCATTTCTCTAATAATTCGTGATATCGAGCATCTTTTCATGTGCCTGTTGGCCATCAACACACCTCTTTTTTAATCCTCTCAGGGCACCTAACACAAAAAGATGATCTTAAAAGTTAATTCAGAAAAGGAAAAGACTTGTTAGTGAAAAAATGTGATTTAAAATATAGATTTTAAATCTAAAATTCTCAAAGAGATTATGCAGTCTTGATCCTGAAGTCATGAAGAATAGGACAGTAGGTTCCATTTGTTAGTGATTTCAGTGTAGTCCTTCTTGAGGAAAAGTGCCTTGATTAGATGATCTGTAGAAGTCCATTGCAGTTCTGTGAATCTATGGTAAGTTATTTCCCAGAAGATGGTAGGAAAGCTATTTTATTGCAAATGAAAAGCTGATGAGTGAGTTATTGCTGAGGGATTGATCCACTGCCCTTTTAAGAAGCTCTGAGATTTCCAGACCTAAAGGACGGAAAAGAGCAGAAATAACAGAGTTAGGTAGCTCAAGTTTAAAATTTGTAAGAAACATCAGATGGTTTGACATAAGTTGTCACTTATGTTTTGTGGATGCCCTTCTAAGCAAAGTGTTAGGCGAATTCTTAGCCAATTTCTCTGTTGGTGTGCTGAGAGCTTAGTTCATGTGTTTGGCATTAAATAGAGTTTCCATTAATTGATCAGAAAAGTGTTTGTATATCACTAGGAGGTATTGAAAAAGCCCACTTAAAAGGAAATTTTAGTAAATTTCTGTGCTGCCATAGCTGTGTTCCCATTGATCTTCTTGTGTTATAGCCATTATGTCTCTCTTCTAGCCCGATACTGTGAGCAGATACTCTATTGTATTTGTTTTTGTATTCTCAGTGCTTAGCGTTGTAAACTGCTTAATAAATTTTTGTTGAATGAATGAATAATTAAAAGAACATTTATTTTATTCCTTTTTGGCAGGAAATAGGGAACCCAAAAGATTAAGCACAATTAAATTTCAGGAATATTGAGAAAATTGGCATTAAAAAGAAAGATGTAATGTCAAATCGTGTGTAATATTTCAAGTACGTTTTGTTCAGCTTCATCCTAGATATTTAAAAGCGTTTAATAAGCTATTAATAAGTAAGTAACATATATTTTCAGTTTAATAGTTGATATTCTGAGTTACAATCACACTTTGTTCCTCTGAGTATTCAGCATTAATATAACAAGTAGGACTGTTTAGGTACTTTCTTCTTGGTATTATCCTCAGTATCATTCAGCTTTTAGTTAGATATCGATTGAGTGCAACATTATTCAGGGTTTGCCTAAAGATTAAAGAGAGAACCTCTAAAATGCTAGTTGTATTTAACATATAACATTTATTATATGCTTTTTTTCTAATAAATACATAATCAGTACAAAAATCCTTGAAAATCTGGGAAAAGCATGAAGGAAGAAAATATCCCTAATCCTATTACCCCAATATAACCACTGTGAGTGTTTTGGTGTATGCCCTTTTTACACTATAAATCTACAAATATCATATTAAAAATAGTATATAAAATAGGCCGTGTGGGTGTTACAGAGAGGGTAGAGGGAACATCTGGAGATGAATTCTATTCTGGCTTTGCCACTAGCCAGTATGACCTTAGGAAAGATCCTTTATCTCTAGAGTTCTGTTTCTTCATTTATAAAGGGATTGTCATAGTATCTAAGGGCCTTTTCTCGCTTGAAAATTCTGATTTCATTGACACTGAACACCTTTGAAGACAGATTTCGGAGGATGAAATCGAAAGCGTTTAAGTCTATATTCATCTTAATTTTGAGGCAGATTTAAAAATCTTAAACTGGTATAAATATTTCTTGCTAATATCATTAGGTTTTTGTTATTATGAAGCAGTTATACTTCATAACATATTGTGATTCTTGAATCAAAATCTGAATTCCAGATGAAGGTATTTGAGCTGATAAATATGTGTGTAGGAAAGTGTTAAAATAATTCTCATCAGCCTTTAGGTATGTGACCAGAAATAAGATATACAGTATCGCCACTATTTTCAGTACATGGTATTTTATCAAAAAAGCATACCAAGGAGAAAAGCAACTATTTGACTTGATTCTTTTTGTCCCTCAAGAAAATTGATTTTGTCTCCCTTCCCCTCCTCCACGCATATTGTAAAAATGTAGATTGGTATGCAAGAACTATCGCATAGGATGGACCAAAGCTTTAAAAGTGTTCCGAGGTGTCTGGTTTATCTTACAAGGGTCCATTTTCACATTAAACAATTTTTGTTGAACAGTTAAGATGTCCTTTAACTTTTACCATTTCTTAGTAGGATTTTTGGTATGCATTTTAACTGTTTTTTAAGAGTCCCCATATGCTTCGAAAGGAATCAGAATGTATGTGCCTTTTTTTTTTTTTTTTTTAAAGCCTCAGCACAATGTAGGTTATTCCATCAATACCATCAAATGACTGGGAGCTGGAGTTGGAACAATATGTAAAAATACAGCTTGCGGAAGATTTCCTTTATTAGCTGTCATCATCCGCAGAATATATGTTCAAATAAACGTTGTGTAATAACTAAATTTGAGATTAATAGGCCCCTTAAGAAACAGCGAAGTCATTCAGAATTGTCAGTGAAACATAGGCTGTAAGACTGTAACATGCATATATTGTCCTGCTTACATGCTCTCTCTGGTGTCATTCCCATTTATCACTGTCGGCGGGCTCGGTTCTCATTAAAACACTCTTGCACAAAAGCAACTTAATTTTCTTAAGAGGAGAGGACACCTGATTCAATTTGGCATCCAGAAGCGGTAACTCGAATATATTTTTTCCTTGCCTGAATTGAGATGAATAGTTACAAACAAGAATAGCGCCCCCCCATTCACCTCAAGATTAGGGATGTTAAATATTTTTTTCCATTGATATCAAGAAATGGACCCATAGAAATAGGCAAGAAATGTCGCTTACTCTCAAAAAAGCAGCTGGATGGCATTTTCTCATAACTTGCGTATAGATGAACGTCTCTTCATTCCTGTAGTGTTTTCAAAACAAAGAATGAAAGCGGTCATTAAGATGGTGAATTTTAATGGTATATTAAATAATCTTTCTTTAAATTGGAGAATGCCTTGTAGCAGTTCTATAGTCTTCACTTAGATGTATTTGTTGAGAAGAAATATTCAGTAGTGATTTTAAGGCAATATTCTACTTTTTAGCCATTGCTGCTTAAAAAATACAACACAAATAATGGAATCAAATGAATAATGCCCCTTTAATATTGAGCATGGTAAATAAACTCGCATTTAAATTGATGTCTTATATATACTTTTGTGTGGTATGGTTCAATAATATTTAAAGGTAATATAGAAATGTATAACTCAAATTTTACTTGCTATGAGATTTATACAGTGAAAATAGTGGTAATTTAGTACTAAAATGTCCTAGCAACGAAGGTGCTTGTCAGCCAATTATAATTTTTAAAAACAGGCAGAATAAGCTTTTCTTAATTCTTTTTTTTTTTTTTTTGGCCTTTCTGTAGCATTTTGCAAAATACCTTACAAGTAAAAAGAAAATGTTTTGTATTTCCTTGTTTAATTGGAGACCAAGGATAGGAATTCAATCTTTGATGCCTTTATGCTTTTTCCAACTACAGCTATGCTTAGAAAGGGGATAAATATTTAGGCTAGTTCTCCTTCTTGTGACTCAGAGGCAGGGGTGATATAAATTCACATAGTGGAGGAACTTTTCCAGGTTAGGATAATGCAGCTTTGATCTCCAACAACCGTCACCAATAGTCAATTTTCTTTCTGTTGGTTTTTCATGATATGTTATGCCATATGCAATGGGAACAAGAGATTATACTAAATAAAACTTAATAGCCTAGTCAAGTTTATGTCTGGGAAACGCTTTTGATTTATCTAACCTGCCTGATTAGTACTTCATTACTTACTCCTTTGTTTAGGAACATGATTGTATCAGTTAGGCTTCAAGTAACAGAAAATCAGACTAAAAGTAGCTTACACAAACAGGGACTTATTTTTCTCATATATCAAGATGCCTGGAGGTGCGGCTGGCTGGCATTTGTTCTGTGGCTCAATGATATTATCTCTGCGTTGCTCTTGGCCTTTCTCTGCTGGATGCAAGGTAGCTTTCACTGCTCTAGGCAGGAAGAACGGAAGAAGGGCAGTGCCAGAAACTAACTTCCCTATCCCCCAACCATCAAGCGGAAACCAATTTATATCTCACTGGCCAGCACCTTGTTGCGTGGCCACCCTAGCTTTTCCTATTTCACGTGTACTTTTTGTGTCTTATTTAAAATTTTTTTTCCTTTTCAGGAAGCACACAGTGAGTCTCATATTTTCTTCTAAGAGTTTTAAAGTTGTGCCTTCCAATTCTAGGTCTCTAATTTATGTTGTATTTTCTTTTCTAGCATATTGTGAAAAACTCAGTTTCTCCTCCTTTCCCAACTGTGTTACAGTGGAGCTGCTGTCATATACAGCTTTCTCACATTGTTTGTACTTTTTTAATTGTAAACTCCTGTTCATTGGGGGTCGTTTAATTGGGAATCTGCTTTGTTCCGGATTATTGGAGTGATTCCAAAGAGACGTTCTGCGTTTGCTTCTTTCCGGGCCTCAGGGGTTCCACCGGTCTTTGATCCGTTTTGTCTTTTCTTTTCTCCGAATTGATCGTTAGTTTGGGATTCTTGAGTCACATAGGTAGTGTAAATTCTATTCCGTGCCCACCCTTGACGCCAGGCCCTGTGTTACCTCCGTGACTGTCTGAGGAGAGTTTTCTAGTTGCCCTCCCCTGGTGGGCAGCCCCTTCAGAATCCCGCTCTTCTGGCCGCAGGTGCTTCAGCTCAGATCCTCACCCTTTGTAGCCAAAGGCAGTGCGTCCTAGTGCTTCTTGCGCATGCGTCAGTATTGCCTGGGACAGTGCAGCCTCAAACCCCCTGTTTGACCACTCTGTCTTTGACTAACTTCCATATGTCTCCTACCAGGGTATTTGTTTTGTTTTGGCTCAACTATACTTTTTTTTTTTTTTTTTTGCGGTACGCGGGCCTCTCACTGTTGTGGCCTCTCCCGTTGCGGAGCACAGGCTCCGGACGCGCAGGCTCAGCGGCCATGGCTCACGGGCCCAGCCGCTCTGCGGCATGTGGGATCCTCCCGGACCGGGGCACGAGCCCGCGTACCCTGCATCGGCAGGCGGACTCTCAACCACTGCGCCACCAGGGAAGCCCCTCAACTATACATTTAAAATGTTATATTCTTTTAATCTATTGAGTGGTGTGAATTTGAGGATTATATACGTGAAATGCCGTCTAACATAGTCCTTTTCCCCACCCTTACCCTCTCTTTGGGCAACATCTCTGACAGATCTCAGGGTTTTTCTGGTCACTTTTTGTTACAAATCAGTCATATATTTAGTAATTAAGTTTAACTTTCTGGTATTATATCATTCGGGGCAGTCTAGCTTAAACAAATTCTCTTCTTTGCCAACCTAGGCCTAATCTGTGTTTTTTGTTTTCCGTTTTTTTTTGGGGGGGGCGGGTGGGCGAGAAGGAAGGATTTATTACTTGCAGCAAGTAAGGAGAACACCAGGGCTCTTTTCCCAAAGCAGTGTCCCCCTGAACTGCAAAATTGGGGAAGCTTTAAACTATGGGTATGTGCATATTCTTAAGGGGGCTTGAGCAGAGAAGAATTCAGCATAGAATTGGGGCAAAGGTCGACAGTCCAAGCTTTAGTTTATTGAAGACAGAAGGGTCAACATCATCATTCCATCCTCCACCTGGGTGGGAGCCTTAGTTCCTGGTGTCAGGACTTTACTGAAGCTCAGGTTCTTTGTTTCGTTGCAGAAAGAATTCAGTGAGAGACAAAGTGATAGGTAGGAAGTGGATTTATTTAGAGAGGTCACATACCATAGACAGAGTGAGGTCCTTCTCAAAAGGTGAGCGCAGCCCTGAGAGAAACACACTCCACAGAGTGAGGACCAGCTCAGAAGGCGAGAGGCCCTAATCTGTGTTTGTAAAGCACAGAAAATTGTACTTTTTTCTTAATGAATACATACACATATACAAATATAATCTTTTTTTTTTTTTTTAAATAAACAGATAGGTAGAGCCAGTGGGGAAGAAGTTATGGTCTGTTTCACTACGTTTTTACTTTCTCACCCTCCCTACTCTGTAGAGTCAGGGATGAGAGTAGGACCACTGGCTTAGAGGGAGAGGGACAGAATCTGATCTTACTGGTGCTGTTCTAATCTGGCCCGTAGTGCCCTCTGTCATAGCAGGTGTCTACCTTCTATTTCTTTTTCCAGGACAGGTTGGGGAGGGAGTTCTTCGGAGTACACGTGCAGCTTCCAACCCTCAACACAGCCCTTCATCCTCTCATTGCTGGAGTCTCTTCTCCCCGGAAGGCTGCTATGTAGGGTCTCTCACAATGAATCAAGTTTCATGGCAGTCCTCTGAGGCCCCTACCTGGCCCCTGGGATTGACGGAACCTTGCCCCATCACTGAACTGAAGTATACTTTGCCCAATGGCTTACCTCCGTCCTTGCCCTACCCTTGTGGCCTGTCCTAGGCAGCCTCCCCAGCTTTGCTGTTTCTAGTCGGGAAGCAAGTACCTGTCTCTGGTTCATTACACACCCTCCCTTTCCCCCCAGCACAGTTCTAGGGAATAGACCGTGATGGTTCCACGAGCGCTCACAGAGTGCACTCCACTCCTGTGGCAGCCTGGCGAGCACTTTCTCCCTCAGTAAACATCCATCCCCACTTTGGGAGGCATGGCAGACACATCAGCTTTCTTGCCTAGAGGAAGAAGAAAAAGTAAAAAAACCCACTACTACTAGAAATTTCCTTTTATCAATCTTCTAGAGGAGATCTAGGCTTTTCTTATATAGGCTGCATGTGAAATGGTCCCTAGCTTAGTTTTCATGTCTTTTTATAAGCTCTGCATTGATATCTCTGGAATATTACTTTAGACTAGTGGAATACTTGCCACACATTCTCCTTAGCTTGGAGCATTATTAGAAATTCCGAGACAACCATAAATGTTCCATTTTAGCATTTTAGTAAGCATTGCTGTATACATTGGCTGGGGAAACAGGTTATGCAACAGCGAACACGGAACACCACACAGGAAGTTTCATCAATTAATTTGTAACAGATCATTCACACTCAGTGTAAACAATGGATCTCATTTTTTTTTTTAGTGGACTGATGAGGGAAAGAAAAAGAGGGGTGTTGGGCCAGCATTATGAAAACTGTAGATATAGTGATATGAGGAGAGGACTTGGGTAGAGCCCAACAGTGTCATATATTTGGAGTGCAGTCATTTTATAAGGGGACCACATGTTTATGTAACTCCAGAGTATGGAACATGGTCAGTGCACAGCAGTTATGGAAGGTGAAGGTTTTGGGCTTACTGTCAGGTAGGACTTCATAACATTCAAGGGCATTCAGCAGTGGAAGCACTTGATTTCCTGAGTTAGAGAACACTCTGTCACCATGCTTTTCAGCGTTTTGTTTTAATTTACCTTTTTATTTCAAATAATTCCAAGTAAGTTATGAAGAAATTAATTTGTTATTGAACTTGCTCAATTTTCCAAAATAATTTAATAAAGACATGCTGTAATATATAATGAAACATTAGTAAAATACCATATTTCAAGTAAAACTGGGCTGATACTAAAAGCAATATATTATCTAAAAATGTACAATATAAAGGAAGCCAATCTACTCAGTATTAAAAAACCACCTCAATATGAACTGTTTTAGTTAGCATTGATCAAATTATCCCTCAAACATGATTACACCAAGGTATGTACTTTGCACATGGGATTCCTGAGTTAATAATGAAAACATTACTGTGTAGGACATTCAGTTAACATAAGAACTATTCATTCATTTATTCATTCATTCTTTTGTTCAGTAATATTCGTTGAGGGTTTACAAGTCAGGTGCTGTTCTAGGCAGTGAAGATACAGTCTTGTACAAATTAGACAAAATTCTTCTTGTGATGGAACATTCTAGAGGGGGAATGGATAATTAAGTTGTTTCTGGCAAAAGAGATAATAAATAAAATGCACTATTTAAAAATCAGAATGGATAAACAACAAGGTCCTACTGTATAGCACAGGGAACTATATTCAATATCCTCTGATAAACTATAATGGAAAAGAATGTGAAAAAGAATATATATATATGTATAACTGAATCACTTTGCTCTACAGCAGAAATTAACACAACATTGTAAATCAACTATACTTCAATAAAATTAAAAAAATCTTTAAAAAACAAAAATCAATGGACTCTCTCAGGTGTGGCTTCTAGAAGACAGAGGAGAGGAAACTCATATCCTAAGACAGTCTGGTCATATAACCTGAGGGGTCCTCCCTTCAGAACAAATTGTCTTTGGTGGTTCACGTTTGATCTCAGTACATGAAGTTTGTACACAGCTATGTTTGCTTTAATATAAAAACGAAAGTGCATTTTTGGATTATTTTCTAAACCAAATATTCACATGCTACAGATACTTGTGGAAGGTGTCCTCTCTTCATCCTGTGGCTTCTCATACCCCCAGCACACTGATGTATGTTCCAGAGGGTTCTCAACCTCCAGCTTGTCAGGCAGCCAGCAAGAGATATCACTAACGTGCAAAGTAGGGATTGAAATCTTAATTTTATTTAAAAATAAAATATGTATTCCATTTTTAACACAAAGGGATTTAAAATGCGAACAGTAAATGGCTCAACATCTTCCTGCCCAGATATAGAAATGCAACACGTTTAAAAAAGAAGACAAAAAAAAAAAAAAAAAAAAGACAAACAGGACAGACAGAAGAAAATGAAAAATAAAAATGACCCCCACTCAATTCCTTTCAAACAAATTTAATCATAGTTGAGGTTTTTTCTGTGATCCCTTTCAGAAAACAAGTGTTTTTTTTATACTTGTCTGTGTATATGTGTGTGTGTGTGTGTGTGTGTACACATTTACACAATAGGAATGTGATATTATGATTATAATAAGAAATATATATTTGGTCTTTGTCTCAATTCCTGGCACAGAGCTCCTAAAATGATTAGATTTCCTAAGTGAAGAGAGCTGGAAAAAGTGTCTTTTGTTATGCTAAGTAGATGACTTTTGGAAAGCCCCGAGCTAACCTGAGGATGGGGCTGGTTGCCAGGGGAACCAATCAGAGATTAGAAGGTTGGACCTCTGGGGAGGGGAGAGGGGCTAGAGATTGAGTTCAGTCACCAGTGGCCAATGTTGAAATCAATCATGCTATGTAATGGAGCCTCTATAGAAACCCAAAGGATGGGTTTGGAGAGCTTCTGGGTTGGTGAGCACTGGAGGTGATGAGAAAGGCGTGCGATCAGAGGGCATGGCAGCTCCACAGCCTTGCCCCATACCTTGCCCTCTGCATCTCTTCCATCTGGCTGTTCCTGAGTTATAGCCTTTTATGATAAAGCAGTAATCTAGTGAGTAAGCTGAGTTCTGTGAGCTGCTCTAGCAAACTAATCAAACTGGAGGGGACTGGGTTGTGGAACCTCCGATGTATAGTCAGTTGGTCAGAAGCACAGGTGACAGCCTTGACTTTTGATTGACATCTGAAGTGGGGACAGCCTTGTGGTTCTGAACCCTTAACCTGGGGAATCTGATGCTATTTGAGGGTAGATAATGTCAGAAATGAGTTGAATTGTAGAAAACCCAACTGGTGGTGGGTGAATTTCATGGTGGTGTGGAGAAACACATACTGAAGGAATTACACACACTGTTCTGAAACTTGCTTTTTTTACTTAAAATATCTTAGCCTGCTTTAATATCAGTATATGCAGGTCATCTTTTTAATGGCTACAGAGTATTCCTTTGTAATTCTAGATTTTATTTAACTAACTCTATTGCTATATAGTGGTGGCAGATTTTAAAACATTTTTTATATTACATTAAGCGTATGTATATAACTATATAAGATCAAATTAAGAGGTTAAGAGAAGTAAAGAGAAGTTAAGAGAAGTAAAGAGAAGTTAAGAGAAGTTAAGAGA
The DNA here is from genome assembly GCF_951394435.1 of Stenella coeruleoalba. NCBI lineage: Eukaryota > Metazoa > Chordata > Mammalia > Artiodactyla > Delphinidae > Stenella > Stenella coeruleoalba. The sequence continues at coordinate 124,771,694 of NC_137149.1, forward strand.
AGTAAAATACAATGCCGTGAGAGAGATACTGGGTGAGACACCAAAGTCTAAATGTCATTTCCACTGCTTGCTTGGCTGTGGTGCCAGGTGGCTGATCCAGTCTTCTTTGTCTGCCAATCCTTGGATTCTGCCAAACACATAGAATAATGTAGTTGGAGAAGTAGACTTTGGACATTTCTAGGAATCCTACTTACTTTAGAAATCCAATTAGCAAACATGGAGATGCTCAGGAGCTTCATCAGATTCCTTCCTTAGAAGACTTGAGTCTCTTGCGGGGCAGGGAGGCATGTAGATAGGTCATTCAATAGTGTGACAAGTGCCAGGGCAGAAGTATGCTCAGGATGTTGTGACAGCAGGTATGGGGACACTCAGGCCACCCAGAAGTATGGATGTGTGAGTGTTGAGGAGGTGACTGAAAGCTTCTTGGAAGGACGATGCTTAAGCTGAGTCACTAAGATGAATGGGAGTTCCCTGGCAGGCAGAAGGGCATTCCAGGCCAAGGCGCAAAGAGGTAAGAAACAGCATGATGCGTGTGGAGAATCACAAGTAGTTTAGTGCTGTCAGAATATAAAATTTGAGGCAATAAATGAGATGGACAGTGACCTGTTCATGGACGGCCTTGTAGTTCATGCTGAGGAGCTGGGAATTCCCCCTTAAGTCAAAAGATATGCTTGTCTTTATATATCAATTAAAAGCTCTCTAAATATTTGTCATCACTTTTTGGAACTCTGGAAAACGTAGTGGCTTCCTATGCTGCAACGGCAAAATTGAGCCAACTGTTAGCTTCATTATTTGTTGCTATTGAGCCCAGGATCCTTAGTTCGGTGTCCGATTTCACATGGTTCTTCAGGGAACCCAGAACCTTAATCAGCCAAGTCACCAGTGGTTGCCAGAGCCCACTGCATGGTGAGTGATTTCAAATCCATCACCACTGTCAGGAAAATAGCTAAGAAGTTGGCCTGCAGCATCTTTGGATACCTAAGATATCTCATCACTGTCATCACCATCATTTTATAAAATGCAGGAACATAGCCAATCCACATAAAATATATTGCTTGGGTTTGGGTTAAAAGAGAACAGGATGGAATGGGAGTATAGCGATTTGAGCTACTGAGTAGCAGTTAATACTTATTTTACTTTGACTTCTGAGTCTTTTTGTTTCTAATGTTCTGTGTTTGTTTGTTTGTTTTTTTAAATGCTAGGCAAAACTATTAGTGGTCTAGTATAAGGCTGGTGAAAGGCACTGGAAAGAAACAAATCTGGAAGAGAGGAGCTCAAACGGGAATACTCATTTCTTTATTAAAAAGAGAGAAACTCGTTCTAAGCACAAAATAGGGTCTAGAAATAAACATTGTTTGTGGCGAAGTACATTTTTATCAAAAGGAAGGCAGTGTTCCCTATTGATCTCCCCACAACTCATTTATTTATCCAGTTTTACTTATTTTTCTCTGCACATAAAACTTTTTCCTGAATCATCCATAATCGGATACTAGGGAGATGTGTTAAATATGTTGCTACAGTTTACATTTGTCATCTGTGATGTTTTATTTAGCCGAATCTTTTTTTTTCCTTCACAGCTCCCTGTACAACATGAAATACCATATGCCATTGTCCCTGTCAGGAAGCAAAGGTTTCCCTGGTCTGTGCCTGTGCCTATGTTTATGCCACAGAGGAGCTGTGGTCCAGTGCCATCTTTTATTGATAAGGCCAGCAAAGGAGAAATCTAATGAAATTATCAAAGCTTTGAATTAATTATGAACTTGAATAGGAGAGCTAAGCTCTCTGGAGCCAAGGATCTCATTACCCATGCATTCTCATTGCATTCTCTTCTGGAGCAGAAGGCATTTTCAGCTACAGCTCTTAGCTTGGCTTTGGACTTTATTCAAACTTGCTAAACTGACATCCTCTTCTTACTACAATGTGGCTGCTAATGTCCATGATGATTAATTTAATTCTGCTCTGGATCCACAGGAGATGTCAATAGGTTTTCTCTGCCCCTCCTTCCGCTTTTTATTATTTTTCTTTCTCTCTTTTTTTTTCATCAAATTGGATATTATACGAGTTTTTATCTTTTGGAGGTCATGTGAGAAGCTTTCAGAATTCAGGTGTAGCTTCATGGACTGTAGTGATTGAATTAAAGTTAAGAACTATATTATATCTACTATGTATTCCCGGGATATTTAGGTAAGCTCAAAGTCAAGTATTTCTTCTTTGAATTTTGAACACCAAACAGAAGTTTTTCTTGCCTGTTTCTACGTTAGAATTAATCGTGTAGCAATAACTCCCATGGTCTTAACAGCATTGTTCATATTTCTGATGTGCATTGTGTGGGAACTAGAGATCTCACTTTGTGGGCGTAGCTCATACGTCTTATGCTCCTTGATGGGGAGTACTTAATGTTTGCTTTACAATTCTGGTATTCCTTTTCCCAGTAATATGAATTTTCTTCCTTTCTTTTCTTTTTCTTTCTTTTTTTTTTTTTTTGATGAACAAATCAACCTCTGATTGTTTTAAGTTTAGTAGCAAAATCAATAACAACAAGGTTTCAATTTGCTGTTGGGGATGATTCTTCAGTACTGTCGTATAGGTTCAAAGCATCTTATGGCAAGCCTTTTCTCCTTGCTTTTGAGACCCATTATTTATGAATTCCTAAGCTGTAGCTCATCTATCTTAGTAAACTACAGGCTACTGGCAATTTTTGTAAGCAGTGACTAACTTTGCTTTACAGAGTCAGTGTTTTAAGGTTTTTGAATAGTGGGGGATGGGAGAATGATAGTCTTTGCTTTTCCTTTTCCTGTTTACTTTCAGTGAGTTTTTTTCCCCCCATTTATTCTCTCTATAGGCAGCTGCAATATTTAATTCGGCCTTTGGAAGTTTTTTGGTAAGTAAACATGGTTTAATTTATCTTTTATAACTTTTGTTGTGATGATTGTATGAAATATTTAGTGAAAATTGGACTTTTTTTTACTATTTGGTTAAATATAAAAGTTCTTGAATCCTGTCATATGCCATTATCCATACCCTAAAGAAAATTAATAAATAAAGGAAATATTCTCTTATAATATAATTTGGAGGCTTGGGTTTAATATTCCATTTAATGGATTCAAGGAATCAATTAAAACACTATGTGTCTCCTTATAGAGGTATGTCAATATATTGATCATTTAATGAGGTCTTTTAGATTATTATTATTTTGTGTCATGGGACTGAGGATTTTGAAAAAGGAAACATGACCCAGCTGGTCAGAAAGGGAATGCTAATTTACTTGTTGACATGTCATTTATTTTGTACATTTCACTTTTAAAGAAGCTACTGTCTTAGATACTTCTGAGAAATCTATGTGAAAAAAAATTTGAAATGAGGAAATAACTAATGAGTAATTTGCAAGAAAATACAATATTTTTTGACATGTGAACTATCAATTGTATATAAAAAGATTAAAAATAGTTCAGCTTTCGTAAGTGGAACCAATATAATTATAAGGACAATACTATTTTAGCATTTTTTAATCATTATCTTTTAAACAGATGATATAAACAAAGACTTGGTTTGTGTTATGAAAGAATGAGAAAGAAACTGAGTTTTCTGTCAACTGAATATTTTATTTATACCTTCCCTAAAACTTTGCTAAATTGATGAAAACAAATTAGAATATTGTATTTTTAGATATATAACTCATTAACAGATATGTGGTTACAGTGATTTACAAAAAATTGAGAATGAAATCAGTGAGGTATATAAGCTGGTTCATGAGTCTAGGCAAAATATCAATTACTTCTGTTTAAAATGCTCTTTATGTCACTTATTATTGTATGTATTTAAATGTACTTGAAGCTTTAAAACATATTGTTACATAGTGTTAATTCTGTACAGTCCTATATAGCTTTTAATGTCCCAATGTTACAGAGCTTTTAATGATGTAGCTTCTGCAAAATACATGCTTAGATTCTATCTTATTTTTAAAGAAGTAGTAATATTATTCCCGATGGTGTATTATTATTATTGGGTTTTAGAAGAGAGGTAATAGAGTCCATTTAATGCAAATGATCTCTTGAGCTACTTATTTTAGACTCAGTGATATTTTCTTGTCATTATTTCACATATCCAAGTATTATTTTCTATATGTTGTCACAATTGACAAAATAGTATCTGTAAGATACGTTCTTGCTGTAAGCCAGTTTTTTTACATGGTTTGGATTTGTATATATCCACTGTCGAAACGTGGTTACCTAAACTGGATCTCCTACTCTTTAAAATGTCTGGTGTAATTGAGAAAATAACTTTGAGGCAATTGTCTGAGTAACTAAAGCAAAATACAGTCCTTTAGTTGGAGGACAAGCTCACTAAGTACAGTTTGAGCTTTGCACTGACTGACTGTATGAACAATAAATGTATCATGTTATTTGTTCTATCAGGCCCAATTCTTTGATAAGATCCAGTGAAGTAAAACTTGTTCTAGGGATTCTTTCAGATTTTTGTTATGCCCTTTCACTTTTAAAACGTTATGCATTCTCACTCCTTAGTCTTTTGCTCTTTTTCCTCTCTTCACCTTTTTTTCTTACATTAATGAGTCAATCGAAAGTATTTATTGATTTCCTGCACACAGAGGTGGTTTTCTAATAGCTGTAGAGGTGCAAAAAAATACAACATGGTCCCACTCTGCTGTGGAGATAACACATAGAAAAAGAAATACAATGTAAGAGCTAACAAATCAAACAAAAGATGTTACTAGGTGATGTATGATTATCAGATATGAACTCTGGGTTGAAAGGTCGGACGGAAACAATTTCGCTGCTGGGCCTTGAAGTGTGATAGGACTTAGCTAGTCAAGAAGAGAGGAGAGGAAAAAGGCATGAACAGTGGCAGAGAGGCAGAAGCATCTTCCACTTTTTCCCCTTCCCCTTCCTTTCCCTCCTTTTTCTTTCCCAAAGCTGAAAATTACCAGAAGGGGTTGAGAATAAAAATTATGATTGGAGATGTTTTGCTCCAGTGTTGTAAGGGAAAGAACTCTATTCCTTTTTCTTCCCTCTCCACCATAGTTACAACAAACCTTGGATTATGAACTATGTGCAAGTCTGAACTAAATCAGTTAGAATTAGGCTCAGCTTATTTACCAGGAAAAAAAAAATAGTGGCTTGGACAAAGGTAAATGTTTATTTCTCTATTATGTAAAATCTGGAAGGAGGCTGTCATGGGAGCTTCATGGTCTCATTGTGTACGGAGACAACCGTCTTTCTCCTGCACCATCCACAGCACACAGCTGCCTTCATCAGTGTTACCTTATGGTCCAAATGGATAGCAAGGTATCCATTGGATACCTTGGGAAAGCACAAAAGAGCTCCCCCAAAAGCTAAGTCTGCTTTCTTTAAACAGCATTCCCGGAACTCCAACACCATACTTGCAGTAATATCTTATTGCAGAATTTAGTCATATCATCCTACCCAGCCACTGGAGAGGCTGGGACATGTGGCAAATTGGTAAGAGCTACAAACTGAATTTCTGTAACTAAGGAAGAAGAGAATGTATAAGAGGCAGCTAGTGCTTTGTGCAAAAGAGCAGTGTATAGCATTTGTCAAGGGTTTGAAGAAAGAGGTTAAGCTTAGTTGAATGATATGAGAAGGCTTCAGGGAGAAGTTGGTGCTTGAGTTGGACTTGGGTAAAAGGACTTATTTTAGAGGAGGAAAATTCCAAACTATAACCTTCATGTTTTATTTTGTTATTCCTAAAGGGTGGTACTTGTTAAGAGGTTTTTTTTTTTAAATTTTCTTTATAAATGAAAAATATTCACCTATCCTTAAAATTTAGGATTATTGGTAGTAGGATGGTTTCTAGAGTCAGACTGGGTTTAAATCCTTACTTGACTGAATACTATTCTAACCACAAAACCTTCCATATATATAAAATGGGGTAATGATAGTACCTAAACTATACAGTTGAGGTAAGGATTAAATGGGATAATCTATAAAAAATGCTTGAATGATGTAGTAGAAATAACTGGTCTAGGTTTTGTCCAAGTTCTACCATGAATTTTTTGTGCATGACCATGGACATTCATAAAATGAAGAAATTGGTTATCTGTGGCTAAGCCCTATAATTCTAAGATACACTGATTCAATGCTTATTCTCTGGTTATGAGTGACCATTTCTTTTGTATTTAAAGCATAGAGTGTGAAAAGGCTATTTATTTTGGATTACATTAAAACTTTGAATGAAGGCCTTTTACTGAAGAATTTTTGAAGAATGAACTATTTGGGCATTCTTGTTGGTTTTCAGACATCTGGGTGTACCAAGTAAACTACTGTACATATTTATTAGCTAGTTTAATAATGTCCCAGGTCTAATTAAAACAGTGTTTTTAAGAACTAATTGTCACAGAAAACTTTTTTTAATGTAGCTAGGCTGATAATAACTAATGATAGTTGAATTCAATTTACATAAATTTCAGGCCAAGAAAATATTTTAAAATTATGCCACAGAGGATTGCTTTAAGTTAAGAAGTTAATGTTATTATCTCCTCTCATTTAAATTGTTTGGTTTATAATAATTGTGGAGCATAATAAGTGTTTTGAGATTTCCCTCGATGAAATTTTAATAAAATTTGATAGTCAACCACCCTGAATAATGAAAATGTTATCAAAATTTATATGTATATCTATTTTTTCTATGTAAAACCATGTATTTCAAGTTCAACCATTTCATATGTTGCTTCCTCATCAAATGAAAGATTTTTTAAAAATAGATTTAGATATTGGCAACTTTTTGAAAAATTCCAATTGAAAAATCATTTCTTTAACTTAAAAAGATTCAACTATGTTGAAAAAAAATTGATCACATGATTTGTTAGACCCTGAGCATTTTTGGTTTGGAGGCTAAATTTCAGTGTTTCCATGTTCTCAAGAGTTATACGTTAAAGTTTAAAAGGAAAAAGTAGAATTTTTTCTTTTTAGATTCCTTAGCCTATTTTATTATTTTTGATAGCTCCTAATCTTAAAGGGAAACCCTAGTGAGTGACGAAGTCGATCTGTCAAATTGAGTTTCGAATAACTATGTTATACAGCATTATAGTAATTCATGGCAACATAAATGTAAGGAGTTCTGAAACAGTAGCAAAGAATTCTAAGCAAAGTTAAATCATTTTTGTGAATTGATAACACCTAGTCTAAAAAAGATCTTTAAGAGTCACTGTTTACTTTCTAAATCTCGTCATTTAAAGTATCAAGAAATGGGTTTATTCTACATAATTCTCCTTTAAAATAGTCATTTCCAGAACCAGCAGAAGCTATTCTAAGATGAATAATTTTATTTTTTTTTATGCCAGACCAAGGGTTAAAAGAAACTCCTTACCTTGAGCTGAAGAACTAGCCAGCACATATTTTTCTTCCCTTACCTGTTCTGTCTTCCTCCTTTGCTTTGGCTGATCCTCCATTACTACCCATCTTTGTAGAAAGATTTAATAGTTAACTGATGCTGAAAGAAAATAGTTGCTGAAATAAAAGAAGTCTCAAACACAAATGCCATGTTTTAATAACTTGGGATATATGTTTATCACTTTATTCTTCCTTTCTTGTAAATACAAAAATGTGCTCAGCCATACTCAGAACGGTTAGAGAGGAAGCACATTAACTTTGTAACTTGTTTGATTGCTGTGCAACACTGCTTTTTGAAAATCAGATCAAGAGGGCTTCCCTGGTGGCGCAGTGGTTGGGAGTCCACCTGCCGATGCAGGGGACGCGGGTTCGTGCCCCAGTCCGGGAAGATCTCACATGCTGCGGAGCGGCTGGGCCCGTGAGCCATGGCCGCTGAGCCTGCGCGTCCGGAGCCTGTGCTCCGCAACGGGAGAGGCCACAGGAGTGAGAGGCCCGCGTACCGACAAAAAAAAAAATCAGATCAAGAATCTCAAATAAAAAAAAAAAAAAAAAAAGAATCTCAAATATTAACGAAGAAGGTTAAGGGTGGTACCATACAAGGCTTAATTGTTAATTTGGGTTTCCTTTCATCTAAATCTAGGATGTCAGTTTTTAATTCAGTTTGTTTACGGAATACTCATTTTGTGCAATACTGAAAACTATGCCAATTTTTTTCCTTAATTTGTTTAAAATCTTAACCAACCTGTATTATTCAGTTGAGATCTTTGTTTCCCCTCAAAAGTTCATGACTTGTTTAAAATACAGGTTTTTATTTTCATTAAGCTTAAACACCAGAACAAACAACTGAAGTTTTGAGCAATATTCAGTACTATCTTACAGGATGTCATTTCTTACATTTATCCTTTTATTGCTAAGGACTCAATAAAACCAGGATTTTAAATATCATCCTGGGCTTTAAAGTAACTTATGAACTATGTTTGGACAAGAGGAAGCTAGTTTCTACCTTTATAAAGCAGAATCCATCATCATTCTATGCCTTTCATTTGTTCACCTCTTTGGGCAGATGGACACCATGAAAGCTGGATTGCTGAGAACAGACTACTTCCTCTTTAAAAAATGCCATTGGGTCAATTAGCAGTATGGCACAAAATAGGAAAATAGCATATAAAATTAACACACATATACTCAGAGTCAATTAGATTCAAGGCACTTTTCCAGATACTGAAGCAAATGCACAATACATAAATATGTGAAAAAAATAAGTAACAGTAAAAGAATTAAGAGGACAGGAATTGCCTTGAAGGCAGTGTCTTCCAAATTTCAGGCACCTTTATGACTTTTGCCATGTCAACATATTATTTGTATTATTAAGTTAAATAAAACTCACTTTTAAAATTTAACTTTATTTTAAAGTGAAACTCTACATCAGCACGTCAAATAAAAACCAATCTTGTCATGAAGAGAAGGTAACTGAAGTTAAATCAAATAGGAAAAAGCTATCATTAATTTGTACTCTGCTGCCTACACAAGGCTCTGAGTCCATGCCTACCCTCCTTTTGATAAGAAGTGGAATTAGCGTCAGTACCTAACCAAGAACTGTCTCTTCCTGCAATCTGAAGGATTGAAAAAGATTTTTTGTAAAGAGAGTAAGTTTTATTACAAATTCTCTGTCTCTGTGTCGTTTGCTTTGACTTCCACTTTGGGCTTCACGTTCTTAGGCTCTGGGAAGCACTGTCCCCTAGGGTCATTTCTCAAATCATTTCAGCAAAGAGGTGAATTAAAACCATTTTGGGAGGTCAAATGAGGAAACCCCCAGAATCAGGGACTCTGGCAACATGAATATATTCGTGTTTCTTTCATTAGAATATATTCTACCTAACGCTTGTCCAGAAAAGCAGTATGCATGTGTGCCAAACATGTTTGTAGACGTAAAAGTATGCAATATCGCTTTAGTAAGGAAAACCCCGTGATAGTTGCATTTGGATTCATTTCTCAGACAAATTCTTATCTGAAGTACAGTCACCGTAAATAAAAAAATGGTCTTCGTTACTTCATGAAAATGTATAGAATCCTTACCTACTCCATTATAGCAGCATAATGCTCTATGCCGTCTGACAGGACTTGTGTAGCAAGTAAATGCATTAGTCACAGTGACCATTTTTCTTGCAAATTTGTGACATAGATTTAATTATAGGAATGACCAGCAACTTACAAATCTAATTTTGGTGGAGGCTGAGGCAACTTTTTTTTTTATTTTAATAATGATGGATTTTTTTAAAAGCAATGATTTCATTACCATTTAAAGAAATCTACTGGTGTAGAACTAGTCAATTGACTGAAATTATTTTATTACCCTTTAACATATGCCACGTACTTTCATTTCTATTTTTATTAATTTTTAAAATGTCATCATTCCCAAACTGGAAAAGTACTTGCTCCTGTACCGATTTAGGTAAAAATAAATAAATATAAATTTGGGGGGCGAGGCACAGGATATTTGTAAAGGGCCTCCTAAGAAACACAATCCTAGTAGTTGGTTAAAAGCAAGACTATTTCCTTAATTTGAATCCAACCTAACTACAGAATTGCTTAGTCTATGGCCTTTAGTAGGAGATACCCACTAGCTGCTAAATGATGATAATGTGTTAGATAGTTCTCGTTTCTCCAAACTAAAAATTTACCATGATTAACCCAGTTATTAAGCTAATATTTGGGGGATCTGGGGATAATAGTGTGGTGAGCCAAACAATTAAGTTTCATGTCTTCATCTGCATTAGTGATTCTTAAGGTGAGAATATCAAGTCCCATGGCGGGGGGAAGGGAGGAGGTAATCATTTTCATTCTCAATATACCTCATTGATTCAGACCGAATTGCCATTCCAAAATATATCTGGGCATGGGAAAGAAGCAGGAGGGCATCTGAGCATGCATAAACTGTTTAAACTTGTGGATTCTACCAACCAGAAAGAACCTTCCCTTTAATTACTGGTCTTTAGGAAGAAAGCAAAGTTAGACATCTAAACTCCATTGCGGACTCAGGTTTTCAAGTAAACACTTAGCACTTCTAAAAAACAATGGTCTGTGTTATTGGAAATGGCAGACTGTAGTTTGAAATTAAGAAATCAAACTTTTTTTTTTAGCTCAATTCATTGTGTGTCATTGTTTCCCCTTATATCAATTTTATTAATTAAACATTTATGGACTTCCTGCTAGGAAGTAGCCTACTATGTGCTAGGCTCTGGGCTAGGTTTTAGAGCTAACTAACTAAATTTTACATATATATATATATATACACACACACACATATATATATATATATATATATATATATACACACACACACACACACACACATATATATATATATATATATATATATATATATATATATATGTATATGAGGTCTTGGCTTCAAGGCATATAAAATTCCTGGATTTTAAATGTCATTTTTCACAGTGTGATTACCCAGGCAACCTGATTCTTAATTACCCCTAAATGATGATTTGCTCTCACAGAGTTTGAGGACCACTTATTCTGACTATATAACTTCAAATAAAGCAGAAGATTAGCATCTCCAATTATTAAAATAAAACTCTTTCATTTTTATTGAAATTCCAAAGAAAACTGAATTTTAAGTTCATGTGTCTGCCAATATAGATGTTTTTAAAAAGCAGCTTATCAGATACTAGATTCAGTTTGTAAGTATATCAAAAGCTGACTTAGAAAAGTACCTTACGGTATATAACTTATTCTGTGGGAACATTGTGTTAAAAATTAACTTTTTTAAAGCTATTTTAATTGTAGTATAGTCAGTCCTCTGTATCCTTGGGTTCCACATCCAAGAATTCAACCAGCTGAGCTCAAAAATATTCAGGGGAAAAAAAAAAAAGATTCCAGGAAGTTCCAAAAAGGAAAACTTGAACTTGCTGCAACTATTTACATAGCATTTACCTTGTATCAGGTATTATATGTAATCTAGAGATGATTTAAAGTATTTGGGAGGATGTGCATAGGTTATATGCAAATACTACATTATTTTATATAAGGGACTTGAGTGTCTGTGGAGCTTAGCATCTGTGGGGTTCCTAGAACCAATTCCCTGCAGATACTGAGGGACACCTGCATATGTTTAATATCATATGAAATCACCAAATTGTTTTCCAAAGTGGTTGTACCTTTTAACATTTCTATCAGGAATGTTTGAGGAATCTAGTTGCTCTATATCCTGGCCAGCCCTAGATTTTAGCAGTACCTTTTATTTTAGCCATTCTAATAGGTGTTTAGCGATACATCATCATAGCTTTAACTTCTAGTTCCCTAATGGCGAATGATGTTGGACATCTTTTTTTGTGCTTATTTGCCACCTGTGTATCTTCTTGGGGGTGTCTGTTCAAATCTCTTGTCTATTTTTTAATGGGGTTGTTTTCTTATAATTGGATTGTGAATTTCTAAATATGTGTGAACACCAGTCATTTATCAGATATGTATTTTGCAAGTGTTTTCTCCCAGTCTGTGGCTTGTCTTCTCATTTTCTTAATGGTGTCTTTTGAAGAGCAGAAGTTTTAAATTTTGATTAAATCCATTTTTTTTTCTTTTATGGCTCTTGGTTTTTGTGTCCTCTAAGAAATTCTTGTTTAATCCAAAATCACAAAATTCTTTATGTTTTCTTCTAGATGTTTTATAGTTTTTGTTTTTATATTTAAGTCTGTGATCCATTTTGAATTAATGTTTGTACATGATGCCTTATATGAGTTGGGATTCATTATTTTGCATATAGTTGTAGAAGTTTAAAGTTTTTATGTCTGTCAAATGTATCCATCTTTCCCTTTATGGATTTTTCCATAGTCTTTATACTGATAAAGCCTTTCCCTAATCACAGTATCAGATAAAATTTCACATGTATTTTCTTTTAGCTTTATAGACAAAATGCATACATAGTGTATGCTTAAAAGTAAAGCCTGTCATACAGGAGTTAACAAATACAAATAACAGTTTGAAAGTACTTCACCTGATTAAGGTATCATTGGTTAAAGAAGTCAATTTCTGTTGCTGCTGTGGCCCTACTGTTGTTTTTTGTTTTCTTTTCATGTAAGTCCATCTTTGTAGTGATACTGTCATATCTACATAGTGACATATATGCTTGTCCCTGAAAATAATTAGATCAGTATTCAAGACTGTTAAAAATGGTTTCTCTATCTTAGGATATTACCCATGACATTAATATAATTACCTAAGATAAAATTATTCATTTGAAGTATAAAATGGAGATGTACATAGAATAGTGATTGAAAATTATAGAAACCTCCTTTTGATCTCTATCAATTTAATTTGCAAATATTCACACAAACTAACAGTAAAATGTTTCTACTTGGAGGATTGTTGAGTAAGGTGAATAGCTCTCTTAGTTGCAGAGTTTCAAATAATAGAGGACTTTTAAAAGATAAAATATGATTTAAAAAACCCTGATCTATTTGATTTTAAATTTTATAATTGAACAAACTGTACTGGTCAGGGGAAAGAAAATTTTCATGATGAGAACATGGTATCTTGGAAATTAAAGTCAAAGCATCACAGCTCTCCAGGCTCATGAGATGAACATTGATTCATATTTTACATGTCCATTGATGGTTGTACTCCGAGTATGCAGTTTGTACATTTTCTTTCTCTTTTGACAGAACCACATACGTGTTTACTTTTCCTGGGTAGCTTTTTCTGTGATGTTTCTAATAAGTAGAGTAATTAAATTAAAAATTTCCACTGTGTTTATAGTTTTACTGTAACAGTGCTTGGTCTAGTGGTCAGTATTTGTGGTTTAGTTTTTCATTATTCAGGCAACTCTCTTAAAAGTAGTTATTTTCTAAAGTGTTCCTACGTTTTCACTTGAAAGCTTGTGATATTCTTTTTATCCATTTATTTAGGAAGGATAATGTTTATTAACATTATTGTGCATTTGGTTATTCTCAAGAACCAAAGTGGTGCGTCCTATATTCTTTCTCACCATCCTATTGTTATTGTAAGATAAACTATCTTCACATACTACTTTCATATGTTACTCCTATGCCTTAATGCCTTCAGTGGCTCTTTATTGCCCACCACCCAGTTGGCCATTCTGGAGTCTTCTCAGTGCAACCCCATCCCCTCTCTCTCCGGCATCCTTCTTACATTCACATTTTAACTGTTGATTTACTCTTTCCTCCCTTTCCTCCAACACTTGGGGCTCCCACCTCTTTGCTTATACTATACCCATCCTTTCCATATCCTATCCATCTCTCAAAAGCCTGTATGCCCCTTCAAGCAAGTTCTCCAGCTTTTCTTTTATGGTTATTTAGCTCTTGAGATGACTTTCCATCTAGATTGCAACTGCTTGATATAGTTAGCTTAAAATTCTGATCTTGTCTCCCACCTCTGGCTCCTTCTGTGATCCTGCTCTTATTATTTTATTCTAAAATACTTAGCTTCTAACATTATATATTTATTATTTTTATTGTCTGTCTCTCCTTATTGCAATAAATGCTCAATGAAGGTGGGTATTTTTCTTCTGGGTGGTTTGGTTCACTGCACTATGCACAGCACATGTAGTATCTGGCACATGGTCAGCACACAAAAAATATTTGTTAAATGAAGAAGTAGGTTCAGTGAATGTTATTTTAACCTCTCTTCTTCATGTATCTAAGGTTGTAAAATATCTTATGTATAATGTGCACTTAAAATGCATGCTAATTAGATGTTAAATTAGTTTGACAAAAATCCCAATATTACTTTAATTGGTTATCCACCAAATTCTTCTTACTTATGTTAAAGAGATTTTAAATCATAAACTTTTAGTTTCAATAAAACATATGCTTTAAAAAAAGACAAAAAGAAATGCTATAGCCATAGAAATTCGTATTGTTTTATATTCACGGTATTGATTTGGAATGAGGATGCAAACTCATTCCCACATCTAAATTTGATATTGGGTGATTTGTAAGATTTTCTTATAATAACTCGCTGTGAGTAGATTAGGGCAGATCATCTCTATGTAATAGATTACCAACCCATATGCTATTATGATTCAAATAATTTATCTTAACTATCAGAAAGTTTTCCATGAAAAATTGCTACAAGTTTGATTATTACATATATATTTATAAAGAGCTGGATATTTGTAGATAAGGGGCTATAATAAGTGAGTTCATTTTAAAGAATTGTTGCACTGTTAGTGTTCAGGAAAGGATTATATTGTTAAAGTTTAACCTTTCACAACTTGTGAAATATATAATTAAATTGACAAATGAGAGCCAAATTTCTAGACAGTGGTGAAAAAGAAATTGTACAGTATCCTAGAGAAGAAGTAAAAATGAAAGTAAGTCTGAAAAATAGAAGAACCAATTCAATGGTGTATAAAAACGAGGTCAAATCCATGACTGAGAGGCATTAGAAGTACTTAGGAAATAGAAATGACCAAAAAAAGAAAAAGAAAGAAAGAAAGAAAAGCCAAGGTGATAATGAGGAGGCAGATAGCTTGAACTTGCAATATGATATGACAGCAAATGAAAGCTAATGCAGTTCCTTCTTTAGAAGCATCATGTTACAGCCGTCTGCACTTGAGTTTGGTAGGTTCATGATTCAGAATATTGCTTTGATGTTGGTCTTATTATCTTGTCAGAGGTTAAAATTTGTTAAGTGAGATATAGAAAATAATGAAGATGTGACTTTAGCTAGCAGAGCTTTGGAGAGTGAGAAATACCTTCTATATAATGGAGTAAAGAAGAGAGAATTTTAAGATACTAAAGGAAGAGACGTAGAGTTAATCAGACATGATTTTTTTTTTTTTTTTCAGACATGATTTTTTTCACGGAAGAGTTGGTTGCATTTTCTTATGATAACCTAAAAAATACCTTTGTGCCATTTATATTTGTTATAGCAGCCTAATAAGCCATTCAGAATTCCTGATCAGTAACTGCTGAGGTATACAAATTTGGAGCAGGACAGCTTTTCAATCTTTTTCAATAACTAAAGCAATAGGAAAGGTTATTTCTTCTTTACTGCCCCCCCACCACAGAAAGTAGACTTACATGTTACTTTTTTTTTTCTTCATTTACTTCTACTTCTTTAAGCTAAAGAGGAAAAAATGAGTAGAAATAATGGAAAATATTAGAGAAATGTATGTGGAGGCTTCCTGCCTTTTGCCCTTTAATTCATAGATATTTTCCCTCAAAGATGGTTGAATCCTGATTCTGTATCATTAAATGTCTCTATAGAATTTTGGATCCATATCTCATGTAGTTTCAAGCTAAACAACTGTTGAAGTCAAAAGGTTAAATTTCCAACTCTTAAAAAAAATTGAATAAGAACTCCCACCAGTGCAGACAAGTGGTCTTAAAAAAAGGCTTAAATGTGTAACAGTAGAAAATACCTACATTAGGAAGAATGCTTCCTCTTAGAGTGCTTTTTTTTTTTTTTTGTATGAAGCTTCAAGATATATTTGAAAAGTAGCATCAAGATCTCCCTAAGGAGTAATCTCAACAATCTTTAGTCTTGAAACGAATCTTCCATTATGTCTGGCTTTTTTCCCCCAATTCTATCAACCTGATGCCACAATCACTAAGGGTTTTCTAGTGACAAAAATATCATAAACTAGTGGAAATCTAAAGTAGCATTGTGCATCGCTGTCTTAGATTTCCTAGATGTTGTTAGCCTTTCATTTCTATATGGGAACTATATGCAGTGAGTCACCTAACATATATGTTTTGATATGTGTTATAAAAATACAAACAAACTAGAAGGGGAAGTTTTTCTCCTTTAAGAAGTTGGGTGCCATATAGTCTTAAAGGAAGTTTTTCTTTCTCTGCTGGAAATCACTCTTGTTGCTTCAAAGATCTGAGACCTCTTTTCTTGGGTTAAGCCTTTTCTTGGCATGATGTCACCCTTAAGCAGAATCATTTCCAGTAACCTTATTGTTTTTTTCTTTGTCTATTTGAATCATCCACTTTTAAGATACTGAGCTCCTCATTGCCAGAGCTCTAAGGGACACATACTTTGTACATTTACTGTGGTCCTGTTTCAGAAACTGATTTTGTGTCTCCAGCTCACAGGGATGGACTCACATTAATCATACTCATAGATAATGATATTTCAAGCAGATTGCCAATTTATTAATTGAGAGTGGGAAAGATAATTATGAGAAGCTCTTAGACACTTGGGTTGATGCCTTCTCTCCTCATGGCTAAATTCACACGAGAAGGTATTTTAATAAGAATTTTACTTAAAAAAAAAAAGGGAAGTTTACTTGGTGGGACTGGAATTAGAGGAAGGAGAGATAGGGAGATAATTCCCAAGTTTGATTCTATCAGGCTGTTGTAAGTGAATGTGTCTGGCTCCACAACGAGGGTTATGTTGCCCTTGGAAACAGGTCCATCATTTGGATCAGGGATCTTCTTTCCTAGATGGTGCTTAGGTAGGTGTTCTTAAAAATTACTTCAAGGTACTTTCACTGCCTTCATTGCTGACTAGTTTCCCTTTTTATAGACTTACCATACCTTAAAGTGAAATCTTGCTGACATTGAAACAATTCTAATGTTTTAAAGTGATTTTGCATGTCTTTGCTGTAAAGCCATTTCCTTTATTTTCAAGTTCAAAGAGGGAAGAAATACAAATATAAAATCCCATTTTGTATCATCTATGGTTAAACTGACCGATAAGTTAGCTACAAGCTACATGTGGCTATTTAAAATTTAATTAGTTAAAATTAAACAAAATTAAACATTCAGTTCCCCAGTCACACATTTCAGGGATTCAGTAACCACAGTGACTGCTGGTTACTGTAATGAACAGTGCAGGATGCTGAACATTTTCATCGTTGCAGAAAGTTCTATTGGACAACACTGAAGAGATGTTTAATTGACAAGATAGTTTGCATTATCTATTTTAATATAATTTGGTGTCTGATATCTTTATATGTCTTCATTTTGTATATGTATTTCAGATATAGTCCAACTTACTATTCCGATCTTCTTTAATGAATTTGAAGTCGATCAACAGGGATTTTGTTGTTGTTAAGATAATTGTTGGTTATGTATCCAGCACTTAACTACTCTGCTTATTAACAAGTGCTCATGAATTTCATTTGCAATTCTCCTACAGTTACTGAGAGGACTGTTTACTTTGGAGTATTGGAAAAAACTCCAGTGCACAGCCAAAACATTTTTAAATGGTTATATTATAATTTTCATAATTTTGACTTGTAATGGTAGATTTCTTTCTTTTTCCAACACTTTGCTATTTTGATAAATTAATAAAGCTCATTCAGAAATGCTGACAGTGCCAGGAAAATAAATGCGTAAGAGATATCCTTTGGAAAATAGTACAATGTTGTAGCTAGAGGGGCCTGAAAGTCAATCCATTTTCAAAGTCTGAATATGATTTTATTTTTAATTTGTGTGCCTTCCTCTGCATTTAACAACTGTTCTCATGGGATTCTTAGAATTTTTTAAAATCTGCTTTACCTTTGTACATTTGAAAGATCATACTCAATAAGACTGGTCTTTCTTACCTGGTAGTTTAATGAGGTCAGTGATTTTCGAACATTTGGATTTCTTGATCAGTAAAATTTCAAAAGAAATTTTTGGGAGTGCCCAGTGTCTTTAATTCTTTATTTTGCCAAATAAGAACTACCATTTATTATCATTTTCAATCCATGGAAGAATGGACTTTTTTTTTTTTTTTTTTTTTTTTTTGCCGTATGCGGGCCTCTCACTGTTATGGCCTCTCTCGTTGCGGAGCACAGGCTCCGGGCTCGCAGGCTCAGCGGCCATGGCTCACGGACGCAGCCGCTGCGCGGCATGTGGGATCTTCCCGGACCGGGGCATGAACCCGCGTCCCCTGCATGGGCAGATGGACTCTCAACCGCTGCGCCACCAGGGAAGCCCCAAGAATAGACATTTAAACATAAAACCTGAAAGGATGTATTTCAGACATCCTTGAATAAATTTAGCTTTATGATAGTCATACTACATTCTTCTTATTTTTCCCATTTATTCTTTTAGAGCTTCTGACTAGTCACAAGCCTAAGCTCTTCACTGTAAATTACCAACCTTTGCTGGTTTTCTTCTTTTTTTTTTTTTTGATATTTTTACCACCTCTATTTGGTATTTTGAATTATAATTTTGATATAGATTCTATGCTATTAGTTAGGCAAAGACTGTCTCTATTCAAGGAAATCCTATAATATAATCAGGCCAGTCAGAACATTTAATAAGTGGTAGTAATTTATCAAAAAGTTATTTAAGTCTCAACCATGGCAACTATTAACCAAATTTTCATTTGTCTGAGCTATACTCTAAGTTTGTCCAAGTTATAGTCTCTAGGGAGTAGGAAGAAATAGATATCTCTTCCAGAACTGGAGGGAGATGAAAACAAAGGAATTAAGACAAAGTAAATTCTTAAGTAGACCTAATAATTCATTTTCAAAGAAAAGTCTATTTGGGGAATATTTGGATAATATAGCTCACTTTTTAGGAACTTAGAATTTTAGAAAAAAATATGTAGTTTGGAAAAGTATTTTTTAAGGTAACATATAATTCATATATATATAATTTTTACCAGTGGAATTTTTATGTGCTTGGTGGACTTGTGAAAGAACTTATTGGAGAGTATGTATATACACTCAAATAAATATTTATTCATCCATATTCTTATACACAATTGTTCTTATCATTAGAAAAGGTCACTTGTTATTGAGTACTTTAGAGGTAATGGATTCAGTGTAGCTTCTGGGAGGCCAAGATGTCTCTGGGCACAGATCCTGCTCTCAGAGGGCTTACACTGTAGTAATCAAATACATACAAAAGTACATGTAAGAGAATAGCTACAGTATGCGCGACTGGGAATATTTCCCAGCAGAGATGGTATGAGAAGAAGCCTTGCAGAATAAATAGAATTTGGGAATATAGGGATGCTCGTTCCAGACTAAGGCTAAGGGGATCTTACTGTTACTGATTCTCTTGCAGAAGTCTACCTAGTAGGCTAAGTTTTTGATGAGTTATAATGTTAGTGTCTTGTAGACAAAAATCTGGTATGATACAAAATAATAATCCAACAGGGATGAGTAATACATAGAAGGAGGCCTGGTCTAATATTTGTCATAGCTGAATTTCTGCAAGAAAGGTATAATTGACATGAAAAGCCTGCAAATTCATTTATTAGACATTTTAGTTACACTTTTACACATGGTTTAACTGTCGTAATATTCTTTTTAGGTAAATATAAAAGACAGTAGTCTCTATATATAGAAAATGAAAATGGTCTCTACATGTAGAATATTAATCTTTGCTTGCTTTGAAAATACTTTTTCTTTTAAAAAAGTTAAATAAGTAAAGACCTCATTTACTTTCATCAATATTATTGACATCTTAGTAGAACCCTATTAAACTTGGGCTATAGTATGGTCTCTATGTTGTATAAAATAAATATAAAATACATGAATTAAAGAAAAAGACTGATGTTTCATAGAACTTATGAAATACCACACATGATTGGGAGACAGTTATACCATGTAGGAGAAATTTTTCTTTTTGTTCCTCTTCTCTTTTTTTTTTTATATAACTATATCTTTTATATACCTGTTCCTTTTCTAGCGATTTTCTTATATCTCTATTTGCAAAGATAAATTAGATCTTGGTCTTAGTTTGGCTTAATATTCTAAACTCTTTTCAATACCAAAAGCTATTGATTAATGACATGCTGTATACATATCCATGAATTCAGTTGAGTTACATTCAGTTGGGTGATGAAGAAAAGTATAAGACACAGTTTCTGTTTAAGAGACTTAGTGTAATGGAGGAAATGAAACAAGCATAAGTAAAATGCTGGGAGAAAAACAAGAAAAAATACAATCAAGTGCTTAAATGTGTGGTACCATCAATTCAGAAAGGGAGAGCAAGACAGGGTAAAGTGATCAGGAAAGGATTCCTGGAGGATGTTCAATGTAAGATCTTTAAAACCGAGAACAAGCAGAGAAGGTCAACCTGAGAGTGGATATGGCCCAGCAAGGGCAGGGACCGTGCTATTTATGCTCATTGCTCTATCTCTATATGTAGATGTAATGGCAAATATAGTGCCTGGTACATAGTAGATGATCAATATGTAATGAATAAATAAATGAATGGGTAGGTAAAACACAGTGAAAAGAGAGGTGTTTATGGGACTAAGCCAATTCTTGTTGGTGACTGGTGAAATTATGTGAGATAGGTTAATGAAGAGCCTTGAATGGGAAGCAAAACTCGAACTTGATACCAGGTGAGGCATTATTGAGGTGTCTTCTAAGAGTATATCATGCCAAAAGTGGTATCTTAAGATAAGTGGCCTGGCAACGGTGTGTTTGTTGGTGAGTTTGTATGTGAAAGACGAACGTACACCATTCTGAGTGTAGACAAACAGTGATGAACACCCTGGCGAGAGCCTTTAAATTTTCTTACAAAGAAATAATTACAAGCACAGAAGAAAAAGGAAAAACTTTCTTAGCCATTTATTAAATTATTTAGACAGGTAATATTAACCTAGTGCCTACTGTATGAAGGTCCTGACATAGGAGTCTCACTACGAAGCTTTGAATCAAGGATACTTACCTCCTAGCACTGTTAAAAAGATTCAGTTAGATTGAGTCCCTGAGATGCTTAGCAGAATGTCTGGCACATGAGCAAGAATTATAAGTGGTAGTGGCTATTACTATTATCCAGCTTACTTTAGAAACCCTGACCGTCCTCATCCCTATGGCCAAAACCCTCTCTATAATCCTGTATTTAGACTTTTTATCTAGTCCCTAGAAACAGTATTTTCCTAAACCTCTGGACCCTTAAAAACAACAACATTTTTTAGTTAGAAACTCTGAAACTTATACAAACTAGATGAGATAATATTAATAATGAATGTTGTGTACACATCTCTCAGCTTCAGTGATTGTTAACTCAGCCCACTCTTGTTTCCTCTACACTTGCATCCACTTTTCTTCTCTCAGGTATTATTTTGAAGCAAATGCCACACATCTTCTCATTTCAACATGAATTTAATAGGTAAGGGCTCTCTTTATTAAACATAACTACGATGCTGTTTTCCCACTTACAGACTTTTACTGGTCCAGTTTTTCACGAAAGAGTTTGGGATATCTTTATGGTAGAAAGGGGCCAGGAAATGAAAGGAACATAGACAGGAGACTCAAGGATCTTAGGATTAAAGCTGTGGTGTCGTGAAGAAAAACAGGGAATTTAAGCAAGAGACTAATTTTGAGTGAGATGACTAAGTTTGAATTGATACCTATTAGTTACATGGTGGTGGTGGGACGTTCAAAGGCAGGTGTCCAGGGATGGACATGATTGGAATCTGTTTTCCTTCATGAATGGAGGATACATGGATCTTAAACCAATATAGATTCTTTGGGGTTGATCATTAATGCCCTTCCCTCTTTTTTTTTTTTTTTTAAACTTTTGATCTCATCCTTTCTGTATCCCAGCCTTCACCTCTCTGTTGCCACTCCCCTCTACTCCTATACATTTTTTAACCTTACTTTTCTATTAATTGTGTTTATTTGAGTTGATTAGGTTAAAGTTTATTTTTTTATTAAAAATAGTTTGGCCCATCTGACAGTACTTAGAGTCAGTGATGATTAATAGGTAATGAATAAATATTCAAATGGGATGGATGATAGCTTCAATTTTGATTTTATAGTGATTTCAGCTTAAGATGTTTTTCAAAGGAAAAGTGTAAAATAGTATCATAGCCAAAGTTCCATCAAAGGGAGACAAATAGTTGCCACTGATTCCTGAAATTAAATTAGAACACAAATGCTCATAAATTCATAACTTTAATTCTTTTTTTTAAGTTCTTAGCTTTCAAAGTACCTCTTCCTATTTCACTTTGAAAATAGTAAACAGTTTAGCTCATAGGCCAAAATAGAGGTCTTATTATTCTTTTGATGCATAGGTGTCATGACATTCATGCTAATTTTTGTTATGTGTGTTCATTGAGAGTGAGAATCAGGCTTATTTTAGCACCTGATTTGAGCCTGCAGCAGACTTTCATATTCGAATTAGAAATTTAGAGATGTGTATAGAAAGTGGAAGTCTATATGGTTAGGACCTACTTCAGTTTTATAACAGGCTCATAAGTATTAGCAATGGGATCCTTGCTGTTAACATTGGATGCTGGTTGAATGTTCTGTGATAATTTATAGGGTTGATTACTCCAGCTTCAAGTGGAACCTTAGAAAGAAGAGCAGCAAATGGTAAATCTCTGTGATGGTCCCTGGAGTAGCATTTCAGTTTGAGGCTCTGAGTTATGTAGGTCTCAACCTCTTTTCCTCCCCTGGCCTTTCCTGTGGCTCATCGTCATCATCATCATCCGTTCAGATCATGCCTGTTCAGAAATCACAGGTCCCCAGGGAGGGGAGAGTGGGGAGAGTCCTGTTATAAGCACACTCGCTGCAAACCTTTCACCTTGCTGTCAAGGTGACAAATGTTTGTCCTTAAGGGAACACTGGAGGTTAAGTCACCAGTGTTTCTCTCACTTATCTTCTTTCCCATACTACCAAAGCTCTTAGCCAAATTTGTAGCAAAAAGAATCTCAGAAAATTTGGCTCCTCATAACCTTTATTCACCTTGTGCAGAGATATGTTTTGTGTAAGCTCAAAGTACTGACTATGTTATGCATTGGGGGCTGAGTAATTAGAATTTCCTAAAAGTCATTATGTAAGTACATTTTCATTGCAGGGCTTATTCAGAAGGAAAAGATATGGGAAAGAAATATTTAAATTTTGAGAGATAGTATTGGGAGCTTTGCAAATATAATTGTGATAAGGTGAGCAATGCCTTCTTTTTACATCAGCATGTGTTAAGGGTGTACACATCCTCACATGAAGAGACACCAAGACATGCATTAACCCCAGAAATGGAAGTTGCTCTGGATTTCTCCCTCTCTTTTTTGGCCCATTCCATTCCATTCTCTTTATAGCAGTGAGAATGATCTTGAACCATGTAAATTGATATGACATTTTCCTGCTTAAAATCCTTCAGTGTTTCTTAGAATAAATACCGAAATTCCTTATATGGCTTACAAGGACCTGCATGATCTATGCCTTGCCTTCCTCTCCAGCTTCATCCCATGCCACCTTCTTCACCCACAAGGCAGCTTCCACGTAGACATACTTGAGTTTCTCCAGTTCATTCATCCAACAAATACTTTATTGAGCACGTACTCTATATTGAGGCTATGGAAATCTATAAAACAGACAAAAACTCATGGAGCTTACATTCTAGTGAGGGACTATAACAACTAAAATATATAGATTTGAGACTAAACGTATATATTACATGTATATATATTCTACGTGTATATATATTTCATGTGATCATTACATATTCATTTTATATTATATATTTTAGTTATCTATATATTTTAGTTATATCTATATGTGTGTATATGTCATATGGAGAAAATGGAGAAAAATGAAGCAGGAAGGGAGAAAGACAGGAGGAAGCTAGAGGGTTGCAGTTTTCTTAAAAGGTGATAGGTGACAGTCTCACTTAGAATGTTTCAACAGAGACGTGAAGCAGCTGAGGGAGAAAGCCATGAGAATATTTGGGGAAATAGTGTCCATATAAAGAGAATGTCTCCAAAGTTTAAAGGGCCAGGAAGAGAAGGGCCAGAATAGGGTGGGCAATAGAGATAAATTCAGATATGTGACAAGGGGCCAGATTATATGTGGGCCATTGAAAGACCTTTGAGTTTAAATCTAAATAAGATGGTGTATTAGTCAACTTGAGCTGCCATAACAAAATGCCGTGGACTGGGTGGCTTGAGAGAGAGAGAGAGAAAGAGGGATTGGATCTGGTGTCTCTCTTCTGATACAACACTAGTCCTTTGGATTAGGACCCCGTCCTTATGACCTCATTTAACCTAGTTACCTCTCAAAGGCCATATCTCCAAATACAGTCACATTAGGGGTTAGGGCTTCAACATAGGAATTTTAGGGGAACAGAATTCAATTCATAGCAGATGGGAAAACATTTGAGAGTTCTGAGCAGACCAATAACATAATCTCAATGACCACTTTGTTGAGAATGGACTGTAGGATTAAGGGCAGGAGCAGAGGAACCAGTTAGGAAATGGTTGCGCTAGTTCAGCCAGAAGATTATAGTGGCTGGAACCCAGGTGATAGCTACTGAACCAAGCTTATTACAGCTTTGGGCATTCTCACAGGCTGTTCCCTGGATTGCTTATATGTATATAGTATCTTATGAATGTCAGAGCTCTTGTACATGTATTTTCTCAGGCAAGCACCATGCCTCTCCTGTGAGGCAAGCATAGTATTGTGAGACTGGAGTTTTGAATGAGACTAATTCTGGAGCAACTTCCTGGGTGTGTATTTCCCTATGTGCCTTCAATCCCTGAGAATCGCAAATGTGCCTACCTTGTATAGTGTTGTGCAGATTAAATGAAACATTCTTTGTTAAATGTTTAGTAGAGTGGCACACTAGTAAGTAATAAATACTAGTTGTCATTATGTTTGTCATTTAATAGATAATGAAATTGAGTCAGAAAAGTCCATTAGTTTGTCCAGTTACCTAGCTAGTAATGAGAAGAAACACAGCTAGAATCCAGCTCTTATTATTTCTCATACAGTCTGCTTTCCATTATATTTTGTAGCTGAAGGAGTTCTATTTTAAACCAGAGTATAGTTTAAGTTATAGAAGGTAGTAAACGTTTCTTTTAAAGTACTCTATAATTTGAACTTTACAGTATTCCATCCTGACCAACATTCCTTCCTTCTGATGGCATTTCCCCATGTATCTAATTTTTCATAAAGTTTAGCTTTGTTTCCTTAAAGTAGTCCAAGAGTTTGGACCTCCTTTGAATTATCAAATAATTCCTTCTCTGGAAATTGCTTAATTTCTATTGTTTTTTCGACTGTTCACTGTTTACTGTTTACACTCGGAATTAAAGTTCTGATTCTGTGAATGTTAAATTAAGACTTTAAGGAGATATATGCTCCCCCCGACCCCATAGAGAAGTTCAAATGGTCCTTCAGAATCCCTTTCAATTCAATCTGGTAGAAAAATTTTTAATTCATTTGTTTAAGAAAATTTTACTTAATATGTACTGTATGCCTAGGACTAAGCTAGACATTAGCAGTAGAGTGGTCAATAAGCCAGGCATGGTCCTTGTCCAGATGGAGTCTACACTCAAATAGGGAAGTGAACAAGAGATGAAGTAATTACATTATAATTTTAATTATGAAGGAAATAAGCAGAGCGATGATAAAGCAGAAATTGTTCCATTTTAGTCCAGTTCTTTCTTCAACTACTCCCCATTTTTCCTCTTCTCCTAAGATAATGTTTTTTATCAGAGAAACTCGTTCTTTTAAGTTTTTTGCCCAAGTCATCCATATGAAGTTGTTTAATACAGGACAAATAATGTGAGTCATTGTTAATAGATAGACAGTCAAAATTTGGCTGACATTTATGTTGACATACACAAAACTTTAACCTAGGTCACATTAGGGGCACTAAGCTAGAAGAGTATCATTTTAATAGCAGCACAATAATAACTAGTTTAGAAGAGATATTTGTGTACTTTACAAATGATATCAGTCATTGCATTTAACTTTTTACTTTCCTTTGTTCCTAAAACAGATACTCATTGCAGAAAAGTGTTGATGCTCTTATTTTTGCTGTACAAAATTTATGTTTAAAGATGTATGTGATAAAGAATGATGATTAGTAACTTGTTTTAAAATTACCTTTGGATAAGGTAAAGGAAAATGCCTTCCAGAAGATCATGTGAGTTCCTCCCTATCTCTTTTAGGCCAAGTAATTATATTCCATCATGCATTTTTTTTTTTTTTTTGGTTAGAGGGACAGAGTAAAGATAAAAGACAGCCATAGAAATAACAGCCTACTTCACAGCTGACTGAAGCAGGTGTTAGAAATGCAGATGAAGCATGTTGACTAAAGACTATACAAATTTGAAGTGAAAATGCCACTGGTCTGCATTGCAGCGTTCTGCACATACGAAGTTTCAGGCAGTTCAATTATTCATTGTATTGTGTGAACTAGTTCAGGAGTTAGGGAAAAGGTGCCTTTTACATTTAAACTGTTTCTTCCCCTTCTTCCTTTTATCTGTACTTGACAAGCAAAATGAACTTCATTTTGTAAGTTTTGTTCCAGCAAGTGACTTACATCTCTATGTGTAAAAAAAAATATACACCCAGGAACAGATAACTCACAGGTTTAAGGGACGATATAGAACAATAGAAACTGGAAATTGTTTTTCTTTCTCATTTTTGTTATAATGAAAGCCACTAAAGACAAATAAATGCAAAAGTAGCTTTCTAATTGTCATTACCATCAACCTCACCATGAAATATTTCTCAAGTCCCTGTGTGTGCATTATTCCGTGCTGGGTAAGAAGATTTAAAAAAAAAATAAGCCATTTGTTCTATAATCTTACAATTAAGACTCCTGTTTTTTTTAAAAGGTAGAACTGAGATATTTTTAAACATTTAATATGTAATTTTAAAGCAGACTTACATTTTAAGGGAAATATCACAATTCCTGGAATTATTTCTACTCTCATTTTGGCTCATTTTGCGTTTTGGTCTCAAAGGCTGGTTAACCTTGCTACAGGTTACCACACTGGTACCTAGAGACTGATACTAGTGTCAAAACACCTGCTTTTGGTGAACTTAGAGCACTTCAGGACACCCAAAGAGGTTTTATGTATGTCAAGGAGAAAAGCATAAACACCTCATTTTAAAGGGGAAGAAGCTAGGAACAAGATATGCTTCTGTTTCTTTCCTTCTGTCTCTCTCCTTTCCTCCCTCCCTCCCTTCCTTCCTTCCTTCCTTTCTTCCTCGGTTGAGACTCAAAGTTTTGGAACTGCTAAAATTTTGACTCTGTGTCAATGTATAGGTGTAAATTATCTTTCTTTTGGCTCTGAAGACAAAAAGCTTCAGCGTCTATGCTTTGTGGCCTCGTGGTAGCAAGACGGCTGCTGCAGCTTCAGGCATTGTGTGTTGTTCAAGGTAGGATGGAAGGGGAAAGGCATTGCTGGGAAGCTTTCTTCTCATCTCTGTCCTTCTAATAAGTAAGAACAAACATTCCCAAGAGGCTCTCAGCAGACTTGCTCTAATCTTTCATTGGTCAGAGCTCAATCACAGGGTTACTGCTAGCTCTAAGGAAAGAAGACAGGTAGGGTATCAAACGGAGCAGAGTTTGGCTTAGAACTATGCTTCTTGAGCCCTTCCTTTCATGACACATCCTAGGGGTAAAAAGAGTGTTCCTGCGGCTCTAGGTCCTGCACTTTTGCCCTGAGGGTTAAAGGGAGTCAAAACTTGGCTATCTGTGGTGCATTTAAGACTCATATTGGTTGGAAATGAGTAGTTTAGACTAGTAATGAGTCACATCCTAGATTAGACGTATTGTTGCTCTAAAGAAAACAGGGTTCTATTAGCATATAAGAAGATGAAGTGGCTTTTAGGTAACCAATCAATAGAGCCTGGCACAGTAGCTGTTTCCTTAAAAAAGTTACATTTGATCTTGGAATATGTTGTGTTTGGATTTGAATAAATGTGTATCTGTTACTCTCGGGAGTTACTTTTTTTCCCCCTTTAATAGTGAAACTATTATATACTGTGAAGGAGGCTTGTAGCTGTAAAGTTGACTTCTTTTTTTTCAGGTATACTTTCAGCGTCACTTGCGATAATATGACTTCTGCATACGTTGAGTTATGCTGGCAGTTGTAAAGAGAAAGTGAGGGGTGGGAAAGGGCCTATCACCAAGGTTTATACATGAGAGACCGGAAGTGCATCGTAAGGAAAGATCCTAGGAACCAGGCACTGAGCAGATCGGTGGTAGCTAGCTGCTTACATGTCAAACTGCAACGGCTGCTCTGGCAGATCCTTAGGTCTCCAGTGTAGTCAGTTTGGATGCTCCTTGGAAGTCGGCTGTAGCTGAGAGTGGAGCTCAGGTAGAAGCTGCATCGGAAGTGAGTTTCAGGGGTTGATAAGCTTTACTCTGCAAAGCACTGATGAAGAGCTTATGGATGAGGTGAAACTTATGGTGAAGCGTTAATTCTTCTATGCTCCAAAATAAATAGATGGAGTACCTAAGGTAGAGACAGATTAGTTTGTATATTAGGTATTTCGTGATAGTTTTAAAAACCAAATTTCCTCTAGAGCAAGAGTTTCTTAGCCTGAAGACTTGGAGTCCTAGTACATTCTGAAAATTTATATTCAAAATTTATTCTGTAATTGTATATGGATTTTTATAGAGAGCAAGGCCATAGCTTTCATCAGATTTTCAAAGATTAAAAACAGAGAATCTGTTGAATGCTTAAATAACCCAGACTTGAAGCAGTTTTCCAGGTCTCATTAGAGTTATTTTAAGAGAACTGCAACTTCTAATTGTTCTATGACCTGATAATCTGTTTAAACAGTAATTTCTCTTTGATGTATATGGTGCTTTACAGTATGTGCAGTAGATGGCATAAGTGGTTTTATGGAAAAGATATGTTTTTCTGTAAAATATTCATCAGTCCTGAGTCCACGAAATGCAGTTTTTCTCTTGAGGAAGATAAAATATATTGCATGAGGTGACCAAAATTAGGCAGTGTTTTTGTAAGTGATATTGCAAAGGAACGTAAAACTCTTTCTTTTACCTTCAAGATTATGTAGAGTTAAGGGTAAATTAGTTATAATAGTCAAATGCTTAATTATTTACTAGTGCTTCCGGAATTTGAATACCCAATGTATTTGGATATTTACCTACTTAGACTTTTAATCATAGCAAAATAGTGGTAGATGATGGATAGGTAGGTAGACAGATAGAAAGATAGATAGATATAAAAAAGAACTATTTTTCTCTATTATAAAACAATTCTCAGTTCTTCGTTGCCTTCAAAGTTAACTCCCACCCTTTAGATGTGTGTGTGTTTAAATAATATCCCCCCTGTGGACGAAGCTGACAGCATTTTGCAAATTGATTTTCTATCTGTAATATTCTAACCATGTCTCAAACGTCCTTAAAGCCCTTTTCATCATTTCTCTGACTCCATTATTTACGGCAGCATCTCAAAATTTAGTTTTCCCTGTAAATTTCATTATTGTGGTTACCAATTCATTATAAAATGATCAGAGGAGTAGGAGAGGGGGAAAAGGAATTGACATATGAGGACAAAGTGAAAGATTAGGACTCTTTGGCCTGGAAAGTAGAAATCTATCAAATCATGAATGGCATGGGTAGGGTGAACATGGACGAAGATGCTAGATCTGGAAACAGAAAGATGGAAGGACATTCTTGAAACTCTCTTGAAATATAAGAAGTGGAGCTACTTAACAGGGACAGAAAAGTAATTTTTAAAAGCTTTGGGTGAATTTATTTTCAAACCAAAGAGAAATTAAGATGTAGCAAATCTTCCTGTAAACTCTGAACATATCCTAAGTAATTGTAAATGTTATTATGCTAAACAAGGCCTCCTATTTTTTTTTTTTTATCATGTTCTCTGGGACATCCTTTAGAAACAGAATTTTGTGTTGATTAGGCAAGAGGAGGTCAAATCTGACCTAGAAAGAAGGATGTGGTCCTATGTTCTTTTCATATGCAATTGGCAAACGAGATTGGCGATAGCCCAAACCACTGCAACGTACATCAGTGAAGACTACATCTTCAGTTTATTCTGACAGTGATATGTCAACGAATTCATTCTCTGTAAAGAAAGTGCTTTCAGTATCCGAAGTTCACCATAACAAAGGGGCAAAATACACACAAGGATGTTTTTATCTTTAATATATAAACAATTCTTATAGATAAAGAAGAAACAAATACATATCCCAGGAGGAAAATGAGCAAAGATCTTTAACTGGCCATTCACAGAGGAACAACTATGGATGAGCAATAAACCTATGAAAAGATGAACAACCGCACTGCCAGTCAGATCAGTGCAAATAAAAAATATTTTCCATCTATAAAATTGGCAGAGTTGAACAAGATTGACAGGACCTATTATTGGTAAGAAGGGAAAGACTTAGAAATACACACTGGTGGTAGGTGTGTACGTATATACAATCTTTCTAGATGGTAGTTTCACAGTGTGAAGCAAAATCGAAAACACTTAAAATAATAACAGCAATAATAATAGCATCTATCAAAGCTACCCTGAACTTGGAGCTGTGCTAAACATTTAGCATGTATTATATTTTTTCTCACAATAATTATTATTACTCCTATATTATAAATGAGGAAACCAGAACTTAAAGAGTTTGAGTTCCCCCTTTCCCCAGAGTGATATAGCTATTAAGTGATGAAGACTAGATTTGAACTTATATCTTTCTAACTCCAGATTCCACAGCTACTATGTAGTTCAGCCTGCTCTTGGTGGGTCCGTTCCAGTGCTAGGAATTTATATCAAAGAGACAATCGTCAGGACTTCCCTGGCGGTCCAATGATTAAGACTTTGCCTTCCAGTTCAGGGTGTGCGGGTTCGATCCCAAGTTGGGGAGCTAAGATCCCACATGCCTCATGGCCAAAAAACCAAAACATAAAACAGAAGTGATATTGTAACAAATTTAATAAAGACTTAAAAAAAATGGTCCACATCAAAAAGAAATCTTAAAAAAAAAAACAAGAGACAATCATCAATGCCCAAGTTGTATGTACAAGAATGTTACATACCTTCATATTTAGGTGAGAAGTATACATGCACCTACATGAAATGTAGCTTGGGCATATTCAAGGCAGTTAATGGGAACTGAGACCACTGAAGAAACTTGGGAACCTAAAAGGTGCCCCCTCAGTCAGAGGGTTACTGGAAAAAAACCTACTCATTGGCCAAGATAAGTGATAGTGTTGTCCTAGGCTGGGAGTTTGAATGGAAGAAAAGGAATCTCCTGTGAACAATGGAAACTCAAAGCCTGTTCTACAGGTGGTTGTGGAGTATGAATTTATACTATTTTTATGGGTCCAGAAACTCCAAGCCTAGAAATTAATCTAAAAACTAATTTTAGACAGGAGTTCCAAAAAGAGAGAATTTTTTAGAATTAGAAGATATGAATCCCTAGATTGAAGAAGTTCACCAAGTCCCAAGTAGAATGAGTATAAATGAGTCAGAATAAAAGTTCAATACAACACAGACTACTAAGACTGCAACTACTACTAATAGTACTAGCAAACACTTATATAGTGGTCACTTTGTGCTGGGTAATCATCTAAGTGCTTTATATACATATTAACTCACTTATTTATGGATAGTAACTCACAATTTTTCCTATTTTATTGAAGAGGAAAATAAGGCGCAAAGAAGTTACTGAATTTTCTTAAAGCCATTCAGCTACTTTGTGGCCAAACGGGATTTGAACCCGTATAATCTGGCTCCCGAGTTTGTGCTCTTAACCACCGCACACAGTGCTCAAGGAGAAAATCTTCAAAACAACCGGAGAGAAAAGACAACTTTCTAAAGCAACAACAACTAGTCTGGCAGCTGACTTCTCTAAAGCAGTAAGAGAGGACAAAATAAAATGGAATATCTTCAGGTGCTGTGGGAAAATGACCACCTCCCTGCCCCCGAAGATTATTGACAGTCATTCAAGAGTGAGGCTGAGTTCTTCTTCCTGTCCTCCTCCTATTTCTCTTCCTTTCCTCATCATTTCTTTAAAAAATAATTTGGGTTCCCTTCCCTCCTCTTGAGGCAGCTGGGGTTAGGGTGCCTTCAGGTCCAGGGCTGAGGAGGCAGCCAGGACCAAGAGGGCTGGTCAGTGCTCAAGCTGAGGAGGCCACTGGGGCTGGGTTTTGGGTGGAGGTAAGACTGAAGAGGCCGCCGGGGCTGAGAGGGCCAGGATAGCCATTGTATGTAGGAGGTATGGGGATATGACTAAATTGAGGGTAATTAGTGCTAAAAATGTGTGATCTCACATTTATGTGGAATTTAAGAAATGAAACAAACTAGTGAATATAACAAAAAACAAGCAGACTCACAGACCTAGAGAAGAAACTAGTGGTTCCATTGGGGAGAGGGGATGGGGGAGGAGCAAGGTAGGGGTAGAGGATTAAGAGGTACAAACTACTATGTATAAAAAAGCTACAAGGATGTACAACACAGGGAATATAGCCAGTATTTTGTAGTAACTATTAATAGATTATAACCTTTAAAAATTGTGAATCACTATACGGTACACCTGTAACTTATGTAATATTGTACCTCAACTATATTTCAATTAAAAAAACTTAAAAAAAATGATGAGACCATGTCAGAAGTTATACAGGAGCCAACTTGAAAGGACATGCACTGGTCAAATTTGGAATTATTTGAGCATCAAAATAAATAATGATTGTAAAAGATTATACTCCACTGAATAAAATAGGAACCCAGGAGTCCATGCTAATATCAATAAATAACTGAATAAACAAATCAATGGGGAGAATTCCAGGCTATAAACATAGAAAGAATGATGGAGTTAGGAAATCGCCATTTGGCACTGCTGTAGAAGTAATACGCATAATTGATTCAGGCATGAATCATCCATGGAGGTTAAAACTAGCTCTTGAAAGTTAATGAAGGAACAGGGTGGTAGTATTCTCAAAGTATTTTAATTAAAGAGGGGGAAACAGTAACTTCACTGAGGAGAAACCTAGAAGATAACCACCTTTAAACCAAATGAGCAAAGTGAACATCCCCGGTAGTGGGGCAAATGGACATCATTGCCGCCGAATGTGGTACATTAAGAAGAGTATAGCGTCACTTCTGAGGCATTCCTGTCAAAATGCATCACCTGAATTTAATCATGAGAACGACACAGAGAAACCCAAATAGGGGGACACTCTGCGAAATAACTGGCCTGTACTCTTCAAAAATACCGAGGTTATAAAAAGCATGGAAAGATTAAGGAATTGTTCTAGATAAAGAGACATGACAACTAAGTGCAAAATATGACTCTAGATTGGGACAGTTGGGTGAAGTTTGATGGGACTGGATTGATGGTAGATGGTGGTATCATTATCAAGATAATTTCCTGATTTAGCAGGTTTTACTGTGGTTGTATATGGGAGTGTCCTTGTCTTTTAGGAAATACGCTCTGAAGTGTTAATGGTGCATCACGTCTGCAACTTACACTCAGTTGGTTCTGAAGATAATGATTGTGTGTGTGTGTGCTTGAGTGTGTATGCCTGTTCATACCTCTTTTGTGGTGGTTGTGTAGATGTAAATTTTTATTTCATTCTACACAGAATACTATGTCACCCTTTAACCTGGTTTCTAAAAATGTTTCATAAAGTTTCTATTGATCTAGTTTTGAGCTTAGTTGACCTTTGCAATCTCAACAAAAAATACTGATTCGGAGTACCCCAAATCACAAATTTATTACATTTATACATTTTTTACTTATTATTTTCACATAGTTTCTTTCTATTTATTTGCTTTGTATTTTTTGTTTCTAATTTTTTATTGAGATATAGTTGATGTACGATAGTATATAAGTTCATAATTTCTCATTAGTTTAATATATTTTAAACATATGCAATTCACTCCTTGTTGTTTTATAATGAGAAAATAATGGTATTTAGAGTCAGACAGACTTGGTTTTACACCCCATTTCTGCTTCTATCTAGCTGTTTGAATGTGGGCAAAATTCTCATGGGTTTTTTTTTTGGTTCACAGTTTCCTCATCCATAGGCAACTCAGGATTGTTGTCAGGAACAAATGTGGAAACATGAAAAGCCTAAGCAGAGTTGCTGGCATGTAAGAGACATGCAGTAAGCATTGCCTTTCCTCACTTCATTCTTCCTCCTCTCACCAAAATCATCCACACAAGCCTCCCGGGCATAGGGAAGTGCAAAGCTTATTAATAAGGGACCATAGGAAAGGGCTCTGTCCCTGCCCTTTTGTTCATATTTGGCTTCTCTCCTTGTAGCTGATTCTTGCCTTATTTCTGTAATTAAGTCATCCATCATCATCCAGAAGATGAACCAAGCCAGATGGTGATCACAGTTTGCGGGGGAGGATGGGAGTAGAGCACAGAGAGGACGAGAGGATTGCTGGAGTGGGTTACTGGGGACCAGCAGCCAGTGTCAGTGAGGAGGATTGGATAGAGCAGAGCAGGTCTTTCCAACCTGGATACTATTATCTCTGCTGTTAACAGCAGCTAACGATCTCTAAGAAAAATACTGATTGATCATGGCCAAATGACTATCTGATTCTCCTCTCTGACTCCTTACTCATCAAGCAAATTTTAGCTGTTCTGAGTCTTGAAGCCATTCAGTGTTTGCAGTTTCTTCCCTTTCATTGATGGTTTCCAGTTTTCCTTTGTTCTTTTTGGGGTGTTTTCCTTATTGCTAGCCTTCTTTACACTTTTATATGTAAATATATATTCCCTAAATGTCCACATACATTTTATGCCATCTTTATTACATGTTAGTTCATTTCTATTTCCTTCGTATTCTTCCTCTTCTTTTAATATCTGTGGGGTCGGGGGGCGCAGTAACTGGGCGAAGGTGCTCAAAAGGCACAAACATTCAGTTGAAAAATCTAAAGAAAAAATATGTATCTGCAAGGTCAGATATATATAATAAATGTTGTATGTGCGGCGAATAGGAGCTCTTGTTGACAGCCTGTCCGTTCATCTGTCATCAGATGTGAAGTACAGTAAGTCTAGTGGGACCTGAAGCCTAGCCTTCTTTTTTTGGAACCAAATTCTAGGGTTAGGGTTCTGCTGCCTGGCAAGAGCTCAAGTGCTGAAATTCCAAGACCATATCCTTCTTTTTTTAATTAAAAAGATTTTTAAATTGAAGCAGAGTTGATTTACAATGTCTTGTTGGTTTCAGGTGTACAGCAAGGTGATCCAGTTATATGCATATGTGTATATCATCGTAGTTTTGATTTCAAGCCCATGTCCTTAGTTCTATTCTGACTCCTACCACATTGCACATCTTGCATCTAGATGTTTCACAAGTATTTATTGTATCAGTGACTCAGTAAATAACTCAAGATCCTGCTTTCCATCCCATATATTTATACTGAGCCTAGAAACCAGAATAGGATTGAGTGTGGGCCTCTACTGGACCGTGCTCTTATAACACCTTCCATGTTCCCTCCAACCACTGCCCCATTTCACTGCTCAACTTCCAAGCAAGCAAAATTTGAAATAGCGGTCCCAATCTTTACTTCTTACAGCACTGCCTCTCCTCAGTTGACTCTAATCAAGCCTCCCTAGCACTCTACTTAGAACTTGACTCTGCTCTTGTCAAGGTCACCAGTGACCTCCATCTTGCCAAAGCCACTGGTGGCTTCTCTGTCCTTGTTTTACCCAAACACTTGGCACTACTAGACACAGTCAGTCATTTTCTCCTTGAAACATGTTTTCCTCTTTCTTCATTTCCATGCTACCTCCTTCTCCTGATGTTCCTACTGCACCTTTTCAGTATCCTATGTGGGTTCTCTGCTGTGCTTAACTTCTGTAAATGTTAGATTGTGTCAGGATTTGGTGGTAAGTCCTGGTCTTTTCTTAGTCTACAGTAACTCCCTAGGAAAGATCATCCAATCTCATGGATTTATGGAACATCAAAATGCATCTGCTACCAAATTGATGTCTTCAGCTCCAACTTCTCCCCCAAATGCCAGACTCATATGTCAAGATGCCTATTTGATATCTCATTTTGGGTATCTAATAAGCATCTCAAGCTTACCATATGCAAAATAGAATTCTTGATCACACCTCCCCCATCCTTAAACTGCTTCTGCCTTAATCTATCTCATTTCAGTTAATAGCTCTACCCATTACTTGGATTTAAGAGTTTTCCTAGATTTCTCTCTTTTCAGCATTTCCCCCTCCCCGTATCTAAGTCATCAGCAAATCCTATTGGGTCTACCTTCAAAATACATTTTGAGTTCATCATCTTCTCTTCATCTTCACTGTCACTACCCAAATGCAAGATGCCATCAACTCTTGCCTGTTATGCTACAATTATGCCCTAATTTGTCCCCCTGCTTCTATTCTGATCCCCCTAAAATTCTGATTTCACATATCAGCTAAAGTAACCTTTTCAGAATGTAAAACTCTTGTTGTGTCACCATACTCTCTCCCAGCTCTTCCCTGGTTTTAAGACATCTCTGGTGTCTTTTGTTGCCCTGAGGATAAAAATCTAGACTCCTTATCCCAACCAATAAGGTCCTGTTACCTAGCCCTGCCTTCCTCCTTGGCCCTACCTTATACCACACCCCATACTCAGCACACTTCAGCAGCACAAAGTTTCTCTCCCCAAACACACCAAGCCCGTTTCTTCCTTAGGGCCTTTGTACTAGCCACCCCCTCTGTCTGGAACATTCTTTCCTCCAGTCTTCACTGGATTGGCTCGTTCTCGTCATGCAGGTGTCAACTCAAACGGCACCTCCTCACTGACCTTCCCTGAGTGCTTCCCCAGCACTTTCTATCACATCAACCTGTTTTATTTTCTTCAAAGCCGTTATTATTATCCAAGTTATCTTGTTCATTTATCTGCTGTATGTCAATCCCCACTAGAGTGTAAACTCTGAGAGAGGAGGGTCCTTGTCTGCCCTTTTCATCCCAATACTCCTGCTGTTTATATAGTGCCTGGCACCTATACTGTGCTGAATAGCTATAGAATAAATTAACAATTTTCCAGGACTCAGAGTAGAACAAAAAGCCTGGGAATTTTCAAGTCTTACCAGTTAGCAGTCTGTCTGTGTTATGTATTCACAGGTAAGCTTTCACTTTTCCTACCTTGCTATTTTTTCTCTCCCTTCTTTTCTCTTCTTCAGGGTGGACTTGTCTTTGTTTCCATCTCTAAACAGCCTTTCCAAGGCCACATTTCATCCTTCTGGTCTTTTGCCATCACTCAGAGATTCGTTTGTGAAGGAAAGTAAGTCCAGCATGCAGTGGTCCATAAAGCTGTTTCTTATTACATCAAATTAAAGGACTTCCTGATCACTGGTCCAAGACTTGTCTACTTTTCTTAAAACAAATGTTCCACTGTTGTTACAGTATAATCGCGTATAGATTCCCCTTTGGAGTTTCTGATTTTCTTGATCTTCATCTGTCTTCTTTGACTTCTTTTGTGATGAAGAATCTTTTTGATACTCCTTCTCTTACTATACTGAAACTAGAAAGATAACCAAATATTTAAGCTGTAGTGGATGTCACACATTCATTGTGTGTGTGTATAAGTGTATGTAACTATCACCAGTTTTTACATAGCTTGTTCTACCTTGATATTTCATTGCTGAAATAAATATGAAATTGTAGGACACTGACTTATGTAAAGAGATTTATCTATTTTTTTTTTTCAGTACAGAATCTTTTTCCTTTTTTGATTGAGAGGGTCCAGTAGAAGAGTTCTACTCTTTCTCAGGCATTTGTACATGTCCACACATTTCCACATATTTTCAGAAATCTCAAGGTGTTCTGATTACATGATGTTGCAGACAATGCCAGTGCTCTACTGTTAACACTTTGAACACTTGTGCCTTATATACATCTGCACTGCCTGAAGAACTCACTGTGCTTTACAGCTCGACCTCTTAAACTCTGGTCCCCAGAGCCTCTGCCCAAAATGAACAACTTCTTTTGCTACTGGTTTATCCAGTTTTTTTCTTTCAGCTTTAGTTTCTACTCTGGTTTGTATTGTTAAATCATACTCCCGAGAATTCCTAAAGGTGTTTCTTCTGCTGTCCTATCTTGATGCTACCCCAGATCTACTCACTGTACAGTGATTACATCCTTGGGTATCCTGCTGCCATCTTTTATTTGTTCTTGAACAACCCACAGACTTACGGCTCAACACCACGTCAACATAAGAGGATGGGCCAAACTGAAGGACTTCTGTTTTACAGTCTCACTTTGAGACTCGATGTTCAGGAGTGATGTTAGCGAAAAGCCCCATTAAGCAGGGTGTGAAGGAAAGCTCAAGCTGACCCACTGCTAAAAATCCCAGCCTGCTGTGCACCTTCTTCCTGACGTAGACTAAAACATAGTCATGGGGGAGGGAGGGAGATGCAAGAGGGAGGAGATATGGGAACATATGTATATGTATAACTGATTCACTTTGTTATAAGGCAGAAACTAACACACCATTGTAAAGCAGTTATACTCCAATAAAGATGTTAAAAAAAAAAAAAGTCATGGGGTTTGTTTGTTTTTTTTTCAAGCTAAAGGTCCCACAGCAAAAGCAGAAAAGTTACCTGTGATCAGTTGTGTATATTTGGGGGGTTGTGTTTTGAAAGCAGTTCTGTCTTATCCTGAAAATTCCTGGATGACTTTATTGTTGCTGGAACT
Source organism: Stenella coeruleoalba (assembly GCF_951394435.1). Taxonomy (NCBI): domain Eukaryota; kingdom Metazoa; phylum Chordata; class Mammalia; order Artiodactyla; family Delphinidae; genus Stenella; species Stenella coeruleoalba. Next base: position 124,810,370 of record NC_137149.1, read on the forward strand.
TAGTTGTTAAGTTGGAAGAAATTCCCAGATGTCTGAAAACTTTTCTGACATGATTTTAGTTGACAAATAGTGTACAGGTGGCCTGCTTTTTAAATGAGCATTATTTAATCCACATTAAACCATCTTTTGGTTCTTATAACTGTCTTAACTTTATTAAAGTCAAAAATAATGTTTAGAGAGGGTAAAATCATAAATATGATTCATAAATACTTAAAAAAACAACAAATAGCGCTCCTAGTTGAACGTAAATCTCACTTAGAACTGTAGTTTATCTTTGAAAGAAAAACTTCCGGGACTGAGGGTAAAGCAGTTTTAGAAAAGAAATCAAATATTATGGAATTTGAAAATCTAATTTGGCATATATTAGATTAATGCCCTGTAAAACCCTAAAGTCTGAATTGAGTTTACAGAGGGTTTGACTTAATTCTGTTATTTCTTTTGCTCTTTTTTCCTTTGTTATGTATGTATAAATCTTGGTGACTTTTCCTTTTATGGCTTTAAACATTTAGTACTGAATTCTAAAGCGGCAGGTCCCTCCCTGCTTTTGATTCTCAGTGAACTTTTGAGGAGGTAGTGGACAGGAATTTGTGTGTGTGTGTGAAATTACTTTTTCTATGAATATATGCATAATCCCACAATTTCACCAATGTACACATTTTTTGCTTGCAAATAAGAAGGGATTAAAAAATTTGGTATGTAAAAAGCAAGGTTGATGAAGACCTTTTCATACATTTGTGTCCTAATATGTTTTTATTTTTTAAAAATATGCTGCAGCTGATTGAACTAAATTTGATTTTGACTTGTGCCACACAACTATGATTCCTTCAAAAGCATGTCAATATGCAGTATATTTAAGGTACTGTCAGCAACAATTCCTTCTTTATTTAGAGTAATGTAATCTGAAACTATCAACCTTTTCTACTTTCATGAGCTTTTGACTTTCACACCACAATGCATGAAATAATGCATTTTATTTAAAGCTTTCACTAAAATGTCTGTCACTGGAGGGAAAATTTTTATTTAAATATGCCCCCTCCATTGAAATAGGCTTTTCTACCATTGTCTGGGTGTCTTCCAATATTCTAAGCCCTTTGGATTACTTTGGATTAATTAGTCATCTCTTTATTTATAATAAAACAACATAATGATCCCCTATTGTGGCCAAAGAATTGGACTAAGCAGGGTGATTAAACTGGAGAATAGAATATCAAATGATACCAGAGTCTAGTTACCTTATCAATTTTCTTCAGATAGAAATGATTAAGCAACCTGTTGGATAGTAGATCCAGACTACAGAGAAGAAAGTATAATTAATATTGGAAGGATGTAAAGGGGGGGAAAAAACCCTGTAAATTGACCTATAATGAGAATAATCCGTGATGCACAGCAAAGAGAATGATCAGTGTCTGGAATTCAGTGCCAGCTTGGCTTACATTTATGAGAATATCTTATTCATTTTTATGAATATTAAGTTCTATAAAGTCCAAATTGAGCAAAGGAAAACAAATGACATATATGGTTATCTACAGGTACAGGGTGGGGGGAGCCCGGGGGATAGAAAATACATTGAAATATTGAATAATCAAAGTAGAAACACTAGTCTAGCAAGATAGTCGTGCCATCCATACACACATTGTTTTGGTTTTTTACTTATGTTATAACATGTTATCAAGTTATAACCTCACCTCTGATATCATTATATGTTGGAGCAAATATATATTAGCACCAGTCTCTACTGCACGCACAGACAGCCATGTTCATTTACTTGTGAAGTGAATTGTTCTATCGATTATGTGCATCCGTTATGACAAGTGCTTAGGGGAAGCAGGGCAGATTTTATTCAGGTGAAAAACCTATCCCGAAAGAGCTTCTACTTTAAAAGGGGAGACATGTACACATAAGTATATGAGAAGCAAGATAGTAGAAACTGTGTGCTTTAACAGGGAAGCATAAAACTGAGGGACAGGTACCGTGGTAACAAGGAGTAAGAGCTCAGAGACTTAGGAGGGAAGATAGAAATATTCAGGGAAGGCTCCATGGAAGAAGTAGAGCTGTTGATCAGAGAACAGTACTAAGCAATTCTGATAGCTGAAAAAAGTTCATGTATGTCTATTAAGGCATGTGTTTTGAAAATTACAGATAATTCATTTTATACTCATAAGAATGAGAATATGAAGGAATGTGATCCCACAGATACATGAATGGAAAAAGGATTTAGAAGGGAGATGTCTTTGCATCTTTCCCAGGTCCTCCATATTTTCATTTGCTCATGTGGTTCATATTTAGTGTATGTGTACATGGTGGGCTCTGCAGGCTGTCTAAGTAGGTACATTGCTAAAGATATAGTGACAGACTTTTGTCTCAGTGTCCTCATATAAGTGCTGATCTAGTATAATTAGCCTTTATAATATGTGATTTAAGGTATAATATTTGTACTCCTTGAAAATTTTTTCATGGCAAGCTGCCTCATGCCTTTGGCCATGTCAGTAATCATTAACCACTTTGTTACAGAAAGGTAGAAAGGAAAATTATGAAGCAAGACCTATTTATTTTGCTTTTCAGTTGCAGCACTGGTAGATAAAAGATTTAATGAGGAGGGCGGAGTCAAGATGGCAGACTAGGAGGACGAGGAATTTGCATCTCCACACAACTAGTGCACCTACCAGGCACCGGTGGGGAACCACAGACACCTAAGGGATGGGAGGAGTTCCCAGCGACCAGTTGTTTCAATTATATTTTTACCTATCCTAATATATTCTTTATCTTTCTAATTTTATTTTCTTCTTTATTCTTTGATATTGTACTGCTCCCTTTTTTCTTTCTTTTTTTTTGCCACACCACGCAGCTTGCAGATCTTGGTTCCCAGGTTGGAGGTCAGGCCTGAGCTCCTGTGGTGGGAGCAATGAGTCTAAACTGCTGGACTAACAGAGAACCTCAGACCTCAGGGAATATTAATCAGAGTGGGGCCTCGCGGAGGTCCTCATCTCAGCACCCAGACCTGGCTCTATCCAACTGCCTGAAAACTCCAGTGCTGGATGCCTCAGGCCTAACAACATATAAGACAGGAATACAGCCCCACCCATCAAAAAGAAAAAATGAAATGACAAAAAAATATGTTACAGATGAAGGAGCACCTACAAGACCAAATAAATGAAGATGAAATAGGCAACCTACCTGAAAAAGAATTCAGAGTAATGATAGTAAATGTGGTCCAAAATCTTGGAAACAGAATGGGGAAAATACAAGAAACATTTAACAAGGATCTAGAAGAACTAAAGAGTAACCAGACACTGATGAACAACACAATAACTGAAATTTAAAATACTGTAGAAAGAATCAATAGCAGAATAACTGAGGCAGAAGAACGGATGAGTGCGCTGGAAGATAAAATGGTGGAAATAACTTCCAGGGAGCAGAATAAAGAAAAAAGAATGAAAAGAGTTGAGGACAGTCTCAGAGACCTCTGGGACAACATTAAACACACCAGCATTCGAATTATAGGGGTCCCAGAAGAAGAAGAGAAAAAGAAAGGGTATGAGAAAATATTTGAAGAGATTATAGATGAAAACTTCCCTAACATGGGAAAGGAAATAGTCAGTCAAGTCCAGGAAGTGCAAAGAGTCTCATACAGGATAAAACCAAAGAGAAACATGCCAAGACACATATTAATCAAACTATCAAAAATTAAATACAAAGAAAAATTACTGAAAGCAGCAAGGGAAAAGCAACAAATAACATACAACGGAATCCCCATAAGGTTAACAGCTGATCTTTCAGGAGAAACTCTGCAAGCCAGAGAGAGTAGCAGGACATATTTAAAGTGATGAAAGGGAAAAACCTGCAACCAAGATTACTCTACCCAGAAAGGATCTCATTCAGATTCTATGGAGAAATTAAAACATTTACAGGCAAGCAAAAGTTAAGAGAATTCAGCACCACCAAACCAGCTTTACAACAAATGCTAAAGGAACTTCTTTAGGCAGAAAACATAAGAGAAGGAAAAGACCTACAATAACAAACCCAAAATAATTAAGAAAATGGTAATAGGAACATACATATTGATAATTACCTTAAATGTAAATGGATTAAATACTCCCACCAAAAGACATAGACTGGCTGAATGGATACAAAAACAAGACCCGTATATATGCTGTCTACAACAGACCGACTTCAGACCTAGGGACACATACAGATTGAAAGTGAGGAGATGGAAAAAGATATTCCATGAAAACGTAAATTAAAAGAAAGCTGGAGTAACATTTATCATATCAGACAAAATAGACTTCAAAATAAAGACTATTACAAGAGATAAAGAAGGATACTACATAATGATCAAGGGATCAATCCAAGAAGAAGATATAACAATTTTAAATATTTACGCACCCAACACAGTAGCACCTCAATACATAAGGCAAATTCTAACAGCCATAAAAGGGGAAATCGACAGTAACACAGTCATAGTAGGGGACTTTAGCCCCCCACTTTCACCAATGGACAGATGATCCAAAATGAAAATAAATACGGAAACACAAGCTTTAAATGACACATTAAGCAAGATGGAATTAATTGATATTTATAGTACATTCCATCCAAAAACAACAGAATACACTTTCTTCTCAAGTGCTCATGGAACATTCTCCAGGACAGGTCATATCTTGGATCACAAAACAAGCCTTGGTAAATTTAACAAAATTGAAATCATATCAAGTATCTTTTCTGACCACAACACTATGAGACTAGATATCAATTACAGGAAAAAAAAAACTAAAAAATACAAACACATGCAGGCTAAACAGTATGCTACTAAATAACCAAGAGATCAATGAAGAAATCAAAGAGGAAATTAAAAAAACCTAGAAACAAATGACAAGGGAAACATGACGACCCAAAACCTATGGGATGCAGCAAAAGCAGTTTTAAGAGGGAAGTTTATAGCAATGCAATCCTACCTCAAGAAACAAGAAAAATCTCAAATAAACAACCTAACCTTACACCTAAAGCAATTAGAAAAAGAAGAAAAAAAAATCCCAAAGTTAGCAGAAGGAAAGAAATCATAAAGATCAGATGAGAAATAAATGAAAAAGAAATGAAAGAAACAGTAGCAAAGATCAATAAAACTAAAAGCTGTTTCTTTGAGAAGATAAACAAAATTAATAAGCCATTAGCCAGACTCATCAAGAAAAAAAGAGAGAAGACTCAAATCAATAGAATTAGAAATGAAAAAGGAGAATTAACAACTGACGCTACAGAAATACAAAGGATCATGAGAGATCACCACAAGCAACTATATGCCAATAAAATGGACAACCTGGAAGAAATGCACAAATTCTTAGAAAAGCACAACCTTCCAAGACTGAACCAGGAAGAAATAGAAAATATAAACAGACCAATCACAAGCAGTGAAATTGTCACTGTGGTTAAAAATCTTCCAACAAACAAAAGCCCAGGACCACATGGCTTCACAGGTGAATTCTATAAAGCATTGAGAGAAGAGTTAACACCTATCCTTCTCAAACTCTTCCAAAATATAGCAGAGGCAGAAAAACTCCCAAACTCATTCCAGGAGGCCACCGTCACCCTGATAAACAAAACCAGACAAAGAGGTCACAGAAAAAGAAAACTATAGGCCAATCTCACTGATGAACATAGATGCAAAAATCCTCAAAAAATACGAGCAAATAGAATCCAACAGCACATTAAAAGGATCATACACCATGATCAAGTAGGGTGTATCCCAGGAATGCAAGGATTCTTCAATATACACAAATCAATCAATGTGATACACCATGTTAACAAATTGAAGGATAAAAACCATATGATCATCTCAATAGATGCAGAAAAAGCTTTTGACAAAATTCAACACCACTTATGATAAAAACTCTCCAGAAAGTAGGCATAGAGGGAACCTACCTCAACATAATAAAGTCCATATATGAAAAACCCACAGCTAACATCATTCTCAGTAGTGAAAAACTAAAACCATTTCCTCTAAGATCAGAAACAAGAAAAGGTTGCCCACTCTCACCACTATTATTCAACATAGTGTTGGAAGTTTTAGCCACAGCAATCAGAGAAGAAAAAGAAATAAAAGGAATCGAAATTGGAAAAGAAGAAGTAAAGCTGTCACTGTTTGCAGATGACATGATACTGTACATAGAGTATCCTAAAGATGCTACCAGAAAACTACTAGAGCTAATCAATGAATTTGGTAAAGTAGCAGGATACAAAATTAATGCACAGAAATCTTTTGCATTCCTATACACTAATGATGAAAAATCTGCAAGAGAAATTAGAGAAACACTTCCATTTACCATTGCAACAAAAAGAATAAAATACCTAGGAATAAACCTACCTAAGGAGACAAAAGACCTGTATGCAGAAAACTATTACACTGATGAAAGAAATTAAAGATGATACAAGCAGATGGAGAGATATACCATGTTCTTGGATTGGAAGAATCAACATTGTTAAAATGCCTATACTACCCAAAGGAATCTGCAGATTCAATGCAATCCCTCTCAAACTACCAATGGCATTTTTCACAGAACTAGAACAAAAAATTTCACAATTTGTATGGAAACACAAAAGACTCCGAATAGCCAAAGCAATCTTGAGAAAGAAAAACGGAGCTGGAGGAATCAGGCTCCTTGACTTCAGACTATACGACAAAGCTACAGCAATCAATACAATATGGTACTGGCACAAAAACAGAAATATAGATCAATGGGACAGGATAGAAACCCCAGAAATAAACCCACACACATGTGGTTACCTTATCTTTGATAAAGGAGGCAAGAGTATACAATAGAGAAAAGACACGCTCTTCAATAAGTGGTGCTGAGAAAACCAGACAACTACATGTAAAAGGATGAAATTAGAACAGTTCCTAACACCATACACAAAAATAAACTGAAAATGGATTAAAGACCTAAATGTAAGGCCTGACACTATAAAACTTTTAGAGGAAAACATAGGCAGAACACTCTACGACATAAATCACAGCAAGATCCTTTTTGACCCACCTCGTAGAGAAATGGAAGTAAAAACAAGGATAAACAAATAAGACCTAATGAAACTTAAAAGCTTTTGCACAGCAAAGGAAAACATAAACAAGAACAAAAGACAACTCTCAGAATGGGAGAAAATATTTGCAAACAAAGCAACTGACAAAGGATTAATCTCCAAAATATATAAGCAGCTCATGCAGCTCAATATGTTAAAAACAAACAACCCAGTCCAAAACTGGGCAGAAGACCTAAATAGACATTTCTCCAAAGAAGGTATACAGATTGCCAACAAACATATGAAAGGATGCTCAACACCAGTAATCATTAGAGAAATGCAAATGAAAACTACAGTGAGGTATCACCTCACACCAGTCAGAATGGCCATCATCAAGAAATCTATAAACAATAAATGCTGGAGAGGGTGTGGAGAAAAGGGAACCCTCTTGCACTGTTGGTGGGAATGTAAATTGATACAGCCACTATGGAGAACTGTATGGAGGTTCCTTAAAAAACTAAAAATAGAACCACCATTCGACCCAGCAATCCCACTACTAGGCAGATACCCTGAGAAAACCATAATTCAAAAAGAATCATGTACCACAATGTTCATTGCAACACTATTTACAATAGCCAGGACATGGAAGCAGCCTATGTGTCTATCGACAGATGAATGGATAAAGAAGCTGTGGCACATATGTATAATGGAATATTACTCAGCCATAAAAAGAAATGAAAGTGAGTTATTTGTAGTGAGGTGGATGGACCTAGAGTCTGACATACAGAGTGAAGTAAGTCAGAAGGAGAAAAACAAATACTGTATGCTAACACATATATATGGAATCTAAAAAAAAAAAAAGTTTCTGATTAACCTAGGGGCAGGACAGGAATAAAGACACAGAGGTAGAGAATCGACTTGAGGACATGGAGTCAGGGAAGGGTAAGCTGGGGTGAAGTGTAAGAGTAGCATTGACATATACACACTACCAGAGGTAAAATAGATAGCTAGAGGGAAGCAGCTGCATAGCACAGGGAGATCAGCTCGATGCTTTGTGTCCACCTAGAGGAATGGTATAGGGAGGGGATGTGGGGATATATATATGCATATAGCTGATTCACTTTGTCATACAGCAGAGACTAACAACATTGTAAAGCAATTATACTCCAATAAAGATGTTTAAAAAAAAAAAAAGCTTATTGGAAATCCACCCCGTCTTTTCTCTTGTGCTAGTAACCCTTCAGAGAATTTCCTTTTGGGGAGTATCTAACCTGCTGCAAACATTCTAGAAACTGACTGGAAAACGAGCCTGAGGGTCATTATTCATTGTTCATAATGTAGAATTTCATTTAATCCCTTTGTTTTCAGTATGATGTGTCATTGCTCACTCTACATGGTACATGGAATTCCCTGCACTAGAACCTTTCTGGTTCAGTTCCATAGAAAATAAAAATCTTGTTTTCAGTCCCAGGGAGTATATGGGATGGGGGAGGGGATCTTGAATTCTAATTGCTTCTTATACAGGCTTTCAACCAGTTCTCCTATTCTCCCTCTTCTTACGCTTACTTTGTCAAGTACGGAGGCTTTCCTGGGTTCTGTGGCTCAAATCAGTTAGTTTCCAAATTTCTTCTTCCCTTTTTTTTTTTTTGCAGTGCTAATACCAATTTTTATACTTAGAGATGTGTTTATGCCAGCATGTATATTTTATATTTTCACTTGTCTTGTTTACTATATTTATTTATAAGGTTTTTAATATTTTTCTCAGTAATTTAATACTATAAAACTGCTTTGAAGCTATTGATTTGCTTTCATAAATTTGAGATACAGATTAATATATTAATAATAAAGAAAATGTAACCAACAAGAACTATAATGTGTAAATTACATAAACTTGAGGTGAAAACCACATCTATTAACTGATCATGTAGTTTAGCTGGAACAAGCGTATGCCGTCTTTGATATACATGTGTAACATTAGGTTACAATTCTAAAGAAAAACTGTCAAGCACTGTATTAGGTGTTTACATTGCCTCTTACATAATTTTTAATTTAAAATTTATAAAATGTATGTACACACACACAGAAAAAGACTTAATGAGATGAAATGTAGAAATAAATACTTAAGTCAGGTTTTCATTCATGTTATAACCATGGATTATGAGAATTTGGAATCTAGGGCTGACCTTGACCAATCTCCAGAGTCAGTGGTATTGGCCTTACATGTTAAGTTCAAGAAAATTTGCAATTATTCTGAATAGATTTCCTGATATAATATGAGTAATCTTGTTTAGATGCTAGGATTAGCTATATTCATTGAGATAAATCTTCTATGGGTCTTTGAGATGATTTTACCATATTTATACACAATTTTTCAATGTGATTTTATTTATTTACCTACTTTTATTGAAGTATAGTTGCTGTACAGTATTACATAAGTTACAAGGGTACAATATAGTGATTCACAATTTGTAAAGGTTACAATTCATTTATAGTTGTTGTAAAATATTGGCTATATTCCCATTGTTGTGCAATATATTCTTGTAGCTTATTTTATACCTAATAGTTTATACCTCTTAATTTCCTACACCTATATTCCCCAACCCTCCCCTCTCTTCACTGGTAACCACAAGTTTGTTCCCTATGTCTGTGAGTCTGTTTCTTTTTTGTTATATTCACTAATTTGTTGTATTTTTTAAATTCCACATATAAGTGATATCATACAGTATTTGTCTTCCTCTGTCTGACTTATTTCACTTAGCATAATGCCCCCCGAGTCCATCCACATTGCTGCAAATGGCAAAATTTCATTCATTTTTATGGCTGAATATATTTCATTCCATACAATGGAATATATATATTCAGATGTGGTATATATATATGTATATATATGTATGTATGTATATATATATATACATATATATATACCATATCTTCTTTATCCATTCATCTTTTTTTTTTTTTTTTTTGCGTTACGCAGGCCTCTCACTGTTGTGGCCTCTCCCGCTGCGGAGCACAGCCTCCGGACGCGCAGGCTCAGTGGCCATGGCTCACGAGCCCAGCCGCTCCGCGGCATATGGGATGTTCCCAGGCCAAGGCACGAACCCGTGTCCCCTGCATCGGCAGGCAGACTCTCAACCACTGCGCCACCAGGGAAGCCCCGTTCATCTTTTGATAGACACTTAGGTTGCTTCCATACCTTGGTTATTGTAAATAATGCTGCTATGAACATTAGGGTGCATGTATCTTTTCAAATTAGTGTTTTTGTTTTTTTCAGATATATACCCAGGAGTGGAATTGCTGGGTCATATGGTAGTTCTAGTTTTAGCTTTTTGAGAACCCTCTATACTGTTTTCCACAGTGGCCATACCAATTATACTTTGAAGTTGGAATTGGGAGCTATCAAGCTGACTCTGAAAATTACAGAGAACTGAATTTTCAAAAACTTCTCTGAGTACTCTTACTAGTAGGTTTCAGTATGGAGTTAGATGTGTACACTGCCTTGCCTCTTTCTAACACATGCCTGATGCATTTCCTATTCAAATTATATTTACTATGGACTTGATTTGACTTCATATAGTACTTAATAATAAGTTATGCCTATTTCAGCATTCCACATTCAGTGCTAGAATTGCATAGGTAGCAACTTATCATGAGCATTTTTAGTTAGCCTTTCTTTTCTTTGTGTTCAAAATGACTTGATATGTCATGCGTTCATTCATGCAACAAGAAACATTTGTTTACCTCTGTGTTCGTTCCCAGTACCAGCACAGTATCTTAGTACAAGGTAGAACCCGTTCTGCCTTTACTGCCTTTATGGAGGTTACATTCTAGTGTGGAAAGCAAACATTAAGCAACTGATTATGTGCTAAGTATTAACCGAAGTGTGTAGCGTGTGAAGAGAGACTACACCAAGGGGACGACATCAGTGAGTTCCTCTTCCACCATTTACAAGCTGTATACTCTTGCATATTAATCTTTCTGGGACTCATTTTTGCATCTGTAAATGGAGATAATAATAATGCTAATTTCACGGGGCTGTTGTGAAAATTTGGGCATGGTGCCTAACACACAGGAACATTTAGTGATTATTACCTATTTGTTTTTGAGGGGGAGAGGGAGGGTCAGGGAAGGCTTCTGTGAGCAATTGACTTTTAAACTGAGATCTGAACAATGGTAGGGATTTGCTAAGTGGAGAGCATCTTATAAGAAAGAACACCATGTTCAAAGGCCCTGAGACAGGGCACATGATGTGTCCAAAGAACTAAAAGAAAGCCCCTGTGCCTAGAGCTCAGAAAATGAAGAATGGCTTAAAATGAGGCTGAGGTAGGCTGGCTAGATCACACAGGGTCTTGTGGGCCTTGTTAAGGAGGATTTAGGCCTTTATTCTAAGGACAATAAGAAGAATTTCCACAGGGGAATGGCATGATTAGATTTGAGTTTTAGAAAGATTATTCTGGCTTAAGTATTGACAATGGTTCGAAATTTTTCATCAAGAATTTGGCTCATCTGTAAAGGGACCTTTTGGGGGAAATATTGGATTTTTTGCTAGTGTTACCTTCTTGGGTGTTGGTCCCTGGGATACCAGTCAGTGATAAAATTGGCATCGCCAATTTCTAGGTTTTGAGTAAATCTGCGGTTCAGAATTATATGAGCGTGTGTGTGTATGAGTATATGCATATATGTGCAAATATATATAAACACATTATGTGTGTACAGGTATACACATGTATACATATAAATATACATGCATGTATGTATGTACACACACACACACACACACACACACACACACACACACAAACATTCTGTCTCCCAAGAGAGAGACCAGTATGTTTTTCTGTCCTATCTTCTGCCTCTGACCATTCGATTTCAATGTTTTTTGAGTTATGGCATGTATGTTTAAGAGATGAGGAAGAGAAAATATATTTACCAATCCCTTTAATCTGTAAGCTATAATGACAGATCATGATTACTCTTCATAAGAGATTGGGAATGTATTGTGTTGTGCATAACGACTTTATAATATAAATTCCAAGTTTTCAGGAATTGCAGAGATATAGGAGAATGCTGTGTTCTCCACGTAGTGATGAATGCAGCAGTTGTGCACATATTCAGGGCTCGATCATACTGAGCATCCCCTGAGCTCCGTTTGCAAACAAGTCATATCTCCACCATGACAAAATTCCCACAAGATTTTGAATAATTAATTTCTTGGAATTTGCGGGATTCAGCAGATATGTTCAGCGTTATTGATGGCAGCAAACTTTATCTCTTTTATTTCTGAGACACATAATGAAATAGGGAGTCCCTCAAATAACCACAGTTAGCGTTGAGGCTAATTTTGTAAGGGCCAGTGGGCTTTTGACTTAATGTGTATCAATACGATTTTTCCCCCTCACAGCAGAAGGCATGATAGATAGAGGCAGAGTGAATTGGCACTAATTTATGAACGCTTCCAGCCTTCTCCGTGCAGTACACCCTGTGAGGGCAAGATGCTCTAATTACACTTACTTCACATAATGAGAGCTTTTAATGGCAATTACTGATTAGAGTTAGGGAGGTTTCGGGACCTTAAGAGCAGGTGTATTAACCTTCAGAATGAAAGACTTCATCTGTCTTTTGTGTAGCTCAGCCCCACCACTGACCAGTTAGTTACTCAATGAAATCCAGCTCCACGGCCCCAAAGATGAATGGGCTCTGAACCGAGGGGCTGAAGGACACTTTATATCTCAACTCAAATTAGGTCAAAGAGTTCAAGAATTCTCTTTGCTTTTAGCAGTGTTTTTACTTTGCACTTTTTCTCCATGTTGATGGTCACACTGGCTGTTTTCCTTTTCGGTAACAAGAATAACCCATAGTCCAGACTGCTCTTTTTAGAGACATTGATTTGCACAGTCACAAATGGATACCTGACATTGTTTTCCTCTTTACACGTCTGTAGTGTTCAAATTTGGGGGGTCAGTATTTAAAAGCTCTGGCATCCTTTATATTAATATGGATATGAGAATTACAATAAAAATAAAAATTCTAGATCGTTACCAATTGTTGTACTAAGTGCATGAGTTTATATGGTCTACATATCCTATTTTGAGCAAAGCAGAAATTTTCTTACAAGTCGAGATGACATGTATACGTCGTCTTTTATAAACAATTAGAAATTTCACTTACACATCACATCGACATTTTACTAGGAGGGTGATATTGCCCTTTCTAGCTTCAGTATCTGTCTCTCTTCTTAATGAAAATAGATCAAGCTTTGTTTGTCTGTTTCCTTTTCCCTTTCAGGTCGCTCTGAACATCAGTTTCTCTTAAAGCCTTCTTGCTTTTATATTCTCTGTCTGTACCACCATTTCCATTATTTCCATTTTCTGCATTTTGAATTTTGTGTCTTTATGTCTGCTAAATCTGAAATTAGAATTAAAAGCCAAAAAGTATTTGCAATGCAGGCATGTTTAAACTCAGTACATTTAAATAACTGATAAAGCTGGAAGGGAAAATGGCTCATGTTTTCTTGGCACTTCCTACTCAGAACCTTCCCAGTTCTAGGATTCTGATTTAAATGAGTATCTTTTACGTATTCCATATCCTTACCCTACAACTCTCCAAAGCTAGCATAATTTAAGCCCTTAATAAGTACTAGCTTTAGCAATATTATCAGTAATTGAAACCATAAAACATTCCAATTGCCTTTTGTTAGTTTTAATACAGTTTCTTGTGAACTGGTATGTTTATAACCCCAAATCCCATTTTTCAGTCATGTATTCATTTGTTCACTGGACACACACATTTATTATTGGCTCAGGGTGAGGTATAAAATATGTCACCCTTCAAATAGCAGAATCTAGGATGTCTACAACAAATTTTACTAAAAGATTAAAACTCGAACACATACGCTTTAGTAATGCATATGCTATTACACTTTTCATTGTCCTAATCCCTAAAAACATATGTTTTGAGTCCCCATAGTTTGCATTCAACCAACATTTATCGAGCATTTCTTAAGCTAGGTAACTGTGCTATGTGCTTTCACACCCACAATCAGAAATCCTATCAGCTGCCCCAGGGAAGAATGGACCCCTGCATTTTTTGCTGAGGGTTATACAGGCTAGATAAGTGATGTGCCCAGCATCTCAGAGCCAGAAGACTATCTCACCAGGCTTCCCAATTCCAAATCTGGAGTTTATATCTATACAACAGCCATTCACTTCCCCCTTGCCTGCCCCCTGCCACTGTTTTTGAAGCTGATCCCCTGACCTTGGCCATAAAGACTGGACAAGGAGGCTGAAGTTCCCTCTGGAGGTGTTGGTCTGCTACTTGTCTTGGCTACTTACTGCTCTTAAAAGAGTTAATATAGCTTATTAAGCATATATATTCAAAACTGAAACATAGTCATAGTTTGTGAGAATGTCTGTATAATTCAGGGAAACAAAATTTGATACAAGTTGTTCTATGCACGTAACTTTTTTTCTTTTTTCATTTAAAGAGCAAAACCTATCAGTTAATTTGGCATCAGAATTTAAGAGAACTCAAACTGTAGCCCAGTTATTTGAGGTTCCACAGCCCTTGTCAGCCAGAAAGGTTGTACCTGGCCCACTTTTTAAAAAGTCATTTTTCAAACATTTATTGAACACATACAAAAGGTCAGGCGAGCAATAAAAACAATACAAAGACGAACAAGACAGAAATCATAAGCCAACAGCTCACCTGTGTGACCTTGGACATGTTACCCGATCTCTCTACACTTGTTTCCTCTTGTAATATGGTAATACTGTCTACCTCGTAAGGCTGTTGAAAGGACTGAATGACACAGTATATGTAAAGTGCCTAGTCTTGAAAAAGAAAGAGCTATTATTTTATCATCAGTATTATCACTACTAAAGTTAACTGACTCGTAGAAAATCAAAAAGAGTTGCTGACAGGGTCAGAACCTCCTGCTTCTCTCATAAACAAACATTTATTCAGTGATCCTGCTGGTTGATTTTGCAGATGTTTGTTGAGTGTCTCCTATCTGCAAGGAGCTATGCTAAGCCCTGTGAAAATACAAGTTGCTATTGGACACACTTCTTGTCCTCAGGTGTTCGTGGACTATTTGGGGATGTGAGACATATACATAATTAATCGTGGTGCCAAGAAGAAAGCAAAGAGTGGTATAATAGAGGCACAGACATCAGAAGGAAAAGTGAGAAGGGAAGCCTTCATAGACTACAGGACTTTGAAGGATGGATAGATTTGGACATTCCAAGGAAAGGAAACAGTAAATGCATTATACCAGAAGTGGTGAGAATTCAACATGCTTGAGAAAGGATCTCTGAAGGGCCAGGATAGCAGAAGGTATTAATAGGCACAGAATACATGCCAACAGAATACAATACCAACCTTCTGTGATTGCTGTAGGGATTCAAGAGCAGAGCATATGAGGTACCTGGCACGCAAAAGAACTCAGTAACATCTCCTTCTACTACTACCATTATCTAGTTGAAGATGCCGAACACCTGAACGAGGGGAGAAGCAGGGGCATGGGAGAAAATCCATAGGAGTTGGCAACTGATTGCATTTGAAGGAACAAGGAGGAGGATAGAGAGCGCAGGAAAAACTCCAGGTGTTGTTTGTTTGTTTGTAGAAGAGAAATTGCTAAGGAAAGAAGAAGATGCTGGCTTAATTGACTTGTCTGCCACACTGATTGTTGAACACGCTGAGGAATTCTTTTCAGGAAGGGTGGTTGATCCTTAGAAATTATTAAAGATAGACCCATAATTTAGAGACTTCTTATATAAATGCTCTGTTTTGAAGAATTATGTTCTTAAATATATATTACAGGTGCACACACAAAATAGAACGGTTAATGAAAGTATCCTTCCCAAGCCTCTCCTTGTGGATAGCCATTGTTAAGTTTCTCATGTTTTCTACCAGAAAAATATTTATGACAATACCAGTATCATATCTGTGTGTACACACACACGCATATGTGTGTACTTTCAAAAATTCACACGAATGGTAATATATCTAGGGGTCTTGCTTTTTTTTTTCCTTAACTCAATCCAATCTTCCTTTGTTCTGTTAAACATCTGCTTATGAGTCCACTGGCAAGGTATATCATACTGGATTTAACTAATTCCCCGTGAATGACCATGTAAGGTTGTTTTCAGTTTTTTACTGTTACGAATAACTGGTCATGAACATTAGTGTACATTTATCTTGATGTTTCGTTCGTTGGTTTTGGAGCATATTATTAGCAACAATTCCTAGAAGTAGAATTGCTGGGCCAAAAACTGTTTTATAGTTTTAATTTTGATAATTTCCCTCTTAAAAGGCTCTACCATTTACCCTCCTTTCAATAGTGTGAGAGGGTTTTTGCCACACCCTCACCAATAGTGGGTATTGCTGACTTGTAAATTCATTAAGAGAAAATATTACCTGGTTTAGATGTGTATTTATCAATTCTTTATTATGGCATTATTTATATTATTTGTTAATTATAAATGAGGTTGAACAGTTTTTAAAATCTTCATTAACTTTTTCCTACCTTTTTCTTTTTTAATACAATATTCTGATTTTATATTCCTATAAAATTCTATGTGTAGAATTAACCTTATTATCTAAATCACTATATATATATATCCATATAGGTATATCTATATATATATTATGTGCTTTAAAAAATCTAACAAAGAGGGATAATAGAATTACATAGTTTATGTATTTAGTTCAATTAATCATTAGCTTCTTTACCATTGGTTTCTCTCAAGGAACAGTGCTAGGCACCAAAGATAGAAAAATGTTCGTATCTTTTTACCAATTTTATCATTAATCATTTATATTGATTTCATAAGCTATTCATATAATAATAATCTAGCCTGTTACATGTGTGGCAAATTTTTTTAATTCATTTATCTTTTGACTGTATATTTTTCATATAAAGTTGTTTAATATGCAATTAAATTTAGCAGTCTCTTCCTTTATAGCTTCTAGGAATTTTTTTTTAATTACTTAGTGTGCTCAGGCTACCATTAACAAAATACTATAGACTGGGTAGGTTAAAAAACATCAGTTTATTCCTCACAGTGGCTAAGAAGTTCAGGATCAAGGTGCCAGATTATTCAGTTCCTGGTGAAGGATCTCTTTCTTTCCTGTGTATGGCCACCTTCTCACTGTGTCCTCACATGGTGGAGAGAGAGAGACTGAGATCTCTGGTGTTTCTTCCTCTTGTTATAAGGCACCAGCACTATTGATTAAGACCTTACTCTTGCGACCTCATTTAACCTTAATTACATCCTAAAGGCCCTATCACCAAATAGCGACACAGTGGGAATTAGGGACTCAACATGTGAATTTGGGGTTGGGGGAACACAATTCAGCCATAGCAATTACCAAGTGTAATATTGCATTCTGCGTTAATCCACCAAATGGCAGTTTTGAGCACTGTGTGAGATCTTTGTTAATGTTCAATCATTGATATTGTTTGACTTAGTATAAAACTTTTTTGAGAACAAGAATATAATTTCATTCAAGTACCCACACTCATCTCAAGGGTCTCTTCTGTCCTATTCTGAGTGGGCCAACTATAAATATGATGTTAGACCTCAGAGATCATCTGGTACAATACCTTCAATGCGTATCTGTGGAAAATGGGACCCAGACTGGTTGAAGAGACTTCCTCAAAATTTTGGAGTTAATCGCACCAGAAGTTGGACTGGAATTCTGGTCTTTTTTTGACTTTCAGTCTAGTGTTGATTCTTCAGTAAGTGAATAAATACATATAAGTACTTAGAACATGGCTGGTACCTAATAAGTGCTGCCTAAGTATTAGCTATTATTGTTACTTCACTGTTGTCATCAGTATGTTCATCATTATTCAAAGAGAACAGATTCTGGAAGCAGACTGACATTGAACCTCAGTGAGATTAGCAGTCAGTTGTTAGTCTTTCTGAGCCTCAGGTGTCTCAACTATAATAGGGGACAATAGTGAAAGAAACTATCTCATAAGGGAGTTGAAAGAAACAGTTTTTGGTTTTTTCTAATATGCAGAACACAGACCAGCACCTGTATCAAAATAATAATTATGTAAAAATTATATGAAATAATATTTTTTCCCCTTTTTTTCCCAGTTTATTAAAAAGAGTACAAATGAACAATGGATGAAGAGGCACATAGGGTGAGGTCTGGAAGGATCCTGAGTGCAGGACCTTCTGTCCCCAGGAGTTAGGCTATGGCCTCCTCCCAATATTATTATAGAACCACTTAGTCTCCTAGAATCAGCTTGAGCCAACTAATCTTGTCTAGTTGCTTCCCGCCTCCTTCTGGAGTCGTGATTGTAAGCACAATCTACAATGGTCACTGATACAATAAAAATACTTAAATTGTGTGATGAGAGAGCAGAGCACAAACTAGATAAGGAGACAAATTGAACATTGATTTGTTTTTGAGGCCTGCTTGCAAAAACAAGTTAGAGTCATGCAAAGAGGAGGTGGTACCAAGAGGAGGTTAGATGATATAAATGAAAGTGTCATCAATATTGATTAGATTTAATCCTCCTCTTTCCATCCTTTCAATATTGATATAATTCTGTCTTGAGATATCTTGGGCTCATAGATGAGAAGAGTTTCATAAGTTGACTGAGTTTTGTATTTTTCTCATGTGCAGAAATACAAATGTTATGAAAAGGAAAGTCAGGACTTACAGTGTCAATTTTATAAGAAATTTGAAATAAATGATGTAATTTTAAACACATCTGGAATTTTTTAATCTCTAGTTTTTGAAAGGTTTTTCCAGAAAGAGAAGTTACCATGTATTAAAAATCACTCCATACTTAACACTGCTTGGTTCCATAGAGAACATCTTTTGTGCCAGGTCTTTATAAAGTAGCTTCATTATTTGTTTTTCAAAATACCATGTTGATTCCTAAAATATTGGGCTCCCTGCCATTCACATTTAATTGAAGAGCACAATTCCAAGTCAATGTTTAAAATATTTAAATCTCACCATTTACTATTATCCATTCCATGATTCTCCTTCAGGACGTTGAGCATCTACTATGTGTCAGCACTCTACTCATCACTAGGGAGACAAAAATGAATACAGCCCCAGTGTTCCCCCTGCACCCTAGCCCCAGAAATTTATAGTCTATGGGTGTATCAGTCATGAGAAAAAGTAATTGCAGCATGATACAAGTGCTATGATAGTGTAAATCCAGTGATAGCACAAAGGAAGAAACGACCAATCAGAAACAGACCACTTTACACAGTCCTTGAGCACATTTAGTCCTTCTACAGAAAAATAAACAATTACCAAAATGTCAGCATAACTAGAAATCTTTATCCATTCCTAGGGTCAATTTATACTACTGCTGTAGATATCTCCATATCACGATAGCAGAACCCAAACAACCTAGTTTTTTGTTTGTTTGTTTGTTTGCAAAGAAAGAAAAATCAACCTTTGTAACAAAGCCTTTTGTTGGATTAGAATTTTTTCTCGTCCCATGAATTTAGAGAGATTGAATGCCTTCTCTAATGATAGGAGACATTACTCTTTCCGGGTTTAGAAATCATTATTTTCTACGTAGTCTTCTGTAAACTATTGATACCACACATGCTTATTAAAGAGTTATGAAATATCTCCTTTTGCAGATTTTAGACTCTAGGGCTAAACAGTCTCCTTATGACAGGTGGAGAGTAGGCATAGAAAAAGGGATAAATGCTGTCTAGGTGATTGATAATATGGTTGTCTGTCTCAGGGGCTGGCTTCTGGAAAGGGCCATCCAAGGGCAGTTTTAAGAACAATTGCCTACGGCTGTCTTGGGCTGAATGTGTTGCAGAAAAAGAACTCACTCCTCTGGGGGAAGGGAAAAGAAGGCCCAGTATCCCAGAAGACTTATGACTTCTATTTGTCTGATGAAAGAGTGGCATTGACAGAATACAGAGTGGATGATAGCAAATCTTGCTTGTCTCTAGTGAAGATTTTTGTTTAGCAGGGTGGAGGGATTCAAATTGTGAAGTCTATTTGGGATGAGTTATCTGCAATCTCTCCCTATCCCTGGAGAGAAGGAGAATGACTAATTGAAGCATCCCAGAACAGTAATTGAGACAGATTGAAAGGGGAAATGAGTGATTAACCTTGAGCCTTCTCTTGACGCTGTGCATGGTAATGTTAGAGGTTTCTGGGCGGTGCCTTAGGAGCTCATTTTCACAAAAGTCCACATAGCTCCTATAATTAAATTTCAGAGAAATATGTTTCCGCCCCAACTTAAGTTTCAGATACTTGTTGCTCTGTTTTACATCATGTCACTAATAAAAGCTTGTTACTAATGGCTGAAAACCAGAGACAGATTTGCTGAGAAGCTAATGAAGCTTAAACTGTAGGACCCCTCACCCTGGAACTAATTTTGCATTCCTTTCTTAAAGAAGAGCCCCAAATTGTATAGGCCTCGAGTCCCACAAAACCTACATCTGTCCCTGCTGATAAAATTCCAATAATAATGAGTGATTGGCATAAATTGAAAAGTTCTCCAAAATGAAGGCCAGCATTTCTTCACTCCTTAGGGATTCAGGAACTAAGTTTCATAAATGCTTAGACCTATATCTGTTTACTCTAAATTATCAAGGTTTTGAAATTCTGGGAGTTGAGATGAACAATATCCTAGCTAATCACATGTTTTTGTGAGTACAGTGATTACTTTATTCCCTAAATAGAGTGTTAGTAATGTTAAAAAAGGAAAAGTAGAAAAAATATGATATAATAATATAGAGGTACCATTTTTTACATATTTCTGTGTACTGGTACAATAATTATAAATAAGAATCAAATGGGTTAGTTTTTAAAAGACTCAGATCTCCTGTATTCTGAATTGTGATACCATTTATCCTTCTACCTTTTAGCAATATCTCATTTAGTGCCCTGTATACAGTACGTGGTCAAAAAGCATTTGTTGAATTGAAACTAAGTGTTATGTTGTGAATTGGATTGCTTTACTAAAAAGAAGAGCTAGCAGAATCTGGCTGATGTGAAAAAAATAAAACACTTAACCTAAATGTAGCTGTATGCACATTGATGGCAAGTAACTTTTACAAAGCAAAACTCTCTACTTACCGGAAATTTCATAATCATCCCTTGGCAAGTATAATTAACATGAGATCACAAACCTGCTACCACATTTTTATTTGATAAGTGAATCCATGGTTAACTCAGGCATCCTATATGACTCGTCTGAAAATTCATGTATGCCCGAAAGCTCTGGGGATATTTTTTTCCTTATTTTTTATTATTGTTGTTGATTTTTTTCCTGCTTTTGATAGGGTTGTAAATTGACCTGGAGAAATAATAACTAACGGAGTATACTTGGGTTTCGACAAAATTTTATTTGACTAGTTATATACTTGTATCTGAAACTTATATCCTTGATAGTTTTCTTCTCAGCTGCGACAGCTTTCTATAACAGACGAAGTTAGCTCTCTTTTGCTTACTCGCTCATATTCTTATACACACATTCTCTCTCTCTCTCTCTCTCTCTCTCACACACACACACACACACACACACACACACACACACACAAGCAGTCCACACGCACAGATAGTTTTTTGACAAGCAGGTATTTGTATAGTTTGAATCACTGAATGAACTCTGAGCTATCAGCACAGAACTTGACAAGAGCTAGGGCCGTTCTCCAAGCTCTCAGGACTTTTACCTCTCTCAGCTAGGAGTAATTCTTGACTCAATGCTCAAATGATGGATGGTCTAGAAGTACACAGTGAAAGAGTATAGTCTTTTATGGCCATGTTCTTTGGAGAGAATTAAAAATATAGAAAGAATACAGTGATTTTGAGCAAAGTACTTAATTATTAGTATCAACATAGTATATTTAAAATTTTTTCTTCTGCCTGAGAGGTTGTCCAGACTGGAATTTTCATCTCTGAAGGTGCTTGTTTCTCAGCCTCCCCATTGGGCTCATCCTCTTAGTTATTCAGGCAATGTCACAAGCAATTAAATGAGGTGAAATATTTGTTTCATTTTAGACCAAGTGTCGTAGTTTTGAATATCCTTTATTCTGTCCGCAGCAGCAATTACAAAATTAAGGTAACCGGTAACTTTTTTATTGGAGGTCTTGTTCCTCTAAGACCTGTTTGTTCTGATGATCTTTCTGAATCTTCTGATAAATCTGCATCAATAAAAGATGTTGTATTCATCGATCAAGCATAGAGCTGAAGCTGTAGACACACGTATTACACGTGTTAAAGATTGTCACTTTTGATAGGAGTAAAGGATAAGTAATTGTTGAGAACACCAAAAGCCCTCTACAACAAAGACTAACATGGACTGTTTTGAGCTGGTGGGCCAGCATATATCTGAACAAATAGGATCCTAATGGTTTGGTGAACTAGAAGACAGAATGAAAGTAATTTGGACAGCATTCCTAAGTCTGCAATTTTGTTAGGCCAGTTCAGACCCTCTCCACAGGAAGCAGACATTGAGGTCAGAAGTTGGGTCAAAACCTTTTAATTGTGAACCTCCACGATGCCTCTGGGCTCAGGTCAATAACCTGAGAGACTCTGTCTGTGAGCCTGGAAAGGGTATATTACGGGGGCTCAGGTGGCCCACTAGACTGTTCTAATACTCAATTGTGAGAAGCAGATTATCTGCTTTGCAGATTATCTGATCTTCTTTCATCAGCCTCCCTACTGGGCTTTCAGTTGCCAAGTATGGGTCTCAAATGTGAAGTGCAAGAAGTTGGGCATGGTGGACTCTGTGTGCAATCCCATTAGTAAACCAAATATAAATCAATCAACAGGCACTGCTTTGTTAAATGGCTTCGGGCTTATTTGCTTTGGCATTTTCTCTATCTTAATCTGTATTCTCTAGAGTTGCCTGAACCCCATTTATTTTACTCTTATCTCCTAGAAATCTTTAGACTGGAGAACAGATGTATCATGAAATCCATGCAAAATGGAATTACTCCAACACCTTTCCTTTTTTTGTGTTCTCTGTAATGTAGATAGAGCATTACGATGTAATTTAATCTCTTCTCTGGAAATTCATAAAGTCGTTCCCGCCTAGGCTGTCCTCGGTGCCCTGGTAATCTTGCTTGTTTGTGCTCTTCAAGGCAGCTGTCATTCAGTCAGAAGAAAGATTTGTTCTCTGTGAGTCACAGTTTTCTGTGGATTAGGAAATCAGGGCTGGATTGTGAATTATGTTTTTGTCAAAGACCAGACTATTATCATCATCCTCTCCTGTTTTCAGAAACAAAGAGAGAAAGGGACATAAGAAAAGAGGGAGGGAGGGATGGGGGGGTGAGAAAGAGAGCGAGCGAGAACACTAATGACATTTTAGCTTGCTATAAGTTATAATCTTCTCTATAGCTAGACAGGTAGTATCCCTGATAAGTTGTTAATAAGAAAGTGTATTTTTATGCCCTTCTTTGGCATATGAAAGCATCCCTGCAAACTTAAAAGCAAAATGGCAAACTCTTAAATCCTAATCTTTGTTTTCATCACTAGATCATGCCTCACTCCCAAGGTACTGCTTCCAAAGCTAGTTTTCCCCCTGAAACACATACTCTTTCCTGTTTTCCACTAGTCCTGGCGCAGATGCTCTAAGAACAGAGCACTGATTGGTACTAGTGAACAAAAATTTTTGTTTTCAACAACCCCTTCACCTATGCTTTTCTTTTTTAATCAGTTTTGATGACGTGATTTTATATTAGTCGCATGCCTACTTACAATACTAGCATATACTTCTATGAATTTTGAATTTTGTTGGCAATTTTTAAATCTTTTATTATTCAGCAGATACTCATTTTATACCTACTTTGTGCCAGGCACTATTCTAGGTCCTTGGTACAATGATAATAAGTTAATAAAACAATCTTAGATTTCTTCCCTCATGGAGTTTACATCCTGTTGGGAATAGACAGACAATAAAAAATAAACAAATAGGTAAATTATACAGTTTGTTAAAAAAAAAGATAAAAGCTACAGAAACAAACAAAAAGAAGGAGAGTGAGAGGTTAAAGGAAGCCAGAAGTGCTGAGGCAGAGGTGGGGAGGTTGGGATTTAAGTGGAGTGATCAAGTTGGCCTCGTTTAGGGAGAACAAAACCTTGAGGGCTCTCATGGGAGTTAGCTATGAAGATTTCTGGAGAAGAACATTCCAGGCAAAGGGAACAGCCAGTGCAAAGGCCACGAGGTGAGAGCATCCCTCCAGGTATTGAGACCCTGTGTTTATAAATTGAAACTAGAATGCTTTTCCTAAGATCAGTCTTTCATTATCAAACTCTCTCTATCCTTACTGTTTGTTTCTGAAATAACTTAAAATTAGAAGCAGATTTCCCTCAATGTATCTGTGTTTCTAGAAATGATAGTAAACTATTTCCCAACATCCAAGACATCCTTTTTAAGTGTCTTGCATCTTCTGAGAAGTAGAAATCATAGTATTTGTTAAATACTATGTTAAAATAATTTCATGTATTGAAACAAATTTAGTTCCTTTAGGAATTTAAATGAGACACCTGGAGTAGCTGTGTTATAATATGGAAGGGAAAAACATTTATTAAGCACCTGTTGTGTAACAGGCACTGTCCTAGGTCCTTTATATATGTTATCTTGTATAATCTCTACAGCCGTGAAGTAAGTGAAATTGACTCCATTTTGTATGAGGAGTCAAAGAGATATTAAATAACTTGGCCAAAGGCTCAAAATAGAAAATGGACAAAC
Source organism: Stenella coeruleoalba (assembly GCF_951394435.1). Lineage (NCBI taxonomy): Eukaryota > Metazoa > Chordata > Mammalia > Artiodactyla > Delphinidae > Stenella > Stenella coeruleoalba. The sequence goes on from NC_137149.1 coordinate 124,835,070, forward strand.
CAGATCCAAACCTAGGTCCAATAGAATTTAAGGCCAATGAACAGCATCACAATTTGCCCATTTTCCTGGGGTAACCTGTACGCAATTTTTACTTCATGTTATTTCCCTCACTTGCCACAGGTAACCAATCAGTACATCCTGTTCATTTTATCACCTGAGTATTTGTCAACTTTATTCACGTGTCTCCATCTCCACCACCAGGGCCCTTGTTCAGCCATCGTCTCTCCACAGCCCTGCTGATTTCCTTGCTTCCAGTCTGAGCAGTAGTTCTCAACCATGGCCATATAGTAAATAACCGGGGTAGTTTTTTTAAGAAAATTGCTGCTGTGTGGGCCCCACTCTAGACCAATTAAATTATAATCTGGTGTAGGGGGTTTAGACACTGATATGCTTTTAAAGCTCCTGGGTGACTCGAATATGTATTCAGTGTTGAGAACTACTGTATTAGACCCTTTCACAATGTAAATTTTACCACTAAAATCCCTGAGTAGCCCCTCCTTTCTCTCAGGATAAAATCTGTACTTAATATGACAGTTCTTGACCTGGTCCCTGGGCTTACCTTGCCAGCCCTTGTATCTTGCCCTGCCCTTGAATTTATTTGTAAATCACATAAAATTACTTTAAAATTATAACCTCAGGGATGTTTATTTGTATTCCAAATCAGCCTTTTGCTTAAAATCTTCTTCCTCTAGGACTTCCTATCCAATAATGATCAATAAACCCTTAGGTGCACTAAGAAGCTATAAATGGTCTTAATAAAATAAACAATTATTTTATGAAGCTAATAGGTCTCACTGATATGGCTGACTGATATTCTTTCAGACAAATCTATTGAAAGAACAAATGGACTCTGGACAATCAAAATTTGAGTCTTCCTAGTGGTAATGTTGAAACCATCATGAATTCCTTGGATTCTTATTTCATAATTTACATTCCTAAATGTATCTGAGGGTAGAGTAAATAATGGTGAAACAACTTATTTTGGAAGCGTTGTGATATTTAATCTGAGAAAAGGGTATTTTCTTTTTTAATGTTTGATGAAAAGTTAACTTACCTCTGTCATTCCAGGCTCTTTCATGCTATCATCCTTGCAAAATGCTTCAGTAACTAATTAACAAAGAAGTTATACTCTTATTAATGCCTTCTTTCAATGAATAAGAGTGTTTCTGTAAGATTAAAAGGAGGCTAGCACTTTTATGAATCTCTTATTATTAGATAAGCTGGATGTTATTTTATTCAATGGGCAATAAGAGTAAAACATATTGACCTGGCTTCTGAGTAGACTACAGTGAAGGTCTCCACATTTAGGTGTTTATCAGAATCACCAGGGAAGCTTTTTAAAAAATGCAGTTTTCTCAGCTCCACCTTAAATTTATTGAATAAGAATCTCTAGGTTTAGACCTAAGAGTTTCTTTCTCTCTCCCTCTCTCTCTCTCTCTCTCTTTTAAAATCAGATTCCCAAGGAATTCTGATGCATGGCCAGGTTTAGCAACCACTGGACGAGAATATATTTAGCAATGCGAGGAGACATAGAGTAGCCTGATATCTATAGAAGTAACCCATTCACCCAACTGAGATAAAATATTGCTTTTAGAGTACTAAGTAATCAGATGCCTGGTAGTCAAAAGGAAGAATGAAAAATATCACTCTGATGACCCATATTTCTTCCATTTTCCTTAAACTTGAGCCATCCCCAACCCACTGAGACTTCTCTAACAATAATAGGTCTTTAGTTGTAATAGCTCTAACAATAATGGCAGTAACATTGATTTTACAGGAGGCCCTGTTTGATATATATATATATATACACACACACATATATATGGAGGAGATATATATATATATATATATATATATATATATATATATATATATATCCTCCATTTAATCTTCAATACACCCTATGACGTAGGTATTGTTATATGTGGGCAATACAGGAGGAAAGTGAATAAGCAAGTTACCTACCCCAGGTTATCCCAAGTAGGCATGATGATCCCAGCTCAGGCAGGCTGACCCCATAACCCCACTCTTAACCACTCTGCTCTCTCCCTCTAAACATGCCATGTGCTTTTTAAAAAAAAAAACAAACATGTACTTTATACAGTTCCATTTTTTTCCCTCATGAAGCTTTCTTCGCCAAGAATACCTTACTTCCCATTTTTCTCTGTTGAAATCCTACGTTTTCTACAAAGCCAGCGTCAACTCTGCCCTTTCTTTGGCCCCTTGTCCCCTTATCTTCTCTGCCCTTAGACCAAACGAGTTGTCCTTGACTTTGTATCCAAGGAGGAAAAGCAAACTATTGTTTATTAACCATCTACCAAGAGTACTATGTAAGATAAATAATACGATGTCTATGCTATATTTGGGCAAAATGAAATTCAAGAAGGTAGGTGACTTCCCAGAGCCCCACTATGTGTGGAGAAGGACAAATTTGAATCCCAGTCTGTCTAACTCTAGCTCTTTAGGCCATGATATGCTGTTCTCTCCCTTGACATGTGGTTTATCTCCTATCACAGCACATATCATGCAAGCATATTATATCCATCTTTGAAACCCTTGTTCCAGAAAGAGTGCTGTGCATATAATATGTGCTCTGGAAAGTGTTTGATGAATGAATTTTGAGGTTCTTCCAATAATCCAGATCTTGGGAATTTTTATGGCGCTAAACATATAGTTGACAAACATGGTTAACTTTACTTTCTCCTTGCTCAAAGGAGAAAGGGATTACCTCACAGGTCATCAGGAAAACACCAGATTAACCTATGAGGGGACTTACTAGATCCTCTCTCTCCGGCCATTGTGTGCTTCAGTGACTTTATTTGCCTTACGATTTCTCTCTGTTTGGAGTAACCATTTGGATAGATAAATAAAAGAGATGAAAGAAAGGAAGAAGAAAGCATGGAAAGTAGGAAGAAGGGTTTCAAATAATTTTTGTTTTTACAAAACCAAGTTTTCCTCCATGAAAAGTGCCTCTGAACTCTGTGGGGGAAGATAAAACCATGAAGGTTGAATGTTCGTATTTGTTTGGCATGCTTGAGAAATCTACATTCTTCTTGTCTCTGTGCCCTGCAGTTTTAATGTAGAAACAGACAATTCTGACTTGACCTTAAGTGCCTCACCAATCTACTCGGGGGACTCCCTTTAGGAATATGAGCTGACACCACCTTGCCTGAGTTTCTTTCAATCAATAACATGGCGGAGTACACATGATACGAATAGGCAGGCCGATAAGAAATAAAAGCATATCTGTTGATACAAATGGAGCGATAAATGGACGGGTTTCTATCCAAGGACTTTGAAGGGGAAGTCAAGGAGGAACAAGATGATGGCCAAATGTGAATGTACAGCAAATTAATTTTTTTTCTGAGGGACGGTTTCTCTTTCATTACTTACGTTCAGAAGAAAATGGTCAAGTTGTTCTATGCCTAAAAGGAATTTGTTACTCTGATTCTTGGAATAAAATAAGCCTCTTGGGAGTGTGCATTTTGTGACTGTAAATCTGCAGTGGCAAAATGGCGTTAATTTGACTGACTGGAAATATTAACCACATTATATCAAATGACTGCCAGAAAGAATTCTCTACCATGCCCTGTGACTTTATTTTAATTGATTTTTTTTTACTTTCAGCTCCTGTGATTTTTGTTTCTTCTGACACATGTTTATTAAATGCAGGGAGAACATTGTTTTGCAAATTATTTTTAGTGTGTTTATCTTGTTTCAATTGGTGGGTTAACTCTTTTTCTTCAGAATTCCAACCTCTTTTATTTTCAGGCTCGATACTGCTGATTTAGCTTTTTGGGCCCACTAATGGCATTATTGTCCACATCAGCAGTCTCCACAATTAAGCTGTATGCTTAGCAGTATCATTTGATGTTTCACAAAGATTTGAAAGTCAAAATTGAATATGATTGATTGCCGCGAGATATGTTAATATTAGGATTCCTGAGCTCTGGTGTAGAATAAATCATTCACTGTAATAACAAAGATAATGCCTCTAACATTACTCATTTTATGGTCTATCAGTAATCAGGCCTTAGGAATAAGCCTCATTTGTCTGCTGTGGAGGCCTCATATTATACGAATCACAAGGTGACTGTTCACAGAAACATCATTTAGGATAGTAGAATTTACCTGTCAGTATTACCAACAAAGATATATTCAAAAGGATAACCTCGTTTCCTTTATCAGCCTTTCTTTCTGTTTACCCAACATTGGATGTTTAAAAATGAAGCTGTTTTATGCTTCACATCAGAGTTTCCATAAGGCATCCTGCAATCCAGAAAAAAAAAAAGGAAAAGTTGTTTTGTTATTTTTTTAACTCTACTTGTCCAAGAAAAACCTACTACTAATAATGTAAACCAACATCTTTTGAATACTTACTAAGTGCCAAGAACTGCACCATGCATTTAGCATGTATACGTTTATTCATTCCTTACAATAACACAAAGGCATGTAGGTACTGTGTTTATCCCCAGTTTACTGAGGAAACCTAGGCCCAGAGAGGTTAGATAACTTGCTAGGGTGATAGCTTGCTATGATCACACCGATTGTCAGTGGTAGAGCAGGATTTGAACCCAGGATGTCTGGCCCCAGGGCCCATGCTCCTAACTAATACAGCAGACGTGCAGGAGGCACGTGTGAGAGGTTTAGTCCCTGTCCTCAGGGGCTCACTTTCTCATTTTGGTGATAATAATCATGAACAGGAAGTCATAATAAAAGATCAACTACTAAGTTGCAGAATACATCCCCCAGATATGTGCTGCAGGAATTCAAGAAGACAAAAGGGCTAGTATAGGCTGGGTAGCATTCAGAACAACTTGTCATTATTTAGTTAAAACTGAGATGCCTAGAAAAGCTTTAAAATTCCCAAACACTGAATGTTAATACTGGAAGTAATTTTATAGACTGCGGTATCTTTATGTTTTACACGTGATGCTACGTACCGGTAGGAGTATCTCTTAGTGATTTTAATTTACTCCCAGATTATTTTGAATATTTATACTTTGGGGTGAACTTTGCATTTGGAGATCTCTCACCTGTGAAATAAATTGAATTTACACCTGATAAAAATGCTACACAATGCCAACCTGCTGTCTAGCGGGTTTGTTCCAGAAGGAAGGCACGGGTACTAGTTGCATTCTTTCATAGTCTCTAGTCTTACTCCTTGAAAGTTTTAGGCTGAACGAAATGATCCTTCTTTTTCTTCAGTTAATCAAGTCAGTGCAGGGTGACTACCTATGTAAAAATAACTTGCTAATTTAATGTCAAAGTCTAGAGTGAATTAATTTCACATCATGGGTTGTCAACAGCTTTGCATATTTTGGCGGTTCTGGTGAAGTAAAGCCCTGTGTAACTGTACCAGTGACAGAACATTTGTACCATTAAGGCTTCAAACTCTTATTCAGCTGTCAACACATGGGCACTTTCTGGAGCCAGATTCTCTCACGCTGTGCACTGCCTGCAGCTCGCCGGAAGCTCAACTTTGACTAAAAGGGTTGATTTCTCTTCTCTCACCCTTGTTCTCATTTAGTGTTAAAACCCACTTAAAGCCCGCCCTTCATTCTGAAAAGTACACAGGCATGTGTCGTCTCCTAAACCATGGTGACATGGAGGTAAGGAGCTCCAAAGAAATGCTGGACATCTGAGCGAATAGTTGATTAGAGAGGAATCTGGCAGTGTTAATTGTGAGCCGCAGTATAATGACTGCTGAAACCAAAGCTTTCTGGAGGTTTTCAAAACTTGAGTAAAGTTTTTAATACTGAGCAATAGGGTCAGTGTACTGTGGTGGAATTTAAAGTGGTTTTTTTGACAGTGATAGTTTTTTTTTTTTTTTTTTAGTGGAGTTTAGTTGATTTACAATGTTGTATCAGTTTCAGGTGTACAGCAAAGTGAATCAGTTACACACACACACACACACACACACACACACACACATATTATATATATATATATACTCTTTTTTAGATTCTTTTTCCATATAGGTTATTACAGAATATTGAGTAGAGACTTGGCTTTTGTCACTTGCCACTTTTGTTGTCTGATTGCAGACTCATTTGCTATATTGACTATGTGTGTTGTTGTTTGTTTTGTTTTGTTTTTAATGTTTTTCTGCCTGAAGCCACTTGGTAATGCAGGGCAGATAGAACAGCCTAAAGAACCAGAGAATAATAGATGGAGACAAATGTTGGATAAAGTGATGAATTCTTTAGCCAACTCCCACCAACATAGCACAATGAAACAGAAACTTTTCTTCGTGCAGGCTCTGACAATTTGATTTTCAGTGATTCTTTTCAAGTAAAATTGTAGAAAAGAGCTCCCAAATTTTATCCAATGGATAACATTACAAATCATTTAAAACTAAAAGTGACGTTCAGTGTCTCCACTGAAGAAGAATTCATGAACAATTGACGTTTGTGGACCTGCACTATCTAATACGCTATTAACTAACCGCATGTGGCTAATTAACTTTAAATTAATTAGAAAATTAAATAAAATTTAAAATTCAGGTCCTTAGTTGCACTAGCCACATTTCAAGTGTTTAAATAGCTACATGTGGCTACTGGCTATTGTGTTGAACAGTGCAGACTGGAACTTTTCCATCATTGCAGAAAGTTCTAGTTGACAGCACTGCACTGGACAATACTAGGGAAAGCCAAATAAGTTTTCGTTTGTTTCTTTTGTTTTGTTGGTTTTGGTTTTGGCTTTTAGTTATCATTTTAACATATTTTTTTTATAGAGGCAGAGACTATAACTGTTAGAATTAGTGTGAGAACTTTGTATTCATCTTGGTGTCGCACTGTTATGATATTAAACAGCTCGCAGATCTCTATACATACATTATTCCAGTGACTCAGGAACTGAACAAATACCTTGTAGATTAACTAAGCCATGTTTTTTAGGATGCATAGCAAAAACCTTGCTTATAGGTTGCTCAGAAGAGGAAAAGATCTGAATATGGAGTCAAAGGATAAAGTTTCTTTGCCCCTAATGTATTTATAACCCAAGTACATTTTCAACACAGGGTACTCAGAAGAATTTTTGTCTGCATGATAAAAGGCAAGACCAAGAAAATCTGGAAGGAAATACTTAGGAAAGTAGACCCTTTTCCATGAAGGGAGAATAAGTGTTTTCTTAAGTTGTATAAAACTATTTTACTCTAAAAATAGTAAACTCTGGTGAACTCTGGATAAGAGGGGTAGATTGTATCACTGCCAATTTCCCAGTTGTGATATTGTCAATACTAAACTTGTGCAAGATGTTACCACTGGGGAAAACTGGGTGAAGGGTACACTGATCTCTCTAAATTATTTCTTATAACTGCATATGAACCTACAATGATCTCAAAATTATAAGTTTAAAAAAAGAAAAATAATAACTTGCTGAAGTCCTCATAGCTGTTAGGAAACAGAGCTAAGACTCAGACTGTCTGATTCCAGAATTTGAGTGCCTAAAGCATTGCTTCATTTGAATAAAATGACTGTATATTGAGAAACAGTAAATATATACCTACCCACCTTTTGGAGCTGGAGCAGAACTTTCAGATATTGATAAGTTGGTAACCATCCCTATAATTTTGAAGCATTATTTATCAATAATAAGAAAATTTTGGTTTATTAAATATCTGAGGTTGAATTTAATGATTTAATTTAATTTAATGATATAATTTAAAACTTCTGTTACCTGTGCTTTAAGTAAAGATAAACTTTAATTTTAAACTCAGTCATAAAGTCAGCTACCGTCAATCATGAGGCACTAAAATAATATTTGGACATAACTTTGTGATTTTTAAATCATTATATGAGATTTTTACTGTATTTTACACAGTAAAATACAGTTTAAAAAATCTAGATAAAAATTAAAATTAAAAATGCATATATAGATATTTGAAAAAAGGAAGCAAATATCTGACTTATTATTGATTAATTCAGTGTTTATATAAATATAGATAGTGTTTTGTGCTTTCTAGGAGTACAAAAGATATTATTAGTGAACCATAATTTTTTGGCAAAATTTTATATTTTCTATATTTACTGGATTTTATGCTGTAATAATGTGATCTTAATATATAATAAGCCGAGTTAGAATTACAGAGTCCCCTGATACTTTGCTCGGTCCATGGATCTCTTGACGTCAGTTTCTGCCAAGGATTGGCAGTCTGCTTTTTGGGTGGGGGGCAGTTTACCTTGTTGGATACTCTCCAATGAAAGTAGTACTAAAAAGGAAATGGAAGAGGCTTCCACTGTGCGTATTGGCTTTTTTTTTTTTTCTTAAACTGTGTACTTGTCAGGATCTTGGACAAGAAGCAAGAATCACTGACCTAAATCCTCTTTGTGATTTTGCTGTGGCAGCCTCGTATTAATTGGCTCCATCAAAATAACTCTTCTAAAGCCTTCCAAGCCCATTCTTCCAACTTACCTACAAAGCACAGTTTTGACTTAGCTTGAAATAAATAGTGAACATTTGACCTACCTAAAAAAACCGTTCATCTGACTCTCTGGCATTGGCTCTTTTTAGAAATGCAATAATCTCTCAACCTACCCAACTAATACTGATTATGGACCAATGATGTGTGAAGCGTTATACCTGGCATTGTGGATGGAGGTAAAAAGATAGTTAACACATTTGCTTTCAAGAAGTTCAGAGAAGAGGAGGATTAGTTTTAGTGGCAGTAGTAGTAGTAGTAGTAGTATAAATAGTAGCATCAGTATCATAGTACTTTCTCTGTGTCTGTCACTATTCTAATACTTTATGTTAACTCATGTAATCCTTGTATCAGCCCTATGAAGTAGGTGTGTTGGAGGACGGAGGGAACAAAAAGTGCCCACCGAACTGAGAAGGCATCTTGAGACTGAAAAATGAGGCAGGCAGCTCCATGTAATCAATCGATCAGTGTATTATAGGGTAACTTACAGGGTGAGATTGGGCAGACCACGATGCAGAAGCATTCGCAGCTGCACTCCATACTGCCAGAGGGCCATTGAGATAATTTTATAGTTAACCTACGGTATGGAGTATGTGCTTGGAAACAGGATGTACATTCCTAAGTCAAGACTCGTGAATGAGTAACTAATCTTGTGGGCACTGAGAATTCCTCAGCGGTTTTCATCATTGTTTGGGGACTAACAGCATAGAGGCCACCTGATCCTAATGATTATTGAACAATATCTATTAACTACAGAGCTCTCGACAACAGAAAACTAAATTACTGGGTAGGTTCACAGAAGGACGGGAGAAACTGTAAGGGCCCAAGATGGCATCAGTTATGTTAACAGCCATCATAGGTACAATTATTATGGCCATTTTACAGATGAAGATACTGAGGTACATAAGGGTTTAATCATTATCTAAGATCATACAACAGATGGTGCTAGAGTTTGAACAGAAGTAGTCTGGCTCCAGAATTCATACTAGTCTGTATTTTCATCTGAGGGGAGTCTTGAGTGTGTCTTCAGTAATGGATAGGGAAAAGCACCCAAAGAGAGGCATTACAAGTAATTCTGCTTGACAGTCACTTAATAAATGCCCGTCGTGTGGAAAGCACTACAGAAATGAATAAGATACAGACGCTGCACTCAAGGAACTTATAGCAAGTTTACATACTTCCTGATGATCTATTTGGGGGCTGTTTGAGAAAAGAATATAATTTCTATTTGATGGTTTATTTCACAGTTTTGTGGTCCATTGTGTTTCTCATTGAACAATCCACAAATCACAAAATATTCTTCTGACATTTTTTTCTTTTAACCTTTATTGAGTGCCTACTAAAAGTTCGGCAGCGCGTGGTTAGGCCCGCAGGAACAGTAATAAACGAGATAGACCATCCCTCCCCTCAAGGAATTTTCATCTAGTGGAGAAGACAGTTAAACAAGTATCAAAATAAAATGTGGACAGTGCTGTGAGAGAAGATAGGGAACTATTTGAGTATGTAAATAGAGACTTCAACCTTCAGGAACCTCAGGAGTGCTGATGCCTGAAAGAGGAAGCGTCAGTCAGGGAAAAGGGGGGTGGGAAGTAGAGAGTAGGAAAAAAAAATGTTCCAGGCAGAGGGAACAGCACACACAGGGGCCAGTACAGAGAGGGAGCCTGGTTCATTTGATGAACTTAAGGGCGAGTGGGGCGAGCAACCTGATCAGATTTGCAGACTCCTTCCTTGTCTGAATCATCGTGGGGAAGTTGCTCTTCCTCTTTAAGCTTCAATGACTCCATTTAAAGGAAAGAGAAATACAGTACCTCCCTCTTAGGGTTGTTAGAGACATCAAATGAGATCATGCCTTATAAAGGAGCAAGCGCAGAGTAAGTGCTGTAGAAGACTTCGTCATTATTAACTTAGAGGAACCACCTTGACTGCATATGGAAGATGGTTTGGAGCAGGGCTAGACTAGAGGTGTGAACTCATTAGGAGGCTGGTACCGTGATTCAAGAGAAAAAGAACATTGGCCTAGAGGAAAGTAGCAGTGGGCTGATGAGAAGCAAATATATATTGCAAAGTTATTTTAGAGGTGGGATAGAGTCCTTGGTGGGTGTAGATGTAGCAGGTGAGAGGGAGAGGAGTTAGGGTTGACTCCTAGGTTTCTAGTTTGGGGTCACTGAGTGGGGACAGAAAGACAGGTTAGAAACCCAAATCCAACCTTGTAATGCACAGTTTTGGAAAATTAAGTCTATGGATGTGGATGAGCTATTGCTAGGTAGTCAGTGACAGAGCAGACTGGAAACACTTCTGAATTCCTGCCCAGCATCCCTTCAGTATGACACTAAACTTCAATAGCAAATACCATTTCTAAGAAAACCAAATTATAAGAGAAGAAGCTTATCTTTGTATGGAATGCCCTAAGGCACTCGATATATATTCAATAATGGAAAGTCTTGGTTCTGTATAGCTGTGTCATATCTATAATAAACTTAGCTAATAAATCAGGAGTGCCTCATGTACTCACTGGGAGGATTGTTCATTTAAAAAAAAAAAAGGGTGCTATACCTTCTCAAATGAATCTTCATAGTCAAACCAAGTATAACTGACTTATTGATGAGCTAGACTCTTATTGGGTACAAGCATAAAGCAATATTACTGTCACTCAGTACTTGTTTTTACACTTGCTCTGTGAAATAACTCTTTCCCCTTTTTGCATAAAATTTCAGAAAAAAAACATAGTTTCTCCAGTCACTTTCAGGTATTAAAAAGTCCAGTGTACTAGGAGAAAACACGGGAGAACATCTTCTCAAGTCACAAAATCATAACTATATCTGAAAAGATTGATCAAATGGACTTCGTTAAAATTAAAAACATCTGTTCAACAAAAACTACCATTAAGAGAGTAAAAGGCAAGCCACGAGTCAGAGAAAATATTTCGAGTACACACATTGTCGGGTATCCAACAAAAGATTCGTATCCAGACTATGTAAATAGCTCATACAATCAATAAAAAATATAGGTGACACAATAAGAAATGGGCAAAGATTTGAATAGACATTTCATTGAAAATGATATCCAGATCTTCAGAAAGCATCTAAAAAAGGACTCAACATCATCAATCATCAGGAAAGTGCAGAATGGCTAAAATTTGAGGAGATTGTCAATAGCAAGTATTAATGCAGATGCCCAGTAACTGAAATTCTCATATATTGCTGGTGGGAGTGGAAAGTGGTTCTAGTACTTTGGCAAACTGTTTGGCAATATCTATGAATGCTAAATGCATGCCTACCCCTGACTCAGCAGTTCTACTGTCACGTATATACCCAACAGATGAGTGCACATGTCCACCGGAAGGCATGTTCCGTAGCAGCTGTTTTTCATAAACCAAAAGGGAAAAATTCAAATGTCCATCATTAAGGAGTGGATAAATAAGTTGTGATGTGTTCATACAATAGAACATGACATATGAATGGAAAAGATGAGCTACTGCTCCACCCAGAAACATGGTTAACTCTTACAGACGTAAGATTGAGCCGATGAAACCATACACAAAAGAGTTTGTACGTATGATTTCATGTATATGAAGTTCAAGGTGAGAAAAATTAACCCATGGCAATGAAAGTGAGAATAGTGGTGACTTTGGCTGAGTGGGACTTGACTAGGAGGAAGCATGAGGGATCTTTCTAGATTACTAGAAATGTTTCATATTTAGATCTGTGTGACAGTTACCCAGGTATGTATGTATGTGTATGAGATATATGTGTAAAAATTTATGCCATGTTTGATGTACTTCAATAAATAGAGAAAAAGCCTAGTCCAGTCTAATGTCAAAACTTCAGTCTCTTAGCTAATTGAAAGCTTTTCCCCTTTCTTCCCCTCCCCCATCGACTCACGATCAACCATCTGCAGTAAGGAAGGGAGAACTGTGATAGGTTTCTTCTCTCATCCTTGGGCCACCTCCTGTCCCATTCCTGAGCCACTGTTTTTGTCCCTTCCAGGATCAGGTACGTGGGGGAAGGAGGGACCAGAGAGGAAGGGACACAGTGATGTGTCTTGGATTATAATCGGGCTTTGCTGCCCTCCGAGTGTGGCACAGCGCCAAAGGCCAGCTCTTTCTCTCGGGGGGACGCTGCTGCGGGTTTTTCAGCAATCCTGCTTCACTAGGAACCTCCCAGTACAGCATTGCCTGGCATGGGCAGTGATCCTCTTAACACGCCAGCTGCAGCCCTTGGCCTTTAGTGATCTACTCCTACGGCTGGAGTCCTAGTCAGAAGGACTTGAGTCCATCTCTTCCTTGGGTCACTTGACCCAGAGGAAAACTGACACGTCTTTGCCTGGCCAGTGGAGAACTTGCAGTTTGCTCCCATTTTAGCCTCTCTCCCTCCCAGCCTCTCAGCTGTAAGCTTCTCAAGGAGGGAGCCAGGGCCCACTCTCTTGCTTTATATTATTGCCATGAGGATAAAATAGCAATGAATTATATGTATACAGAAATGGACATGCAAATACACACGTGCACATACACACATATTATACACATAGTACTTAGAACAAGGTAAGTGTGCAAAAAGTTAACTCCTTTCTTCTTTCTTCCTGGACTAGGTGACTTTTCACTCCCTTCCTTTCAGTAAAACATCTTTCTTTAGTTATAGGCTTTGGGTAGAGCAGAGAGGGACAGGGTTTTAGGATTCATTGTAAAGATGTATTGTGTCCTTGGAGTTTACTATTTGGAAACTTTTAATGAAGGTGCGCTATATTTGAAATTAAACCGGGTGTGGTTAAAATAATCATATCCCTAGAGTTTAGAAAGACCAGAATTTGAATCCCAGCTTCACACTTCTAGCCGTTCAGTCAGCATATTTATTGAGGGCCACCTTTGTGCCAGGCACTGTTGTAGGCACTGAGAATACAGGGGGAAATAGACAAACAATATCCCAACCTTGGGGACCTTCGCTGGGGGGTAGGAATAGGTGAACAGTAGGGGTAATAAACACAATAAGCAAATAACTAAATATAATAGCAAGTGGTGATAAATTTTGTGAACAGAAATAAAGCAAGATAAAGGAATAGAAAGTAGGTGCAGGTTGGGGTAGATAAGGCAGTCAGGGAGGGTCTTCTAAGAGAACTGAACTAAGTGAGGGAGGAAGATCTAGGAGAAGAAGGTAGAAGAGGAGTTTGCAATATTCCACAAGCCAAAGAACAAAGTGTTTCAAGGAGGAGGAAGTCGTATGCTGTTGAGTGATGGATAACATGAGGGGCTTTCAGTAGCCATGTGACCCCTGGACAAGTTATGTACCTTACTGGAGCAATATTCAATAATAAATTTCTAAGGATTGAGATAAGTTATGTAAATCACCTGTCATATAGTAGACGGTAACTGAAGATTTTCTTCACATTTCATGTGTGTAATAAAACATGAATTTAAAAACTTACAGTGAAAGATATTTTTTAAATGGCCTCAATTCCATTTCTCACTGAATTTGCAATATCTTCAATTAACTGTACATAAGCCAAAATATGGAAGTCAGTAAGTTAAAGTATAATTGTTGTGGAACTGTAGCGCTGTCTTTTTTAACGGACTGTATTAGTAAGTAGTTAATTTGATATGTCATGTGTTTAAATGTGTCAGAATTTTCACATTTAAACTGGCAGACATCATGTGTTAAAAAATAAGAGCTGAGAAATTCAGGTATTTTAGCATTCACAGGAGACTGTTTTGCTAAATTACAGTTTCTACGAATGCTCAGCAAACTATTTCCAGTTAAATCTAAGAAATAAGGAAATTGATTTAATTCTTATCTGTTTCAGGCATTCCCTAATGACTTAGCATTGATTTACAAACATGCTTTCAATTTTATAGATTTGGCTAAATAATATGACATTTGATCTAACCTCTATAGAAATGACAAAATGAGACTGTTAGATACTCTTTAAAGTAATATAAAACTATGATATCTTTTTCTAGCTACTTCACAATATTTATGTCACCTAAATTATTTTATAAAAGTCAGGCCTTAAAAATTCCACGCAGATAGTGCTGAACAATCAGGATATACATTCAAACATGTGCATTTAAATCTACATAAATGTAAATATGTTTTTATGCACGATAGTTTCCTGCAGAAGAAATCGGTATGCTTTTTGAAAGCACGACTCTCACTCTTAGATGTTTCAAAGCTTGTCGGATATCTTACAGGAAAGGAGATAGAGTCATTTTACTTAAAGTCAATCATTTCTCCAAATTTTCTTGAGCACATTTATCTAGGTACTGAGAGAGATCTTTCTCACGTTTTAATTACAAAACACACCAGCTGCTACCCCAGCTCTCCACTAGAGAAAGGGAGAATAACTAAATTTCTGCAGCAATGGGTAGAGCTACATTTATTGAAATCCCAGTGAAAGCTTTTGTGTTTGGGATAATAGGGAAAATTCCGTAAGATATCTTAGATCGCATTTTCAGTCATAGTCCTTGTACCCTCTGGTCAGTGTCTAAATAATGCTTCATTCATTTAGAATGGAATCTCACACCTCAGAAGCCAGCCAGGTTTGGGGATTACAAGACATTTTATTTCAAATAACATTGACTACTCCTTGTTGTAAACATAGAATCCATTGAATTTGGTTCAGAGAGCCTGGAGCTTGGTGACCCCATTTAGTTACTTTTCCTCAAATATGTAAGGAATGGATATATATTCTAAAGTATGTGGTTTTAATGAATTAATGTCAGCCTTTCATATATCTATTTTTGAGACTTTTTCCCCTAGTTATATTTTTGGTTTCTTTTCAAGTACTTTTTTAAAATTCATTTTCCAGTTATTATAAGAAGTTAATTTATATATTGAGGATTACCCATATTTGCTCTCAAAGATTTTCCTCTTTTCACATAGCCTGTGTTTTCTAAAAGAAGACACAGTCAAATGTTTTTGTTCCTCTTAGGAAACCCCTGACCGGCCCACAACACTGGCTACTGCTGTAGCTGTACATTTCTATACATAATTGATGACTTGAGGCCCAGCAGACAGCACCAGTACACAAGCCATATAGATTACCATACGGTGAGGGGTCTTAGGTCTTTGAATTTTCCATTTTTGAATAGAAATAACTCCTTGCCAAGTAACAAAAATTCCAGAAGGAGTAAGTTTGCCATACTAATAAATATTCTCCAGAGAACAAAACGTTCGCCAGCAATAGAAGATTCGGACAGTCTTAAGCTCCTAACTTTACTACCCTACCCTCCACTCCAACCATCTCTCAACCTAGCAGCCCTGGAAGTGTTTGGTTTGGCTAACATTTTGGTAATATATTTTTTAAAAAGTTTAGTGCTGAGGAAAGTTAAAATTCCAAATGACACTTTTGGGGGTATCCCTTAATCTAATTGCCCTTTCTGGTTCTTTGATTTACTAGAAGGTGAGAAATCTAGTAGATATAACTGGTTATCTTATGAGGAATTTGTGAGATTCTTGCTGCCAGAATGGTGCTTGTTACATCCCATTCATCCTGCCTGTCCTAAATGCCAGAGCACACTTTCTTGTGTTTAGGCCTTTGTACACGCTGTCCCGCCACTTCCCAGGTCACTTCCAGAACCTTCCACCTCCACCTGTCTCTTGGCCCTTCCTACTCATCATTCTGGCCTCAGTTTAGACATCACCCCTTTCAGAATCCCTCATTCAGTTAGGTGAGGTGAACAGCCCTTCCTCCCCCCATTATCTGGCCTCTGGCTTTTTACTTTACCGCAACTAGACCGTAATTTCTTGTAAAGTAGAGACCAGGCCACCTTTAACATTGTTTCCCCAGCTTCTAGGATATGGCTGACATAGAGTGGTGTCCAATAGTTATTTCCTGAACAGAACTACAAAGATACTAACAATATAAAATTGAAATTAAACATAAAAATGATGAAATAGATTGTTAGGTTTTAGATGATAAGTCGTCGGAATTTGTAGTATTCCTAGATTTGCACTTCGTTTTTCTTGTAGTAACATACGTTCTTAAGAATGCTGTGATAACAGAAAAAAATAGATTTGAATTACAATTATGTTTTGTATTTAAAGACTCATGAGACTAATTTGTAATTTCAAATGACCAGGTTAATATAAATAAAACCTGTGTTTGTTAAGAAATAAACATACTGAAAATTTTTAGTGAAATTAAACCAGATTGGGGAGGAGGACATGTATCTATTTAATTTGGAAAGTTTAGGCTCATTGCTTTATTTGGGTTCACTTCCTTTTTAAAAAATACAATTTCTCAAAGATCAGAGATTTTTTTTTTCTATATCTTAACATGTGTACTATCTAGTTCTAGAGGTCTAGAAGAGAACATCGTTTTTGTCATTATTTCTTGGATCCCATTTTACTTTTGGAAAACAGAATGTACAAATGTCTTTTTTCTCTCTTAACTGCTGAAACACAGAAAGCTACAAAAGCACTAATGCAAAAATGACTGTTTGTTGTTTTTTAGATCCCTTTAATTCCAGAACATATTACACAGTTCCCCGTTAGAGTCACTCATCAATTTGCTAATTAGCTTCCTAAACTTTGTAAATCATTTGTTGATTTCTATGGGAAATAATTTTGAATGGCAACCTTATGAGTAGAAATTGGGCCCACAAACGACAGTTATTATACTACAGGCTCTAGAATCAAACTGTTGAGTTCATATCCTGACCTCAAAAGTGACTGTTTGACCTTGGCCAAATTGTCTAACTTCTGTGTGCCTCGATTTCTTCTTCTGTAAGTGGGGATAATAATTGTACCTATCCACTGGCTTATTTTCAGAATTATGTTACATTCGTGAAGTACATAGAACAGTGTCTATGCTCAGTAAATACTCCCTATTATTGTTATTATAATTATTAATCAGTCCTAGAAGCAAGAAATCCTTTATTCCTCCATTCAAAAATATTAATTGAACTCGTACTATGTCCTAGGCATTTTACTAGGTACAGGGAATACAGGATGGAGTAAAAATAAGAATGACCCCTGCCCTCATAAGCTTACAGTCTAGTGTAGGACACACAGATAATAATTTAAAAATCATACAAGTAATTGGAAAATTGCAACTATAGGAAGTACTACAAAGGAGATCCATGATACCATAAGAGTGCATGTTCAGGGGAAATTGATATTGGCAGGAAGCCTTCCTTGATGGCTGAAGGAAACCAAAGTCTGCAGGTGGAAGGGAACATAGCCCAGTCAAGGAAACAGACCAGGGGCCCCGGGGCTGGAGCATGGAGAGCCCAGTGCAGAATGAGGAGGGATGGAAATAGAGAGGTAGGCAGAAGCAGATCATACAGGGTGTTGTAGGTCATGCCTGGTCTTTAAAGACGAGTTGGAAACCAATGAAGGATTGCATTTCAGTGTGGAGACTGGATTGGAGTCTCCCAAAGTATAAGAGGTAAGAGAAGGTGAAGAGCAATGACCCCTTTCTAGATGTAGCATTGGTCCCAGGCTACATTTTGAAATCCAAACATTTGCCATTGCACCCTCCTGACTCCCTCTCTGCTCCCTCTTCTACCTGAGTCATTCCACCTGGGCCCCTAGCTCTCCTGCCTCTGTTTACCCCTCTGCATCAAGCTTGACAGGCTCACCTTGCCCGGATGCGTGCTTCCTACCCCCAGATGCTCTACCTTCCCTGATTTCAAACAAAGCTCATTTCGATAGAAGTTTTACATTCATATTAATATTTAGAGGAAAGCACCCTAACAGAATTGATTTAGACTAAGATGTGAGCAGCTTACCTCAAGAACAGTGTTCTCAAGATTTTAGGACCCCTTTATATCCTTAAGGTTTGTTGAAAACCCCAAGGAGTTTTCATTTGTGTTGGTTAGATCTATCTGTATTTACCACGTTTGAAATTAAAGCTGGGAAATTATTAATTCATTTTTAAATAACAGTAAACCCCGTGATATGCAAACGTACATATTTTAATGAAAAATAACTCTATTTTCCAAAACAAAAAGAAAAACCAGTGAGAACAATACCATTATTTTACATTTTGCAAATCTCTTTAATGTCTGGCTTAATACAGGACAGCTGGAGTCTCATATCTGTTTCTGTATAAAATCTCTCAGTATCACATGTTGGGTGGCCTCTGGAAAACTTCGCTGTACGACTGTGAAAGAATGAAGGTGAAAAAGGCAAAGAGTGTCTTACTTAGTATTATCATGAAAGTCGTGTTTTGTCTCACTGAGCCCCCAAAATGGTCTTAGGGACCCTGGGGAACTGCTGCTCCAGAAGAAGGCATGCAATTAAAAGAAAACCAAGATGCTTATTAAGTTAAAAGATGCTCATGTGAGATGGCATTTCAGGCAATCTAAAAAGTGAATGAAAAGAATTCAGCAGTGTGACTCTACTCTGTTTCTGCCTTTCATCACCTCTTCTGTACATCTGGGTTTGAACGCATTAAATTCTCTAAAAATTCCAAATGATTTTCAATGTTAGTAGAGACTCTCATGGATGTTTAGACAATTTTTGAAATTCCTGAAGCATGCTGGTTTTGCCTTGGTTTCTGGTGTAAGGCTTATTCCCTATGCAAAGTAAATTGTGATTCCCTCCTCTGAGCATCAGGTCACTTAGCTTTCTACGGCACAGCCTCTCCTGGAGACCGCAGCTTCACCGTGTTTATCTTTCAAGAAGAACTGACTTGTGAGGTGTAGCTAAAGTAACAAGAGTATTGTTAATCTCTGTGCTGTCTTCCAGTTCAGGAATGACGTGATTTTATATTATTTTCTTATGTGGCACACAAACTCTTTCTGAAGACAGCTAAAAATGTTTGGAATGATGCATCATTTAAAAATGAGTTTGGCTTCTCTCAATAACAAGCTCGAAGGACCACATTCCTTTAGATGAGTGTTGTTGCTTTTGTCAAAAATTTATTTTCGTTCCTTTTAATCACACCTTGTACCGTAATATAAATTCCACCATCACCATCTACCCTTTTAAAATGTATGTTAATCATATATTTCTATGCATTCAATAGTAAATGCTTCACCCCTCCACCCACACCCCATTAGAGGGGTCATACAAGTGGTTCCAGGGAGAGAAGACCCTGCCGCTAGAGGGAGACAGCTAAATCTATGTTTTTCGTTGAACCAGTAGCTTGTCGTGGAGAATTAACTCTCTTGACCACTACAGTTTATCTCCTGAATCATTAGTGATTTCTGTTCTTTAAGGAGGGATATAGATACAAGTGATGTAAACATTCTAGAAGGACAGCTGAAACACCACTGGCACTCCTTCATTCGAACTGAAATTGGATTTTCTTTTCAAATACGTCACTCATAGATTCATGGTTAGGGATGTGTTGGCCTTGGTCGGAGGTCACAAATAAGTGGCCCACAGACTTCACGCAGGCCACAGATGTGCTTTCTTTGGCCTGCATAGGGGGGTGTCGGGGTGTGAGTGTGTGCACACGTGTGCTGGTTTTGTTTTTCATCTGGATTTGAATGCCTATACTCTGTTTTTTTCTAGGGTGCCCTCACTCCCTATTATCTTACACATGGCCTGATTCAGACATTTACCTTGTCAGTCTGGCCACTGTCAGCCTTTGAATTAACAGCTCTACAACAAGCAGTCACATCTAGGGAGAATAGAAAAATAGAACCCAAGAACACAATGTGTACTATGAAATAGGAAATTGCCTAATAGAAAATTATTTGATAAAAATATATAATTGCTGATTTTTTATTCTTTTCTTCACACACACACACACACACACACACACACACACACACTGTATTTTAGTTTTACAGGAGATAAATAAACTGACAGCAAGCATTGTAAATGGATGACCACAACAGAAGCAACAATGATTGCAATTACCAAACACAAAACACACTCATACTATGTCATAATATTGACATTCAGTCCAGTAATCCTCCACTGTAACAGCTCCTTTACTTTGCAGTGATAATTGATTTGTATATTTTTTGCCTCTGAGTCTTTGTGGGATTTTTTTTTTGTTAATTCAAACAGTCACAAAAATTATAATCATCCTCATCAGTTCACTGATTTTTTTATTCTTGCATACATATTAAAAAATAACATTAAAGATAAATGAAAAATAACTGATTAAGAAGCATGCCTCAAAAGTGACATTTATAATATAGAGATTTTTTTAATAGTTTAACATAGAAGCTAGAGTATGAAAGGGAGTCATGTCTTTTTGAAAGAGGTCATCATCAAAACTTTGCTTTTCTATTATGTTATTTTTATTGTTTACATGGCATTAGTTTATCTAGAAAAAAATATGTAATGTACGTTTAAATATATAGAATCAACCACACAACTAACTAATGAAGTGCAGGTTGCAATGTTGGTTTATCTGGAAGGTCCCACAGCACCACCTAGTGCCCTGTATTTTATTTTGCATAATATTTTTATAAATTAAAAAAATTCTGATGATCACATTTTAATATCAAATCTTGCACTGAAATAAATATATGGTTTAAGCAGTATTATAAATAGAAAGTAATTCTTACATGTTTAATTGAAAAATTTTAAGTAGAACTCAAAAAATGATGATTGTATAACACAGAACTATTATAAAAATTGACTAGTTAAAAAAAAGTATTAGAATTTCTAATTCACAGCTAAAGATGTTACCCTGTGTGTGATCTAATGGAGTTATTGGTAAGCTTTTTACCCAAAGCAGATGTTGATTCTTTTTTTTCATTTGCTGCTCTATAGGAAAGGTAATTTTTCCGGGCTTCTTTTTGAAATCCATAAATTCCCAGTCTCCACAAATTAAAACACACTAAGTAACGACACATTCCACAGCTCTTATCAGTTTCAGACAAAATTATATAACCACTTTTAAAACTAGAATTTTGAGGGTTTTAGAGATGGAATGTTATAAAATACTTCTACATTAAAAAATAAAATGAGTCAGATAAAAGAATGGGGTACACTTATACATTCTTTTATGGAAAGCACTCCAAGAAATATAGTGAAGTGTGAGTATAGTAAGTATTTTTGTCTGATTATATGATTGTCTTAAGAAAACTGTATAAATTTGAATAATTTAAGAAGACTAGATGAATGGGTGGAAAGAATGATGGATGAATACTGGTAGATTCTTTTCTGGATAGAGTCACAAGAAACTGTTAACATCTCTGGGGAGAGTGGGGTGCTAGAAAATTTCACTTTTCATTTTGTACTTTTCCGTACAATTAATATTTTTCTAATCAACTTTATTACTTTATTTAAGGTCAACAAGTGGTCTTTGAATATTAAGATTTGAAGCATTTCATTTTTCCTTGTAATATTTCTCTAAAAACAAAGCCTACTTTTCTAATAAAAAATGAAACTAGTGTTATGAGACATGGTAAGCATCTATCTTATAAGCTAATCTTTTCAGAAGCCTTCGTGATATAGTATTTTTTATTAGTGGGAGTATAAGCTCCAAGAAGGTAAGGAATTTTGTCAGATTTGTCACACTGTATTCTTGACTTCTAGAATAGTCTCTGGCGTATAGTAAGTGCTCAGTAAATAAATGTTGAATGGGTGAATGAATGAAAACATAACACATTATGTCCAAATCTCTATAGTAATGAGATGTGTTATAGTAGAATTTTACTCTGTTTGCAAATACATAAATACGCATGTATAGTTGCATTCTTATATCTGACATCATTTAAAATATGAATATTGATAAGTATTAATTCAAAGTTTATAGTAACAAAGGAAGTTAAGTATACTTTGAGATGTTTATGGCTTTTTTTTTAATGCCTATTCTTAGATTTTATGCATTCACATTAGCTATGTCAGTCATAATGAAATTCAATCAAAATGTTTACTAAGGAACAGTACTCTCATCATTTACCTTTTATATTTCACTTACTATCTATCATAGTGACCTAAATGGTTGCTACTTTAAAGTTCCCACAATAACACTTATATTAATCATAAAATGCTAATTACTCATTATTAAGTATATTCAATTTCTAATTACATATTTAAAATTTCATGACATTTTATAGCTACCTGTTAGTGAAAATCCATTCATAGACACAAATTGTATTATTTTAAACATACAGTGGTTCTTACTGATGTGGTGTGCATAGATTTTTTTTGTTGACTGTCAAAGTGTGTAGAAGTTGCCCTCTACTGGGGAACTAGAAAAATTATGTTGACATAGATTTCCAATGTTCTTAAAGACTCTTAGTTAAGTTCATTGATGTGATTTACCCGATGATCACTTCTTGCTCTCGGGCACTTTTAAGTTCCAAAGATATTGAAGTGATTAACAGCGTACATTTCAAAATAAATATCTGATGTGAAGATACCTACAGCCGTTTCTGAGTGAAAACATTGGCTTTTCCTTCTTAAAAACCCCTTAGTGACAACACCCAATAGTGTAGCTCCAGAAATAACTGTATAACATGAATCTTTACTGAAGCATTAAGGGGAATTAGCTGTATATAATTACATAACCAAAAATGAGTCAGGACTGTTTTAGCAACTCACCATAGGAATTTTGAGGATAAAAGTCTAAGCACTCAAAAAAATTTAGCTAGCTCATTCTCATTTTCCTGGGTGTCAAGATCAAATTTAATGGTGCAGAAGTGATTTACTTATTGTATTAATTATTGAACTTTTTATACCAAAAAAATCACATGATCATAAAATGGCTAGGTCTATATACCACTTCTTATAAGCTGGTACGACAATGTTCTTCCTCACCTCATCAGTGCTTTTCTATCTGCTTCCAGAAATCCTGTCAGGCTTTGGATAGCACTGCCCTAGAGAGGGTCAGGGTCTAAGATCCATCTTCTTCAGACCCCAGTATCACACTGTATGTTTTTCTTCTCCTGCCCGCTGGTATTTAATAAAACTAAACATGTTATTAAGGAGAAAACTGTTTAAAACAGACATGGATGGTGGGAATTGTGTTAGGAAAGAAAAGACTCCCAAAAGTCAGCCTGAATATCAGGATTCTACTGCCTCTGCCCTGGTGATGGTGGGAGGATTTGCGGACCAAGGATTCTTACATGAGGAAGAGACATTATTTAGGGGCCATCGGTTAATCCACCTGCATCCCTGAGCTGAAGCCTCTCTGAGTCATAAAGTTCAGGGCCACTTGGCTCTGGCTTAGGAATATTATGAAAACTAGAGTAAATCAGACCATTGATATATGAGACAAGGCAAGTGGACTGCAGCTGTCTCCATTCATTTTGTCCATCTTTACACTCAGTATTGATCGTCACAGCTAGATCTAGTGGCAGCGTGTGCTGTCATTTAGACACATCCAAAAGAAATGGATGGGCTATGCCAAGCCCATTCATTTCGCATGTGTACACATGGTCTGGGTTTTTTGTTTGTTGTTTGTTTATGATAAAGGTCTATTAAGTTTGAACACTGGTTTTGACTAAACCATTAATTTGAATATCTTATTTAAAAGAAAATCAATGGGGCTTCCCTGGTGGCAGAGTGGTTGAGAGTCCGCCTGCCGATGCAGGGGACACCGGTTCGTGCCCCGGTCCAGGAAGATCCCACATGTCGCGGAGTGGCTGGGCCCGTGAGCCATGGCTGCTGAGCCTGTGCTCTGCAACGGGAGAGGCCACAACAGTGAGAGGCCCGCGTACCGCAAAAAAAAATGAAAATCAATGTACAGTTGTTCTAGAAGTTCATTTTAACATCCAGAGACCTGAATTAAAAGCCCCTTCCCCAAATCTCGCATAAATCGCCTTTCATTGCCTCCCTTCTCTATCCTCATTGACCCTCATACTCTCTCTCTCCATCTTCCACATCTCTTCCTTGCTTTTGCAACATTTTGCAAAACTGTTCTCCCATAGCCATGTTGACAATTCATAGGACTTTGGGGAGGGGGGAAGAGCATCTATTTCAAGATTTGATTTCCTTCAAAACATCCTTTTATAGTCCATTCTAGTTTTATTGTCTATGTCTTTTTTGTCTTATGCATATGATAAATAAAATAATAAATAATTACTCATATTTAACAATATAATAGCTTTCAAGTCTTCCATCTGTGAGTTTTGCTCTATTCAGCTGGTTTTTAAGGGGCAGTGTGGTGTCAGAAATAAAGAACTGGGCAGGGGATTTGAGATACTTCCTGTCTCAGTCCTGTTGTTTCCACCAACTCTGAAGCTATGGGTGAGAGACACTGCCACCTTTGGCCTCAACTTTGCAATCTATTAAATGAGATAGCAAATTATCTCTAATATTCCTTTCAGCTAAAATTCTCTGATATCTCTAAATTTTCAGAGAACTCTTAACCGTTATGTAAACATATAATGATAGAGACCATGGATTCTGGAGCCAGATGCATAGCTTGCTTCCCATTCTGCCACTTATTGCTTGGGAATTTTGTATTATTCTGCTGTACACCTCAGTTTTCTCCTCTTTAAAATGGGAATCATAGCAGCACCTCCCATAGGTTTGTTGTGAGGACTGAACAAGTTAGTACATATGAAGAGTATAGAATAGTTCCTGACACATACAAAGTAGGCATTCAATAAATGTCAACTAGTCTTGTTATTATTACAAACATAAGGGTTTTAAAGCATTTCAGAAAGTGTGTGTTTCTCATCAAATGGATATGCTGCTTCCTGAGAGAAGCACTTGTGGACATACATTCATTCATTCATTTGTTCAGCAAAAAAATGTATTGAGTGCCTAATATATGCCAGGTGCTATTCTCTTATAGGCATCAACAAGCATAATGGTAGATACACATTAAATCTTTTAAGCCAGTGAGTAGTAAATATTCAGTGTTTCCCTAGTCACCCGAGAGAGTTACTTGGTGCATTCTTTTCATATATTCATACACCACTGGTAGATTGTATGTGTGATCTTTGACCCTATTTTTAATTTATATTACATATTTTGTATGGGTTTCTGACAGTCTATTTCCTGTCTTTTTATTTTGAGTTTCCTCTTTCCTCCTTTGCTCTTCTTTTTTATTTTCTAAACTTTTCTTATGTTTGGCCTATCTCTTAACCTCTCAACTTTTTATTTTATTCCTTTGGCTGGGGTTCTGCCTCCTGGTATTTCCTAGTCTCCATAGGCCTCTTTTCTCACCTATTAAATTGGGATAATCTATTTACTTATTGGAATTTTAAGCTAGATAATGTTTGTAAAGCACTTAGCACAGTTCCTAGTACATAATATACCTTAATAAATGTTGGCCTTTGGTGATGGTGGTATTTGGTATTATTGAAGCAGTGATTCCAAAGTAAGAGATACTACAGGCTCCTATGTATAATATTCAGACCGTAGGAACTTGGGCTGACCATTGGGTAACGTGGGACCATCTTCTTGACATTTTGTGAGAGTTGTGCTTCTTGTGTAAAATGTTTGTTGTGCTACGATGACCCTTAATAGGCCGCCACGTGCATTACCAGGGAAAACAAAACTTCAGCATTTTGGCTTGCAGCTGTGTACCCACAGTGGAGACCTGCAAACCAAAGTGAACCCTGGCAAGTCCTCCCTCAGCTATGAAAGCTTGTGTCATCAAAAAAGAAATTTTGACTTAATTTCCTTTTGCTGCATTTTTGGTCTAATATATATTCTACAGATAAGCATTTTTAAGAAAGTCCTTTGGAAAATATTTATTGCATGTTATGTCTATGCACTTAGAAGTCATTTACATGAAAGATTCTTGGAAAATACAGAAAATTCCCATATGCATCTCACTGTGGGCTTTAGGTGAATTTCAAATTGTTCTTATCACTCTTAATCTGGATAGAAACATCCAACTTAATAGTTAATAGTTTTAATACAGGTCTATGAGTTTACATAATCTGAAAAAAAGATTGACTTTTTCAGTTAAAAAGTAAAAGGAAAAATCATGAATTTGAGCACCGTATTTCAGCTTTACTATATATCACTATATAGTTCTAATTAGCAATGTACATGTTTTTCCCCTTTTGTGTTCTTGTGTTATTGTTTTCCTCTTATACAGCTCTGGATATTAAGACCCTAAACGCCACACATTATGCGTGCTGTTCAGCATCCTTAATTAATTTCTCCCTCCCTGCTGGCCCTTCCCTTTGCTTCCATCATCTTTGGCAAAGAGAACCATCTTAAGATTAGAAATGCTAAAGTAAATATTGGTAAAAGGAAAGTAGGCTCAAGATAAGCAGACTCTATCTGCTGGCCCAGACAAATTACGTTGTAGGGTCCTGAGACAACTAATGTTTGAGATTACAGAATCTCTGTCTTTGACAAATCATAAAGAAAAGGAGTAGAAGCAGCAGCTGGCCATGTGCAAATGTCACTGCAAATATCAAAAAGAGGAAAAAAGTAGATTTTACACACTATTAACTGATAATTTTGTTTTCAGTCTGGAGAAAAGTTGGAAGACCGGATAATTAAATAGTGTGTTATAAGCAGTTACAGAGGAACTGCTGTGACGTTTAGAAACCAGTTTGGGTTCACTAAAAACCAAGTCATTAAAAGTAAAAGTTTGTTACAATAACTTATTTCTTTTTCAAATGTAATTACTAATCTAAAACAATGCTTATAACGGGTCCAAGCTACAGTCCTTGGGCCAAATTTGACCATGTCCATTTGTTTACTTATTGTTTGGGCTGCTTTCTAGCTACAATAGCAGAGTTGAGTAATTTTAACAAGAGTCTGTATCGCCAGCAGAGCCTGAAATAATTATTATCTGACCGTATACAGAAAAGGTTTGCCTACACCTGCTCTAGAGCCTAAATCAGTTCTTTTTGAATTTTAATGTGTCGACAGATTATCTGGAAATCTTGTTTAAAATGCAGATAGTGGTACAGTAGATCTGGGGTGGGGTCTGAGATTCAGCAATTCCTGACAAGCTTCCTGGTGAGGTGAGTGCTGCTGGTCTACAGACCACAGTTCAGTCTGGCGAGGATGTAGATTTCAAAAAGATTTAAAATTTCCCCATTTAGAAAAATCAAGAGAGTGAATTATGAGTTGGAAGTCAGTTCAGTTGGTTCGACTCTTATTTGAATCATAGTGCCCAAGGACTGTTAAAGGATCAGTGTTATCTTGGAGAGAAGTTTTTCTGATCATTTAAAAATGATTATCTAGGGATGAACTGGGAGATTGGGATTGACATATATACACTATATAAAATAGATAACTAATGAGAACCCGCTGTATAGCACAGAGAACTCCACTTACAGTACAGTAGAAACTAACACAACATTGTAAGACAACTATACCCCAATTAAAAAAATGATTATCTAATGATCATTTCCATGTATAAGGACATTGGCTCAGTGATGATATCTGAAGGGAGCAATAATGAGCTCAATAGCTCAAATGTTTAGGTGGCCAGTATCAACTAGATTGGTCTGCTGGACATTTCCTCTGTTGGAAGACAGTTCTCCACGTGTCTCCTACATTTCTATCCATCTTGTGCCCTGACTGCTCTTTGTTACCCAACTCTCTTTTCAAGGATGTTTGTATAGTGAACTGCCTTGAAAGATACAAATAGTATCTCCCTCTGGGACAACTGGCAAGTTTGCTTACTGCGCATTAAAAAAGATTTGGGGGCTTCCCTGGTGGCGCAGTGGTTGAGAGTCCGCCTGCCGATGCAGGGGACACGGGTTCGTGCCCCGGTCCAGGAAGATCCCACATGCCGCAGAGCGGCTAGGCCCGTGAGCCATGGCCGCTGGGCCTGTGCGTCTGGAGCCTGTGCTCCACAACGGGAGAGGCCACAACAGTGAGAGACCCACGTACCGTAAAAAAAAAAAAAAAAAGAAAGGAGGGGTGAGATGTGCCTTAAGTTGCTGCAAGGGGAAGACAGGGCATCAGTGGAAGTGGTTTGGGCTCAGATTGAGAAAGAGCTTCTCACCGTGAAAGAACGTCAGCCGGGCAGTGTGTGCCTTGTGAGCAGGAACAGGTGTCTGTCTGCAGGTTCTCTGGCAAAGGCGTGGCCATCACAGCCTCACATCAGGAGCAAGTGAGGGAGACAGAGGAGGGTCACGTTTCAGATGAGGACTGGACCAGCCTCAACTAAGATCCTTTACAAAACTGAGATTCTGTTATTTTGTGAAAATTGAGTTATTGCTCTTTAATTAAAAAATAAGAAGCACCATTTCCAAGGCTCAACGTTTAATATCCTGGAGACAGAAGCCTTATGTTAGTTTTAGTAGCTGTGTGATCACAATAGTTATTGCAGCGAAGCCTTTTGATAATTTTTTCTCCTTTTAAAAATTGATAATTTACTTCAGTTTTACCTTTTTTACAAGCTCTACTCCCGAGAGAAGTGCATTCACAGTTTTGTTGTTGATTTTGTTGTTATTTGGGGGGGGGTGATGCTGGTTTGTATTTTAATGTGACTAAATCTCAGTGTCTCAGGTTTGACACTTTTTTTTCCTTTCCACTAAAGTCATTGAAATATATTCACCTGGTCGTTCACATCAGAGGTGTAAATGGATTTTCTAAAGGTTTTTAAGAGATAATCAAAGTCAGACGCTTTGTGACTTAACTTCTTCAGGTGTTGCGAAAAGAAAGCTTAACGCATCATCTCAATTGCAAGGATGCTAAAACTATGCTTGACCTTGAATCTGCAAGGAGTTGGGTAACATCTTTTGCTAGAAGTGCCCATCTACCACTTGTTTGTTTTTAACCATCTGTATAGAATTTACTTGGGAAAGAGAAAGGAGAAGGAATCAGATATATTCAAGAGCAAATAGCGTGTTTATTTGATTTTCCAGCTTCCAGTGACTATTGCAGTTACAGTTTAGCTTTTTAGTTTACCCTTTTTACCATTGATATTTGCCATGGATATTTGCAAAACTGCGACTTTAAAAAAATGTATCAGCCATGTCACACAAAGGCTTATATCTCAATTTGTTTCATGTCATCAAAAAGACATACTGAGTTTGAAGCTCCTCTTAGGTTTACTCTTAAAATATAAACCTGGGGAAATAGTGTAAGATTGCAAAGATTTTGTTTACACAATTCAGGATCACAGGCTCTGGAGTCAGGGAGATAGAGATTGAATTCCTCACATTGCCTTTTCCTGTCACTCAGTGTCTCTGAGATTCAGTTTCCTTCCCTAATAGATGGGGATAATATCAGTACCTACTGTATAGTGTTGTAAGGATTACGTACGATAACACACAGAAAGTCCTTAGCGCGTCATCTAATACAAGTACTCCATAAATATTAGCTATTATTATTTTATAATAATTGGAACAACTTCACCAAAACTTAATTATGGTGCTCTTGTCAGGATTAACGGCACCATGGCTGACTCATTTCCTACTACAATTGAAAAGCAACTTTCAGCTTTGTGCAACAATTCATTCTTGGTTAATGAACTTGAACAGCCATTCTTGAGAAAATAATGAGGAATTGTGAATCTAGAATTAGAAGATACATCCTATTCACTAGGAAACTTAATGTCTTAGCAACAAATGTCGTAAGTCCTTGTAAGAACTGTTGTGTGTTGGTGACCATACACTTGAAATATTCAAGCAGGAAAATCTGGAGATAATAGTGCTCTCCCTTCCAGAACGAGAGCATCTCTAAGAATTGGTGATCAGCTGGAAGCCAAGGTCATATAGCAACTAATCATGACATATATGTCCTTAGCAGAACTCTGTAGGAAACTGTACTGGTTGTTAATCTGCTACCCAGAGACCAGTGCTGCACTGGAGTCAGTTCAGGATTTGGAGCTGGACAAAGCAGGCTCTAGTCCAAGCTTTGACATTTATTTCCTGTGTGATTTTGGGCTGGTTGCTTGGCTTTTCTGAACCTGTTTCATCATCCATAAAGTGGGGATATTATGGAAACCAACTATTTCAGTAGAGGAAGGTCAAATTTTTAAATGTACATAAAAGTACTGAAGCAAAATACCATTAGTAGTACTGGTATTATTAGTAATACTGTTACTATTCCACTATTGCAAAGGAAAATGAAACGGGCACCAGGAAGAATATGGGTGCCCACGTGTTATATGATACCAGTGTGAGTTCGACCCCTCTAATACAAGACAGATGTTCCCAGAGTGGTGACAATGCTCAACCTTCTTCCTGGGGGAAAATTCTTATCCTATCACAGATATCATACTGTTTCTCAGAAGTGTTATTAGTGCTATTGAAATTCCATAATTAACATTAATATAAGTTTCTATTTTCTTTTATCTGAATTTAGATGAACTGATAGATAACAAGGGTAAAAGTGGCTAGGTTAGAAGCAAAGTCAAATTCATTTTCCATTTACTAAATTATTTTACTAACTCATTATACCCCCCCTTTAACATTGGGTTGGCCAAAAAGTGCCTTCGGTTTTTTAAGTAAAAATAAAAGACACGTTTTTCATTTTCACCAAGAACTTTATTGAACAACATATTCACCCTTTTGTTCCACTACCTTCTGCCATTTTTCAGGCAACTTCATAATTCCGTCTGCCCCAAACTTTTTATCTTTTTGAGCAAAGAACTGTTCCAGGTGCCTTTTACAGTCTCCCAGGGAATTGAAAGTTTTTCCATTAAGAGAATTTTGTAAAGACCGAAATCAATGGAAATCCGAAGGTGCAATGTCTGGTGAATATGATAGTTGAATCAGAACTTCCCAGCCAAGCTGTAACAGTTTTTGCCTGGTCATCAAAGAAACATGCGGTCTTGCGTTTTCTGTTGACTAATTCTGGATGCCTTTTGTGGAGTGTTGCTTTCAGTTGGTCTAATTGGAAGCAGTACTTGGTGGAATTAATTGTTTGGTTTTCTGGAAGGAGTTCATAATAGAGGACTACCTTCCAGTCCCACCATATACACAAATCACCTTCTTTGGATGAATACCGGCCTTTGGTGTGGTTGGTGGTTGTTCCTTTCGCTTGCCCCATGATCTCTTCCGTTCCACATTATTGTACAGTATCCACTTTTCATGGCCTGTCACAATTTGTTTTAAAAATAGAACATTTTCATTATGTTTCGGCAGAGAATTGCATGCGGAAATATGGTCAAGAAGGTTTTTTTTGCTTTACTTACGTGGAACCCAGACATCAAAGCAATGAACATAACCAAGGTGGTGCAAATGATTTTCAACGCTTGATTTGGATATTTTGAGTATGTCGGCTATCTCCCACGTGGTATAACATTGATTGTTCTCAGTTATTGTTTTGATTTGATCGCTATCAACTTCAAGTGGTCTACCCAACTGTGGAGGATCGTCCAGCATGAAGTCTTTAGCACGAAACTTCGCAAACCACTTTTGACACGTTCCATCAGTCACAGCACTTTCTCCATACACTGCACAAATCTTTCTTTGTGTTTCAGTTGTTTTTACCTTTCTTGAAATAATAAAGCGTAATATGAAGAAAATGTTGCTTTTTTTCTTCCGTCTTCAATATTAAAATGGCTACACAAAAATTCACCAATTTAGATAAGTCTTTTCTTAAATGCATGCTGATATGACAGCTGTCACAATACAATCTAACAAAATTGTTTCAAATGAAGTTAAAGACAGCTAAGTGCTACTAGAGCCGTCTTACAAAAAAAACCAAACGAACTTTTGGCCACACAATAGTTTGACATTGTTGGAAGGATCAGCTCCAAGCTCCCTCTCCTGGCCTCCAAGACCTTTGATGATCTGGTATCTGAATCCTCCACTTGATACTTTTTTTCCCTCCCTGCTCAACTTCATCGCTTTGCAAATGCCCTTCCTTCTTCCTGCAATATCCTAACACCCTTTCTACCGGATCACTTTTCATTAATTCTTCTAATTATTTGGAACCGTGCCTGGCATATAAGTGGATATTCAATAGACATTTAAACAAATTGACTTGCAATCAGATGGCTCCCACCTAGACTGAAACAGCCAGATATTTCCATTTCGACGTGACCTCACAAAGTTCGGAATTCCTCCCAGAGTCTGAATAGATTCCATGTTATTGAAGGACAGTAACTCTTAAAAATTATTTTGCACATTGAGCTCTTCTAAATGGTGCTGATGAGACCTTGCTTCAGAGGCACCAGTGGAGCTGATAAACCACAAT
This sequence comes from Stenella coeruleoalba, assembly GCF_951394435.1. Lineage (NCBI taxonomy): Eukaryota > Metazoa > Chordata > Mammalia > Artiodactyla > Delphinidae > Stenella > Stenella coeruleoalba. The sequence continues at coordinate 124,867,425 of NC_137149.1, forward strand.
ACATGTTTTAATAAGTAGATTTTAAAATATAACACTTGAATAAAAAAGTGGTATTCCTTATTGCCAGCTAGCTGTGAAAGTTTGCACAATAAAGAAGCATTTATTCTATTATTTAACAATAAAACAAGTCTGTGTGTGGATATTCACATGTGTATATGCCTAAAAAAGTTATGGTAGCAATATTCATATAAGGCAAGCCATTCCCTTTGGGCCACATCCAAAAGAATTTAGTTACTGTAATGATAAAAGGGCTTCCATATATTAATACCAAAAGGACTTTTTCCCAAAAGTAATGAAGTGGTCCCAGACCTCGATCCTGGGCACAGTATAGTCTCTGTCTGTCTGTCTGTCTGTCTCTGTCTCTGTCTCTCTCTCTCTCACACACACACATACACACACACACACACACACACACACACACACACACAGACTCTTTGGAATTTTAAAGTTCCAAGTAGAATTCATTAATAAAAATATGAACTGCTTTTTCTTGTATAAATCATAATAAAGTGTTGAGAGATAAAGGAACAACTAAGGGGGCAGATCATCAGCTGCTGCTGTAAAACCGAGACCTGTCATGTTAACTCCCAACTCAAACACCTAGTTTTAAAGATTTACCTTCAAGAATCCTAAAAGCTTGTATCCTGCCTCATCAACAACAGCCTCAAACTGTTCCCTGTCATCGAAGAAAACAAATCTTTTGCTCCTTCCTGCCTCTGGAGGCAGAGGGACTGAGGTGGTCCTGGGTGGCTGAATTAGATGAAAGACTTGCCTTCCACCATGGAGACATGGAGTCCAATCAAGTGAAATGAGTTTTGAGATCCCAACTCATTTCCTAGGGGAGATCAGTTCACATTACAAAATCATGACATCCCATTCATCACAACTGACGTGGTCTTTGCTCAGGAGAGGACCCCAACTGGGACTAAACCACCTGTCTTCTCTTGAAAAGGGGCACTTTATCCAAGTTAGAGTTGAAAGCCTTGGAGTGAGAAATCTTGCCAGCTTCCACCCAAGTGATGCATATGCAACGTGGAAGGAAACTTAAGCTTAAAAAAGGCAAGACGAGTTTAAGGAAGATTGGTGGTTGTACTTTAAATGATGCCAGATATGAATAATTATACTAGAGATGCTAAGGCATTATGGTCGGGAGAGCCAAGAGTGGGGCTCCCTCTTCTTTATCTCCTAGATTTTATTAAACAGAAATGAGAAGGATAAGCATGTCCATGCATCAGAGTTTAAAATGGCAAAGAAAGTGTCCTGTTTTCCAGGCTGATAAATGATCATCATCTCTTTCATTTCTTTCAGGGCATCGTTGTAACACCCCTGCTACTGCTGCTTTTTGTGAGTATTTTGATGTTGTTTTTAATATTCTTTATTAAAAGCCATCTACAACCCTTTAAGAAAGGTCTTTAGAAATAAATTGAAATTTGAATCTTGCATCATATTTTGAACTGTTCTTCCAGTTGAGCTGTACCAAGTCATAACATGGAGACACAAAGAATCTCTGTAGTCTCACGGCCCAAGGAGAGCAACAGGACCCAGTTCTTGGGCCTCTGACTCCTGGCTAAATCATTAATTATTACAAATTAATGACCTGTGACGTAGGTCAAAAATGTGCTGCACTTTATTTTCTCACTAGTGAGACTGAAGTGATTGCTAGTGAGCAAGGGTTTGATTGAAAGAGCCTTGGTCCAGGGGACCAGACAAAGCTCAGTTTCCTGTGCTGGTACTGATAGGAACTGGCTTCCTCACCTTGGGGAATACTGCCTCGGTGTTTTCATCTGTAAAATGGGAAACAATAACACCTACCCCAGTCTGTCTCCCAGGGATAATGAAATGTGCTTTAGAAAGGAAAAGTACAAGCTACTGGCAAACCAAGCAAAAATTGTTCTGAAAATAAGAAATGCTAATTAGCTGTCATTTCTTTTGGCACTAAGCATATGAGAAATTAGATGAGAGATTATAATAGAAATTAATGTTATCTCATGCTGAGAAAAGCATATGTAACCATGAATGATACCTACAATATTTTATGAACTGTGCATTTTTCATACACACATCTCCCAAGTATAAATCACTCCACTCATCACTGAAATAGAGTAGGGATGCATTTCTGGGAGTGAAATGTAGCTGTTTGACTAGCACTATTTGTCAGTGAATTAAAACTATGGGGCAAATTTATTTAATTATAGGGTAATTACCCAAGTTGAAATTCAATTAGAGTAATAGAATGTGGGACTTCATTTCTTACAAGCTGTGTAGGAAGTGGAGAGGGAGAGATGCCCTACTAAACAGTTGGATTTTGCATCTTTCATGAAAGACATTTCCTTCCAGTAATAACCCTCAGCCTTACCATCCCTTCTGAAATGCTAGCTCCATCCTGACAAGGTAAGGAGAGTCAAATCAGATCACTTCCCACAGCATCACAAACCTCATTAATTTACACTCAGCAATTCAGAATTTGCAGTGAGTCAAATTGAAACTGAAGTGAATGTCTCTTTGGGAAAAAAAGACTTGGTTGGTATGTACCTACCTGCTCACCTGCTTACTAGATGTGAGGACCTGGGATCATCCCTCAGTGTTTTTTCCAAGCCTTGGGATCGTAATTTCCCAGGAGCAGCACTCAGTGGGCACAGGATGCAGGCCAGCCTGGGGTCCCCCCTGGCAGTGAGTCAGAGAAGTAGCATAGAGCTGGCCATATAGAAAGTGTCCAATAAATGGCTACGTAGCCTAGATTTTCTCCATTGCAGAAGAGTAGCATCTCCTACTCAGGGGACTCTTTGAAGAAGATCATGAGAGAAGTCACAGCCACAACTAGGGGGCTAAGACCTAGGTAGCACTTTTTTTTTTTTTTTTTTTTTTTTTTGCGGTACACGGGCCTCTCACTGCTGTGGCCTCTCCTGCCGCGGGGCACAGGCTCCGGACGCGCAGGCTCAGTGGCCATGGCTCATGGGCTCAGCCGCTCTGCGACATGTGGGATCTTCCTGGACCGGGTCACGAACCCGTGTCCCCTGCATCGGCAGGCGGACTCTCAACCACTGCGCCACCAGGGAAGCCCATAGGTAGCACTTTTGAGTATCTCAGAGTCTGGAATCCCTGAGACACTGTTTCAGCTGTGACTAAAAGAACCAGATGCTTACTTTTCTCCCTCTCTTCCCATCTCCATGCCGTAACAAGACATTCCCAGCTGGTTAATATTAATGGCATCATGCAAGCTTGCCTCCCCTCTTAGACCCTAGACTTGTGAGCTTTAGTTGGTTCAACCTTTTTAAATCATCGAGCTACAGGAATAGTGAAAGAAACCCCAAGACCCTCAACTTAAAAGTTTAATGCTTCCCTTTTGAGCCAACTGGGCTGTCCCACTAGGTTCAATGGCACCGTCACACGACATCAATAGTTACTTCTGTGTTACGTGACTTGAAATCGCATGCACAGTATATAATACTTTTTGCCTGTGCATTTTACGAACAATGGGAATTGCTTAAACACTTGGGTGACCAGCCTTCACTTAGCAGGAGAGAAAAGCCTGAGCGACTTAAAATATGAACACATATCATTAAAGATGTAATGTTTTTCATCAACACCCCTGTTGTGGCTTAAATTGTGATTCTCCAAAAGATAGGTTGAAGTTCTAATCCCTAGTACATCCGAATGTGACCTTATTGGAAAATAGGGGTGTTGCAGATGTAATTAGTTAAGATGAAGTCATAGTGGTACAGGGTGGGTCCTTAATCCAATATGACTGCTATCCGTAAAGAATAGGAGTCAGAGAACCACAGGGAGAATGCCACATCACGACGGAGGAAGAGAGTAGAGAGACGGGTCTACAGGCCAAGGGACACCAGCGGTTGCCGGCAAATGTCAGAAGCTAGAAGAGACAAGGAAGGATTCTCCTCTAGAGATTTCAGAGGGAGCATGGCCTCGCTTGATTTCAGACTTACAGTTTCCACAACTGTGAAACAATACGTTTCTGTTGTTTTAAGCCACTCAGTTTATGATATTTCATTACAGAAGTCAAAAAAGCTAATACAACCCCTGAAAATTGAATTGTCTTTTTTTTTAAATCATATCTTGAAAGTGTAAATTTCTGGATAGTCAGGCACAGTAGCTAGTAAAAGCCATTTTTGCTGATGGAGTCTCAGTTCCCTGTATTCTTAACATCTTCTCAGAATGTTCCCTTTACCATCTTGCTCCAACTGAAACCTGTCTTCTTATTCATGTTTTTGCTGTTGGCATCTTTCATATCACTGAGCCTTGAAATGGGAGAAGGTGTCTTTCTTGTTCCTCTTTACCAATCCCAGATCACTTCCCATGACTTCTCCATAAAATCCTCCTATTACCTTTAAAGGTTATGCCAGCACACCTATATTACCTGCTGCCATTCTTTGTTGTAATTGTCAGTGGAACACCAGGTCACGCTCTAAGAGTCCAGAAAAATGTTAGCACCTTTCCATTGTCTTCTTTTTCACAATACACTTGGATTGATTCTTGGTGTTTTCAGTATTCACATAGTTGACCTTCCCAATACCCTGGCCTCTATAAATTCTTGACCCCCTTCACCAGTGAGATTGCCTTCCCCCTCATCTCAGCCAGTCACCCCTGCAGTCAGACCTTTGACTTATTACTGCCAATGATAGCATCCTTCCATAATCCTATTTTCAAATGTCTTCTCCTACTAGCAGCTGCTATCTTTGTGACTTACTCCCCAGATTAAGAATTCTGCAAACTTGCCAGGAGGACTCATTTATTTACCTTATCACCTTCAATGCTTCTAACTAATTCACCCTACCCTCACCCTCTTACCCTCAGATTCCATCTGACCTAGCCTAGATCTCATGGTCCATCATTGTAATTACTTTATTACATACACCGTCAACAACCTTGCTCATTTCTTACTGCTTCCTATTTGTCTGGCAAGTGCCAGGCCTGCTTAAATCCAGCTCTACACCTTTCTGTATTTGTACCTGAACACGCGGGGGCACCCACTTTCATGCTGACTGATCTCATTCGAAATTCATGACAACTAACTGTAAATGAGCCTGGCAGTCCTACTCCCTTCCCCGAACTGATGCACATCCCCAATCTCTAGAGAATCATTTCACACCTTCTCCTTGCTTCTCAAATCTCCAGTGCCTCTTCTCTTTTTTTCATCTTAACTGATGCAGAAAGGAAACTAGATGATGAGGAAGTCAGAAGCAATCAGAGAAATTTACAAAATCCCGCCTACTTGCTTCTATATTTTTCACCTCTCTCCTCCTTCCGTAGATAAACTATCTTTGCTCCCATCTAAGGCCAGTCCCTCCAGTTGTGCCATCCCTTATTGCCTACTTAACAATAGGAGCCACACACATTTCCCTCTTTCTCCTATGTCATTAAATTTTCTATCTCTGCTGGGTCATTTCTGTCAGCATGTAAGCATTCTGTAATATTACACATCTTAAAAATTAAATTTCACCTTATCCTACCTGTAGTCCATTTCTGTGCACTCTTTTATGGCACAGTTCCTCCAAAAAGTTATTATTATTTTAATGTTGAGCCTTCTTTTTTAATTTATTTTATTTATTTTTTTGCTGTGTTGGGTCTTCGTTTCTGTGCGAGGGCTTTCTCTAGTTGTGGCAAGCGGGGGCCACTCTTCATCGCGGCGCGCGGGCCTCTCACTGTCGCGGCCTCTCTCGTTGCGGAGCACAGGCTCCAGACGCGCAGGCTCAGTAATTGTGGCGCACGGACCCAGTCGCTCCGCGGCATGTGGGATCCTCCCAGACCAGGGCTCGAACCCGTGTCCCCTGCATTAGCAGGCAGACTCCCAACTACTGCACCACCAGGGAAGCCCTCCAAAAAGTTATTTTAACTTATTTATCACTCATTCAGTAATACGTATTGAGTTCTTCCAATATACCAGTCACTTTCTGGGGTGCCAAGGATATAGCAGTGAGCAAAACAGATACATCTTTGCTCTAATGGAGGTTATATACTAGTGGAAAGAAGCAACCAACAAATAAGTAAAAATATATTGTGTAAGATGGGTGCTAAAGAAAAAGTATGGAAGGGAAGTGGGTTGGGAGGTTGGACTGACTGAGAAACAATATTTGAGCAAAGGCCTAGAGGAGATAACGGAGTGAGCTTTCTGGTGGTAGAATGTTCCAGGTGGAAGGAACAACAAGTGCAAAGGTCCTGAGAGTGTGCCTGGTGCCTAAGGAACAGCAAGGAGGCCAGTGTGGCTGGAATGGAGTGAGCAAGGGGAGAGTAGATGGAGATGAGGTCAGAGACATAGCAGAGGCCAAATGATAGAGGACCTTAAAGTCCTTTGTATGGATTTTGAATTGTAATTCAAGAGAGACAGGAAACGACTGAAAGAGTTTTGATCAAGGGAATGGCATGTTCTGACATTCCCTGTAAAAGGGTGACTCTGGATGCTGGGTTGAGAGTAGATTGTTAAGGGGATCATGGTGGAGACAGGAAGACCAGTTAGAAAGCTAGTGCAAGAGGTGCCGTTAGCTTGGGCCAGCGTGGTTGAATAAATCTGGTGGGAGGTGGTTCTTTATTTTCTTGAAAGAGCTGAGAGATTGAATGAAAATTATGAGGGAAAGATAAGAATCAAGGGTGACTCCATGCCTGTGCAACTTGAAGTATGGGATTGCCGTTTACTAAGATAGGGAAGGCTGTAGGGTCGAACAAGTTGATGGAACTCCCAACAAATTCAGTCTTGGACATGTCTGGATTAAGATGCCTTTCAGACATCTAAGTAGAGAAGTCAAGTAAGCAGTTGACTATATGTCTGGAATTCAGGAGAAAGGGTCTGGACTTTCTGTGTGTGTGTATCTCTAGAGACACACATTTGGGAAAGTTCAGCATAGAGATGGATTTTGAGTTAGGCTGGACGAGATCACCAAAAGAGAATAAAGAAAGAGAGGTATCAGTGGACTGAATTTGGGGCATTCTAACATTAAGAGGTCAGCAAAGAAGACCAAGGATATCCAGTTTGCTTAGGAAGAACACCAAGAGATTTTAATGTCCTAGAAGCCTCGCAGAGAATGTGTTTCAAAAAGGGGATCATGGTCAGCTACTTCAAATGCTGGTAATAATTCGGATAAAATGAAGTCCAACAATTGGCCATTGATTGTAACAAGATGGAGGCCACTGGAGACCTTAACAAGAGCTATTTCAGCAGAGTTTTGGAGGTGAAAGCCTTATTGAAGTTGGTTCAAGAATAAATGAAGAAAGAAGAGTTCATTTTGCTGTAAAGTGTGCAGAAAATGGGAGAGCAACAAAGTTAATGAAGGACCGAGAGAGGATTCCTTTTTAAGTTGGGAAAATTATTAGCATATTTGTATCAATAGATTAATCCAGTTAGAGAAGGAAAATTTGATACAGAAAAAAGGGGAGAATTCGTGGACCCATGTCCTTGAGTAGGAGAAAGGGATGAGTTCTAGTGTGTAAAGGGAGTATGGCCTCCTAAGCACAGATAGTTCACCCAGAGTCATGGAAGTGAAGCCATGGGATATAGGCAGGGATGCAAGTAAATTGGATGATGTAATTATAGGAGCTTGTTAAGTTCTCCTCTGGTTCTGTTCTGAAGTGGCAAGCAAGGTTAGGGGTGGAGGACAAGAAAAGGCAAGGAGGTGTTGGAGATTTGATGAGAAAGGCAAAGACATGAAACAGTCATGTGGCAGAGTGAATGGAATGGGCAAATGCAGTGCTATGGTCCAGCAGCACCAAGGACCATCCTGAGTCTTTACACTTGGCATTGGCTCAGCCTGGATTCTCCCCACCCCGGATATCCACATGGCTCCCTCCTTCACTTTCATCAGGTCTCTGGTCAGATGTCATTTTAGAGGAGAAGAATAATATATTCCATCACTCTCTCCCCACCTACCATTCTTAATTGTTCCTCTTTAGCACTTATCATGTGACATTTAATCACTAGTTAATTTGTTTATTATCCATCTTCCCTAACTAGAGCAAAGCATTACAAGATAACAGAGACTTTATGTTTCAGTCACTGCTAAAACCCCACTGCTCAAAATAATGCCTGGCTATGGAAGCCACTTGAAAGCATTTTTGAATGGATGCTTGGTAAAGAAAAAACGTTTCTGTTCTCACAGTACTTCTACCACCAAAGGTGTGGGTTTTCAATGCCAAGGGATCCTCCAATTCTCTGCAAATACCAACCGGGTATTCTACAATTTAATTCTTTTTGACACTAACTTCCCAGAGTTAATGCAGACCCCACAGGTGGAGGGCTCAGTCTCCCAAGATTGCCTCTCACTTCAGGTGCCAATCAGAAATAGTGGTTTCCAGGTTACCCACACTTCTGTCCGACTTGGCTACAAATCAGGGGGCTCCCACAGCCCCCTCATCAGGTCCAATAATTTGCTACCACTGTTCACAGAACCCAGTGAAACACTTTATTTATTATTACTGGTTAATTATAAAGGAAACAAATAAACAGCCAGTTGAAGAGGTACATAGAGCAAGGTCCAGAACGGTCCCAAGTGCAGGAGTTTCTGTCCCATGGAGTTTGGGGTGTGCCACCCACCCTGCATATGGGTGCATTCACCAACCTGGAAGCTCTCTGAACCCTTCTGTGCCAGGTACTGGGGACAAAACCCAAATAATGTAACAAAAGACACTCTTACCATCCCATCCCTCAGGAAGTTCTGAGGGTTTTAGAAGCTCTGTGCTAGGAATTGGGGACAAAGACCAAATATATATTTCTTACTATTTCACTGCATCACAGTTGGACAGGTGGACAGGTGCCTCTGTTCAAAGAGTCAGGCTAGGACCACTTTTAAGACTCGTATGTCCTCATCACTTGCTCTACCTTCAGGGCCACATTCCTTATTGTAAAGCCATTTTGAAGGGACCGACTTCACTTCCCTCACAGTCTGTTGTGCAGGGGTGGCATGGTATGGGGAGAAAGCATCCCGTTTTGGTTCAGTCTGCAGCCAGTATTTGTTGTGAACAGTGGATTTTCTTTTACCCTTCTTAGCCTCGGTTTTTACCTCTGTAAAGTGAGAATTATAAGATGAAATGAATTCATTTATGGGAAAGCCTGTTGTAAACTGTAAGGAACCAGCAAATGGTAGTTATTTAAATTTGACACTTTATAAAGGAAAATAGAAAATAATGCCAGGAAGGATGCCAAGGTTTTGCAAAAGCACTTATCTGATGAAATGCAGCAATGGTCCAGCTAGTCCAGACCTTAATGATGGGCTGAGTCTTAAAACTTTAAGATTCTATAATCATCTATAATCTTATAAACTTGTATATAAATGAATCCAATATTTACCATGGCTGGCAATGAGTGCAGTGAAACTTCCTGAAATAGCACCATTAACTCCTAAGGCTCAAAGTGCTTTTTACATATATCACCTCAATTTTCTTGATAACATACCTTTGCTATTGGCAGGGGCAGAAATTATTGTCTTTATTTTGTTAGTGGATGTGTATCAGACCATGGAGTTCCAATCTGTAAGGGTAAATAAAGGCCTTGTCTAGCCTGGGCCAGGAACCATGAATATCTTATTCATTAACTTATCTCTGGTGCCAAATATTCAATAAATGTTGGAAGGAGGGGAATAGAAAGATGGGTGAACAATTATTAGAATGATTCAGATGATAAATAAGTGGTTCAAAGGTTAGCATTCCAGCCTGAGCCATAAAATTTTACTTTATATTTGCTATGACAAATAACTTACAATTTTTTTCAATAATATTAACACATCCATTCTTTTATTCAGTGTTTGGATGCCTACTGTGCACTGTGAATATTACAACGATCAGTCTGACATTGATCCTCCCCTCAAAGAATTTATGATTTAACAGAGAAAATAGAATATATTCACAGATAATTAAAATCCAAGGTAGAAATTGTATCACAAGTATCATAATATTTCAAAGGAGATTACTAAAAAAGAAAACATTTTATTTAATAGGAGAAGTGGGTTTTTTTACAATAATTTTTTACTGAAAGAAGCTTTTTTAAAAATATATTCAAGTATAGTTGATTTATGTTAATTTCTGCTGTACAGCAAAGTGATTCAGTTATACACACACACACACACACACAGACACACACACACATATTCTTTTTCATATTCTTTTCCATCATGGCTTATCACAGGATATTGAATGTAGTTCCCTGTATGTGTAGGACCTTGTTTTGTTTATCCCTTCTATATGTAACAGTTTGCATCTGCTGACCTCAAACTCCCAATCCGTCCCTCCCCCTCCTCCCCCTCCCCCTTGGCAACCACAAGTCTCTTCTCTATTGTCTGTGAATCTGTTTCTGTTTCGTAGATAAATTCCTTTGTGTCATATTTTAGATTCCACATATAAGTGATATCTTACGGTATTTGTCTTTGTCTGACTTACTTCACTTAGTATAATAATCTCTAGGTCCATCCGTGTTGCTGCAAATGGCATTATTTCATTTTTATGGCTGAGCAATATTCCTTTGTATTTATGTGCCACATCTTCTCTATCCATTCATCTGTTGATGGACATTTAGGTTGCTTCCATGTCTTGGCTATTATAAACAGTGCTGCTATGAACACTGGGGTGCATGTATCTTTTCCAATGAGAGTTTTTGTCTTTTCTGGATATATGCCCGGGAGTGGGATTGCTGGATGATATGGTAGCTCTATTTTTAGTTTTTTAAGGAACCTCCATACTGTTCTCCACAGTGGCTTTACCAATTTACATTCCCACCAACAGTGTAGCAGAGCTCCCTTTTGAAAGAAAACTTTTAATTTGAGGAAAACTTTTAATTTGAGAGGTAGATGGAAACTTCTAATATTTCTCCAGGGATGTCCTACTTACTTCAAGTTTTTTTCATGTGTGTGGTTCTGATTCTCGTTCGTATCTAACATCACTTAAAACTTGCAGATCTTTCCTTTCCTCTGATGTGGTTTCTCACTAACACTCTGTTTACCGACCATTATTACAGTTTTTATTCAGCAGTAAATAATAGAGAAGACTGAAAGAGAGAGATTTGAAAACTTGAAATGGAGTGTTGTGGGTAGTGAAGATGCAGAGGCCCTGGTGCTGAGTCAAGCACTTAGGCTGTGAGGTCAGGGACAGTCCATTGGGCAGTGTGAAGCTGCTGCCTTTGTAGACCCCTGTCCCCCCAAGTCTCCTTAGCAGCTCCCTCACACCTTCTTCCCAACTACATCTTGGCGACTGTGCGGAATGAAAGGAAGCAACGTCTAAACTTCTCTCTTACTCCCTCTAAAATTAAGACAAAGGAGGTAAGATAACTATGTTCACATTGTGGAACAGGTCAGTCTAATTCTACGCAGTTATGATCTAAGGAAACCAGATATTATCTGGTATTGTCATGGCCTCAAGCCTCATAATTCTGTAGACCACCACTTTTATTTAAATGAGTTCCTGCGTGGCAGGGGAGAGTCAGTAGCGCTTTGAGCTTGTGCCATCGGAACGACAAATCAAGGCCTCACTTCCACCACAGCCACAAAGGTCAGCTCAACATCAAGACCCCTGGAAACACAAAGGGCGGAAACTTGGACCACTGCTGAAAGTCATGTTCTCAGAGTTACAGATCAGCCCATCTCCATATGTGGGGATGGTCACATCAAACGCTTAGGATATTTAATAAACATTCACCCTCATGCTTACGCAGTCGATAGTAATGTAAGTGCCCCTTAAGTAAGTGGGAGCACCACCAGCTCTGCTGTTATATTAATTGATTTTATATGACTTGATTTCTTAGAAATCTGGCCCCTCATCAAGTAGATATTTAGAAGGCATTGTGATACTTGGACATACATACACACATGTGTACAACACGCAAACATGTACGTGCACCCCCATGCATGCACACCAGGCCCTGTTTCTAGGCTAACTGTATGCTCCATTCGTCTGACTGTCTCTTCTGTTACTTTCCATTTCAGCAGTTCTTAAATCCAATCAGCTTGAATTCTCAGGACACTTTAAAAGAAACCTTGTTTTTCCAGAAGGGGAGGGGGACGGTGGGGAGAGGGGGAAAATAATTTTTATTGAGTCGGTATAATGGGTACTCTATGCATATTCCCATGTGAGTAGCATGAGTACCTTTAAAGGTAGGTATTATCCTCACCTATATGAGAAAACTTAGGTTCAAAGACTAGTCAAGAACACGGGGCGCTTTCAGGCAGCGTTCCTTCCAGGTTTTGCTTACAAAGCGTGCCTCCTAGGAGACGGGTGATTTTAAGACATTTTATCAGCACTCAGTTACTACTTCCTGGACATATATTTTAGGTAACATAGGAAAGATAAACAGAATAAGGCATAAATATTGCCTTGAAGAAACTTAAACCTCATGTAGGTAAAGAAGAATAGACTATGGAAGAATTTTAGAGGAAAAATTAACTACTAAACTATGTGATTCAGACTGAATTTCATAGGAGTTCACAGAAGAGCGAGGTCAGGGTTGGGGAGAGACGTCAGTGGCAGCTTTCAAGGCTACAGTCATCATTAGTTTCTCTAGTAATTGGCTACCTGTGATAGAAAGTCCTTCAACTTTTGATCCCATCAATAGAAACAAAAACAGCAAATACAGACATTAGTGTCATGTACAGTACTCTGATTATTTTTTGTAGTGTGTTCCCAATGATGCTTGCATAACTGATGGTCACATACATGTGCGATATATAAAATGATGATAAAACATAAAGCACTTGAAGAGAAACGATCCCATTGATTGCCTCAGTTGTTCCACACGGAGCCGGGCTCTCCACCATGTGCCCAGGAGCGTTTGTTCCTAAAGCAAGTAAGACGGATCTCATCTCCTCGAGCCTGAGAGCAGCTTATCTTCTGACTGTGTGTATAAATCACACAGGGATGCTTCTCACGCATGGAGAATTTTGTAATGCAAGATAATCTATGGAGTCTTTTATAAATGCTCTTCCTGGGACTCCCCCAGACCTTGTTGAAATAATGGGGAAGCAGGGGAGCACCTGGTAAGCCACTTTCAAATGCTCTAGAAGCAACATTGATAAACTCTCCCCACCCCCATCCCCCTTCAAGGACCATTGACCCAGAGAGGCCAAGTCCACTGCTGCTCTGGGACTTGGCGGACTTATCTGAAGGGATGCGCTCAGGTGCAGCGCTGTCCTAGCCAGGCTTCTCCCTGCACCTTGGTCCCCCTCCAACACCAGCGGCTGCTCCCCAAGCAGTTATGATCTGGCTGAAGTGAGGAGGACACTGCTTCCTTACACCACCCTTGCCTGTTGGTCCCTCTTCTGGAGGAACTTAAAACTTTGTCTCCTTAAGGGACAATTAGCAACAGCAGGTTCTGGGGTTCCTGAACCAAACTCAGAATTGACAAGACCGAATCCTGTGGTCATGGAATAACGGACAAAGCTTGTTTCTAGATGCCTCTGCGTATCTCTGCCTCTAGCCAGCCGTGTCCTGGAAGCCCATCTTCACACAGCTTTCCTCTGCGGGCGATAAGCTGATTTACAGTTCATTTGGGCACATTTCACTACAATTCTTGTGTTGTTTGAATAAACAGAACTTACAATTGTACGTCGTTCCCATCAGTTATTGGAAGGTAATCTTTTCATCTTACGTTTTAAATTAGCAGATAACAAAAAGAAATGTTTTACATATTTTTTAATCTTAAAAAAAAATCATTTAAAACCTATTTTGTTCTTTGTTGCTCAGAGAAGGAAAAATACCATGCCTCTAGATATATAAATAATAAATAAAAGGGATCATTTCCTCAACGACCTATACACATTCCATGCCGTCTAGTTTGATACACGCAGCCAAATCAGTGTGGCTTTTTAACAACCATATTCTTAATTTTCATAAAAATGACAGTCATTTTTTCACTGAGCCTGTCAGCCTGGTATACCTTTGAGTCATTGATTTTGTGTAAGTAATCAGTTCAGTTCGCATGGAATGAAAGACAGACTGGACTATAGATTCTGGGGAAAGACGGGACTGTAGAAGGGCTCAGGGGATCAAGGCCTAGGGACGCTCTCCCTTCTTACGTCTGAATGCCTTGTCTTTGTGACGGGAAGGGGATAGTATTTATGAACACCCATAATGTCTGTGTGTGGGTACAAGAAAGTTAGATCCAAGAGTAAGCAAGTCCCCTCCTTCTTTCCCTCGCCTGGGGCTGGGCTCTGGGTAATGTAGGTGAGGGGCCAGAACTGGGCCGGAAGGGAGCTCATCCTGCCTTCTATATAGGTCTGAAGTGGCTTCTTCCTGATTTCCTTGCAAAGGAGATTTAACATTCTTTACTCTACAGTATAAACTATAAATATCTATTCTTATGTTTCTCTGAATGTGGGACTCATGAAAGCAAAGACCAATCATCAAGGGTGAATTATATAATACAATAATGTTTTAATAGCTGAGAAGGGACACAAATAGTTGCAGCGCCTGTGGCTAATGGATTTCCCTGGTAGGAGATAAAAGGCTGATTACCCAGAGAGCAAGTGAGGACCTGGTGCGTTAATGACAATTTACAGGTCAGCTCGCTTACAGGAGTGATTTAAAACGCGCCATCTGTTTTCTAACTGTAGGCTGATAACTGATTTTACGGACGGTCAATGTGTCTTCATCAAGAATTTACTTATTTGTCTTTCTGAGTCTGCTTAGTCTGGCCCTGTAAAATTTCACTGACTGGACGCCCCCAGATTCTTTCCAAATCAAACAATTTCTAAGTTGAATGGATCGATAGCAGCCAATCTTGCTTCGTTTGACTCAGCCTTTCTCTGCCAGGTTAGAAAATTAAATCCCATTGCTCTACAGCAGGCCTTGTATGTACTGGATTAACTTCCTTCTGACACATCTACCCTGGTACTAGTGATGTGCTATCCTTGAGGGAGTTAAGAAAAGAGTTACTCAAATAATTTTCGGTGTCCTGTGGTTCAAATCCAGAAACCCAGGTGAGAAAGGCTGCACCGTCATCCACTGCTTATCCAGTTTCCTCCCATCCCCTTTTTTTCTTTTTTCCCCTCTTTTTTTTTTTTTTTTTTTGCGGTACGCGGGCCTCTCACTGTTGTGGCCTCTCCCGTCGCGGAGCACAGGCTCTGGACACACAGGCTCAGCGGCCATGGCTCACGGGCCCAGCCGCTCTGCGGCATGTGGGATCTTCCTGGACCGGGGCACGAACCCGCGTCCCCTGCATCGGCAGGCGGACTCTCACCCACTGTGCCACCAGGGAAGCCCTCCCTCTGTCTTTTTGCTTCTGCCCTCCAGCTCCCCATCTCCTTGCAGCCCTCACAAAACACACATACAGACGCTCTTCTCTTTCTCTCACATGGACAACATAAGGGGAGGCCAGCTTTGGCCTCCACTCCTGCCCCCTTCCCCATCTCACTGCTCTGTCCCTTCTGTTGTTAATGTGCGGTGGAATGTAAGGATTAAGTGTGAGGGCTGTGGAGACAGCCTTCTGGGTTGAGTTCCCGGCTCCGTCACTTTCTAGGTACGGTGACCATGTCCAGGCTGTTCAAGTGTTCTGTGCCACGGTTTCCTCATATGAAAATGGGGGTGCTAATGAGACCCACCTCAAGGGGTCGCTGTATTAAATCATTCAACACATTAGGCATTCAGAGCAGTGCACAATAAATGTTACCATAACTGTAATTATAGGAGACAATTGGGTGGGAGACTCCTGGAACATACAGTCTACTGGGAGAGGCAGATGTGTAAACAAGAACAACCAAGGATTCTGAGCAGTACAGTGGCAACACAGAGCCACAAAAGAGGGGGTGGCCGAGTCCGCATTTGGGGAGGAGGGTTTGGAAATAATCCCCAAAGAAGTGATGCTTGAAATAATTCTTAGGAAAAGACTAGAACTTTTCCAGTTATAAGCAGGGGAAAGAAAGGAGTGTGCACTTGGTGATGGGTGGACCCACATGCAGACCTCAACTTTGAAAAGCAGCTCCTGGAGCGGGGGGTTTGGTTTTTTGTTCACTGTTGGATCCCTGGGGCTGAGAACATGCCTCTGGCCCACAGGAGGCACCAGTTGCCATTTGAATGATTGAACACAAAGGTCTTAAATTCCCACATATTTAATTTTCACTGAAACGTTTCTTCGCAGCATGAGATTAAAACAAATAAACCTAATTGTGAGTTCTCTGCTTTAAAGCACTATTCCTGAAAGAGATTAGCCAATGCCTGGACTGTCTATTTCAAATGCCATATCTTAAAGCACGGGTTGGCAATGTGAGACGTAGGACCTTTAAACCCGCTGGGTGGCTCAGCGAAGCCCAGAGCACTTGCTTGACACAAGCTTATGCTGAACCCGCAACTTTATCCAAACGTGCAAATTATTGATGCTTCAATAATGGATGCTTCAGAGACCAAACACATTGGTCTCTGAAATAGAAACCACATGAGGCTCCTCATTAAAATGTGCAGAAACAAATAGTCCGGGCAGCGTATTTCCTTCTGCTTTAGTTAAAATCAACTCTGCATGCAAAGTGATTGGGTCTTGTAATTTTCTAGTCATACTCTCAAATGCAGATGCTCACTCTTCTTTCTTCTGGATGCCAGGGCGTACTTCATAGTGTCAGGAACCTCCCCAAGGGGACCTCTGCATCTTCAAACTGACCACAGCGACAGGTCTGGTGGCCGATTCAAAAGAAAGGACTTATGCCAAGTTAGACCCCAGGACTGAGATTTCCTTCCTTTCAGAGCCACTTCTAAGGAAGCCACCCTGCAGGACTTCCTCCCCAACATCTCCACCGTACTTAGTCTGGTTTCGTGTACCCAGTTACCTACATCCCTGGCTAGCTTGCTCTGGCCTCTGATCTGACAAAGCCACAGAGGAGGGCTGCTCTAACCTGTGCTCCTAATCAAGTGGATCAGAGATCATGGGTGTTTTCGAGGACAAAGGGACCTTGGGGATCATGGACAACCTCCCACCCTCCCCCTCACCCCATAGCCTTTTCTACTGTCTTCTAGGAACAAGAGGCTCCCAAACACTGAACATGCAGGTGGTCTATTACGTGATGGATCTAGAAAGTGAAACACAGAATATTTTTCAACACCAAAGTTGAAATGGGTTTTCCTCTACTTCCCTTTTAGCTTGAATTAGGATTAAAAAGAACCCCCAACATGGACTCAATACACGAAATCACATTTTAACTTTTCTGTCCATTTGATCTGAGTTTACTGCTCTGCAGTAATACTTTATGGTTAAACTAACCAGCCTTCCCAGTGTGCATCTGGCTTCTATCACAGAGCAGATCTGGCTGAAGAGTTGCTTGCATGTGTTTGAGGAGCACTGCCAACTGCACATCATAACACAGGTCTTCGAAGTGTTCATTACAAGCTGCTTCTCTCTGGACCTCAGTTTTCAATCTTTAAAAAGAGCTACTGGGACTACAAGTCTCTTGCAGGTTAGGATTCTATCAGTTTTAAGTCTTCCCTTCCAGAGCAGCATTAAGGAGCTAAGGAGGGGGTGGAGGAGAACTGAGGGAGGTAACATGCACCACCAGGCTCGCTCTGTTGTTTTACACAGGCGCACGTGCGTGTGAGCTGGTCCTTTCTTCCCTTGGTTTTTATCATGAATAGATGCCCTTAGTTTCTAGGTGCACGTTTGAATTCGTTTTGTTACTAGTGATAAACAAGCAGTGAAAAGAATAATACCAACTGATTTTGTAATGCTACGTGATAATAAGAGATTTTTAGATATACTTAAGTTTTGTGTGTTTTTTTTTTTTTAGAAAAAACAGGGATATGATTTTGGATAAGAGTTTGTCTCTTTTTAGCACCCCATGTTTACAAATTAGTTCATCTGTTCATTCTGCACAGGTTCATGCTTTCTGCATACATATTCTCTGTGCCAGTTCCTGGGATAAGCACTCGGCTGACAGAGGGAATATAGCTTCATATGATTATTCATGAAAACGTTTAAAAAATACATTAAATAACTTAATAAAGTTGAGATAAAAAGAGGAACAGAGATATGTGAGATCACCCATGAGATTTCAGGCAAGAGTTGAGACTTTTTACTTGAGGGTTATCACCTCGAACCCTACTGCCTCTCTTCAAACATTGTGAACTCTATGGATAGAGCATTGAGTTGAATGTTTCTGAACTTGAAAACTTTGTTCTTTAAAGTTTATTTTTCTAATTATCCAGTGTCTCAGTTTCTTCGTAAAATATATTTTTCCTTACTTCAGTCCTTGCCCCAGGAGCATCCTTAGGGTTAATATTTGTGGAGAGAATATATTTGTTAAATACCTTGCACTTCAAGGACATCGTTGCTCTAATCATTAGCTTTTAATACTTTGGTTTTGACTAAAAAGAAATATCTAACAGCCATGTAACATTTAGCACACCACAAATCCTGTGTGTTCTTCACCAGTTTCGTTTTTTTCTGCTTGTATTTCTTTCGTTTATATTTGTTCTGGAGGAAAAGGCTAGAGGCGACACTTTTTGTGGGTGAAACTGACAGCCAGTGGTCAGTGTTGAAGGCAGTATTAAGTGGATGCAGGCCACTGATGGACAGGGCATACATTCTTGACCTTCTGAGTGCGTATAGATTGGGGCTGAGGATGGGGGACAGAGTTTTATAAAATAGGCCAGGGCATAGAAAAGATTTCGGTAAGCCAGTTCACACAGAAATCAGTGAAAACACTGGTCCCACATCACTTCATTCTGAGCTATGGACTTCACTTATCTAAATATTTGATATGTTTTATTTAATATTCTCTGCCCTCCATCATTACCGTCTCTGCATCTTTCACAAAAATTACTTTCCAAAAGATATTTCCAAGTTTAACTAAACTTAGGTAAATATGAAAACTGAGGTGTGGTCTGCAGGGGAAGGCGAAAGTAACTTCCAAGGGCCAGGGGGGATCGTCACTGATGGCTTGGGAGAACCTGTTTGCAGAAGGGACTCATGAAAGGGATAAACAACTGTGGAACAGGCTACTGTTTGTCCAGAAAGGAGATTTTGAAAAAAACATTAGAAAGTTAATTGGAAGACAGCAGGTCTTGGTAGTTGAGGTTAATGTGAGTGTTGACGTATTCACAGAGAAACACTGCCTGGTGCTGCTGGCATCTTTATGAAGCTGAGACTGCAATCATTAGCAAAGAAAGAATCAAAAACTGAGGACAGAGGCAAAACGGGAATTCTGAGCAACGTTAAGACATACAAATTTAGGAGCGGTATATTGAAATTTTCAGTTGAAAAATAAGTTCCATTTCAGGATTTCCCATTTCCAAGATTTCGTTTAAGAATGAATTTTAAAGGGTATGAGAATCATTGCCTTTGTTTTGGAGGAGTAGGAAAGTTAGACACTTTCATTTACATAAATACAAATATTATCTCGTTAATAAAATAATGAGACACACTTGTTTGTTTTAGGTATCTGCAGACGGGTGAAATAGAAATCACGTAAACTATGATTACAGGTGAAATATACCATATGAGTACAGACAGTATGAACACAGAATGGCTTTACAATTCAGAAATGTATTTAATAAGAAGAAATTTAAGTTAATTGCAAAACAATAGTTATTTTTCTTCAATCTTAGTCTCCCAATAAAAATTATATATTAAACTACTCAGTCTATTTCGTGCTAAATTTCAAAAATAAAAGTAACTTCACTTGCTCCTTGTATATAGCTACCAAGTTTTTGTGCATGTGAGAGAATTCATTTATTACACTAGTTAACAGCGGTATTGAGAACGGATTTAAAGTGATTCTAACTCCTCGTATTCTTGTTTTACAGCTTCACTCCTCCTCTTCTGTGCCTTTTACATCTATTTTTTCTCAGCTTTTTATGACTGTTGTGGTTCCCCTCATTATTGGACAGGTAAGGTCTCCAGTTCTCTCTGCTCTTTTCTTTATAGATCAAATTGTGAATTCTTATGTAATGTCAGGACAATCGAGAGAAAAGATAGAGGAAGAGATGGTTAAATGAAAATCTAAGACTGTCCAACAGAAGGTTTCCTCAGCCACAAAGGTCTCATCTTTTTATTTTTTTAATTAACATCAGTCTGCTTTACAGATAGCTATATATAGGGACACCAGCACACAATCTTGATGTTTAAAATGTATCTTCCCTTCTTTGTAGCTATGTAGCTAGCTTGGAAACGTCTAGCAGATCATTACCTTGATTTCTGATAAGGTCTCAGCAATTATGACCATTTGGGGGACAACCATCTGCATTTGACTGGCTTCTTCTTATTCTTAGGCTCCTCCGATAGCAGTGATCATATTTGTGACCCTGTAGTTGATGAAATAAACATTTAATTCTATTAGCTCTTAAAATTAGACCTTAGAAAGTGTAGTTTCCCTTATCATTCTTACTGAATTAGACTCGCAGAAGAAATTCCTAACTTCTTATAACAGGCTGATGACGAGCATATAATTCAGTTATGAGCATCAGATTCAAAAACAAGGTTGTCATTGTTGTTTTCATCATAGGTAGCCACAGTAACAGCATACAGAGTTTAATGTACTGCTAAAGTGAGTGAGTCTTAGAAAAAGAGTACATTAGGATGGCGAAGAGCACAGATGTTGGGTTAAGAGCAACTAGACTCTAGCTCTTAGTTCTGCCTTTTATTTGCTGTGTGACCTTGGGCAAGTCGTTTAATCTCCTTAGCTCCAGGTTCATAATTTATCAAACTGTGTAATAATGGGACCTATCTTGAAGGGTTGTTGTGAGCATCAAATGAAATATGATACATGTAAAGTTTTTGTCCTCATAGAACCTGATACAGGTAAGTGCTCTATAGTTTCATCATCATTTTCAAATTCCCTGTAGATACGAAACAGGAAGCAACTCTTTGAGGCACTAACAATAAAAAATGGTGTGTGTATAGACATGTAATATTTACATGCTGTCTTAGGTTTTCTGGGAAATCAACTCTGAGACAGAGGTTTCCATGCAGGAAGCTGAATGGGGGAGAACTCTTGGGATCAACACCTGGGAGAGTGGGACAAGTCGGACGGGGGTGAAGGGGCCACAGCCTTAGGCTGGACCAACCCCTCAGAGTTGTCCTGCCTAAGACACGCGTGCCTGGTTTCTCTCCTCTTGTGCTGAGCAGTCATCAGATGCTGGCTTCCTTGCCCCTCCGCGGTAGGTCCTTGGGTGAGTCTGCTCTCTTAGCAGCAGTTCCCAAAGAGGAAGTCAACTGAGATCTTTCAGTCAATCAACATGCCCTGCAGATATGGGAATAAGCATCTCATTACTGAAGAGATGGGTCTGGGGGGCACAACACAGCATCCACTGTACATGCGCTATTTTTTTTTTAATTTTAGTTTTAGGAAAGGGTCTAAACACAGTAAAGGGGGAGGGTTTAAAAGCACTCAGAGAATACCATTAAATAAATACAGGATAATCCTTGAAAAAATATTCCCACAGTGCTGCTCACATAACAGGTATTCTGAATAAATCTTAGGGCGTCTACCTCTCTAACTCTTTGCCCATTTCCTAAACTCTAGCCTTGGCTTTTTCTCAATTGCTGCTTAATTTTTTAGAATGTCTTTAGACATTTAGAATGTCTTTCTACCCACCCTCCCACTGCAACTCATTGCTCATTGGGCTCCTTAATTCATACCTTCTTTGGACCACCTACCTGAAGTATGTTTCCCTTTTACTCTTCATTGTGGCACCTTGTTTGAGTCCTTTCTTGGCCCTTGTCACAACATATACTTATCTTTTGTTTGCTTGTTAACAGTTGGTCTCCCTCATTAGACCGTAAGCTTTATGAGTACAGGAACCACATTTGCTTTGTTTGTCATTACATAGGCACCCAATAAATACGTGTTGGGTGAGGGAGAGAGGGAGTGAATGCGTGAGAGGTCTGCGATCACTTAGGGAAATGCTGTGTCTTAGAGAGGAACCTGCCTGCCCTGCTCAGCTCTGGACAGTATTAGTTTAAACCCACGCTTATTCTCTTGGTTCTGAAATGAATTCCATATAATAACTCGGGGCTCACACATTCTTCTCTTAGTGGATCTCAGAAACAATCTCTCTTAATAATAAATGTTTGTCTTCAATTATATGGACAAAAAAATGTTGTCTACACTATTCAATGGATTTTTTAAATATATAGTGTTATATTATTTATGTAATTAAGACTACTTATCCAGAGAGAATAATGAATTGTTAGATAGCTTGCGTGCCCAGTAGTAAAGTATTACAGTAAATTATAAAGCAGTAAAGGTAGTCAAAAAGCAAGAGGGCTGGTTCTTAAAAAGTTCTCTAGTACCAAAGTACCCTCGTGGCTTTTTTCAAAGAGGAAACCTTTATGCTTGCAACCACTTACAAGGTAGATGTGTTTGCATCTACCCCTTATAGTCTAGTCTTGGGAATTAAGAGTCACACCCCCGGTCTCTCCCCCTAGAAGCCACACTGCCGCCTAACGTCCTTACTCCCTCACATCCAGGCAGGCACTAAATGTCACCATTTCTGCCTCCAAAATCTTCCAGCTCTGGCATCTGCAGCCTCGTGCGTGCCAGAGAGGGTGCCACACCTTCACCATCTCTTGTCTAAATTACTGCACCTCCCAACCCTGTCTCTCTGCTGGGAATCTCTTCCAGTCCCCATCTAATGTGTTCACCACTCCAGGGTAGTCCTAAAGAACAAACCAGATTATGTTATTCCTCGCCTTAGAATCTTCCCTCACGGTTCCCTGTCGCCCACTCCTCGTGTGGCCCACAAAGCCCCTCACAGTTTGACCCCAGCCTGTCCCCTCCCACCATCCCCTTCACACAGGCTCCTCTTCTGCCATGCGGTGTGCCCACTACCCCCTCACCCGACCGTGCCCCTTCACGGCTCCATGCCTTTTATCTCGTTGTTGCCATCGTTTCTGCCAGCAAACTTCTCTTCATTTCTAAAGACTCAAGACAGAGATGCCCTCTGATGTGCTCTGACTCCCTGGGCCTAGAGTAAACTCCAGTTCTCCCATCATACTTCACCCGTCGTATTTATCAGGAGAGACAGTAATGTACCCGTGAGCTTCCAGGAAGCGGAAACTCTATCATAAGTATATTTAATAGCATACTCAGTAGTTGGGTGTAAACTGTATAAAAACATTGGCTGAAGAGAACTTTGAACCTATCCCCTCAGTACCCCCAGCAGCCGTTTTCCCTAGGTCTCCAGCTTCACTAGAGAGAAACATACGATTGGTTCTCATCTTGTTTTAAATTCATGACCCCAAATTTAAAATGTCACTCAGTACTTTCCAGATATCTTACTCTGCTTCCTTACAGGATTATTTCACCCTGTCCTCTATTTTCAAGTCCCTTTTACTTCCCCTAACACTCTCCCACTTGCCCATTACCCTTGGGTCTCACAGACTTTGCTTCTGTTTTCTGAAAGCAGCCAGCCTTGATGCTGCCTTAGAACCTTTGCACTGGCTGGTACTTCTGTTTGGAACCCCCTCTCACCTGTCACCTCCTCAGAAAGACCTTTCCTCGCCCTTCCTCCAGAGGCTACCCACTCAATCACTCATGTATTATCCAGTTTAAACCTCTATTTGGTATGAATCATTATCTGCTTCTCATTTATTTGTTGTTTTGCTTTTTTTTTTTTTTTTTTTTTTTGCGGTACGCGGGCCTCTCACTGTTGTGGCCTCTCCCGTTGCAGAGCACAGGCTCCGGACGCGCAGGCTCAGCGGCCATGGCTCACGGGCCCAGCCGCTCCGCGGCATGTGGGATCTTCCCGGACCGGGGCACGAACCCGTGTCCCCCTGCATTGGCAGGCGGACTCTCAACCACTGCGCCACCAGGGAAGCCCTGTTTTGCTTTTTATTTATCTCCTCAAACATGAGCTCCATGAGACCAGGGACCTTGTCTGCTCTTTTATCTCTGCTCATTTGTAATTGATTGACAGACCTAACTTTTGTGACGCAATCTTTAAAGCCCTCATTAGAAGTGCTCAGTGTACTATTTACTTCAGAGGAATTAGATTCCTGGCAACGTAGCCTCATTTCTCCACTGTAACCACATTATAGTTTCAGTGCCACACTGTGAAAATAAACATCTCTATAGACTTTTATATGCATCTTTAAATGAGATTTTATTGTTACCTTTTAAATAAACAATGGAAACTAGAGTGAGAAGAAAAAGACCAGGAAGGGTGAGTTGAAAATATTTTCCATAATCTTTTAGTGATGATAAAACTTCATCATTCCATTTTTTATTTATATTTCTGAGAGTGGATTTTATTTTCTTTTTTTGTGTGTGTTTTCTCCAAACAGTACTTCTTTGGGGTTGAAATCATTATTGACTGACTGTGATGTGACGTGAGGTCCAGTTTGGTCTTTGCCACTGCTTGGCTATACACACGACTTCTAGGCCTCACTTACCTCATTTGTAGGATGAGGAGTATATCTTCCAGCCCGAAGATGCTGTGACTCTGTGAGATAAGATTAGTCTTTCCATAGATGGCTGGGAGATTGTTGCTTCTGTCAATTCTAGAAAGAGATAAAATGTCTGTTATTGTAATATTTCTTCTCTTCTGATAAAGCCTTCAATATATCTAAGTGTTTGTGACACATACTTATTTTATGCATTAAGTTTGAGAGATTTATGAATAAATGTTAATGAAATGGAATTTCCAGCACCTTTGAAAACTATTTTTTAAAACAGCATGCTAAACCCCACTTTTCTTTCAATAAATTAATAGTAAAAAAAAAAAACCATATTATTTATCATTTATGCATTCTCTAGTCTTTCATTAGTGATTTGTTTCACAGTTTGAGATTGGCTTTTTGTATTAAATAATACCCAGCTAAAGCTGCAGTTAATGTTATTAATGCTAGTAAAATTTTGCATTTATAAAATTAGTTATGAACGGTTTTCATTGCTTCACTTGAATTGCTTTGAGAGAACAGTGACTTTTACATTATGCATTGGGATGTATTGCTGAACAGTGTTGTGAGAGAAACATCACCAAACTGGGACTTGGAAATAAGAAGAGCCATTATTTACCGCGTACGGTCCCTGGTTCTAAAGCATTTTATATTTATTTAATTACTTAGTCCTCACTACAACTACTATTATATCCATTTTAGAGATGAGGCATAGGGAAGTTAAGGAATTTGCCCAAGATGACAAAGTAAGAAGCTCCAAAGTCTGTACCTTGAACCTCTACGCTATTATTCCCTCAGGAAATAGAGGTCAGAGTCCTGCTCATCCACCTGACTAGCTTTTTAACATTTATTCAAGCTGTTTGGGGTCTCTATGCCCTTGTTTACAGCTGTAAACTGAGCAGGATAATATCTGCACGACCTCGCTCCTGAGAATGGAAGTAAATAGAGGGAAAGAATTTTTGAAAAGTGAAGTAGATGACGGGTGCGTCTTGTATTCATCTATTATTATTGTTTCTACTTTTTTAGAAAGTGTACAGATATTATTTTGAATCTACTCAATATTTAATAAGCGTTACATAATTGGATTTGATATCATATCCCTTACTATACATTTCAACAGAATATTAATGAAGAAACAAAGCAGCTTATGAAAATGTATGGATTCAGTGGAATGGGGATAAAAATTGAAGATAACAAGAAAGAAGCAGACTCACAGATACACACAACAAACAAGTGGTTACCAGTGGGGAAGGGGAGGGGGAGGTGCAAGCTGCTGGGTGTAAGATGGGCTCAAGGATGTATTGTGCAATACGGGGAATAGAGTCAATATTTTGTAATAACTGTAGATGGAAAGCAACCTTTAAAAATTGTATTAAAGTTTAAAAAGTGTTTTTAAATAAAAACAAATAAAAAAATAATCTTAAAAAAATTGAAGCCAACTGAAGAAATTTTAAAATTCAGACTTAACATGAAAAATTATCCATTGTATATCCCCACTCAAAAATCAATTCATAAGTATAGAGACAGAGTAGAAAGAAAAACATAAGAAAATACCCCGAAAAAGAAAATGAAGAAAACAAAATGATGGCTGTTACACTTCTCACTTACTTCTGCATATCAACCTTCTTCACCTAAGATGTGTTATTTTTCCAGGGGTTCAGCTTGGAGGTCATGCAGTAATTGACATGTCACTCAGCTTATTAGAAGTACAGGGATTCGAATTTTAGTTTCCCTTTAACCTTTCCTTGTGCTTAATTTAAAAAAAAGAAAATGAAAATGTAGAAGGTGAGACAATAAAATAAAAAGTTTCCTGAGGAGGATTTTTTTCCCCTTCTCTCTCCACAGGGAAAAGCAAAAAAGTCATTTAATTTTGAATGCTTGCGTTTCTGTGAGCTAGAGTTTAGAAGAAAGTCATTAGGAGGATGCAGGATTTGGAGCCCGTGTTTCTTGCCTATTGAAAGAATCCTAATATACTATGAGGCTTTGAGTACTTTGTAATGAAGAAAGAGGTAATAAGGTTGACTAAGTCAAATCACAGCTTATAAAGTTGATTGATGATTACAGATTTGTCTTGGTTTTTAAAATGGCTTTGACTTTCGAGTTACACCTCATTCATATTTATTTGTTTATTTTGTCAGAGGGCTCGATGGTAGTGGAAGAAGACGCTTTTATTGGGCGGGCCAAAAGGTTCATTTGGTTTTTTCTGTAAGATGGCTCTAGTAGCACTTAGTTGTCTTTAACTTCATTCGAAACAATTTTGTTAGATTATATGTGACAGCTGTCATATCAGCGTGCATTTAAAAAAGAAGACATCAAAATTGGTGAACTTTTGTGTAGCCATTTTAATATTGAAGATGGAAGAGAAAAAGCAACATTTTCAGCATATTATGCTTTATTATTTCAAGAAAGGTAAAAATGCAATTGAAACACAAAGAAAGATTTGTGCAGCGTATGGAGAAGGTGCTGTGACTGACCGAGCGTGTCAAAAGTGGTCTGCGAAGTTTCGCGCTGGAGATTTCTCGCTGGACGATGCCCCATGGTCAGGTACACCAGTTGAAGTTGATAGCGATCAAGTCGAGATATTAATTGAGAACAGTCAATGTTATACCATGTGGGAGATAGCCGACATACTCAAAATATCTAAATCAAGCACTGAAAATCATTTGCACCAGCTTGGTTATGTCCATCGCTTTGATGTTTGTGTTCAACGTAAGTTAAGCGAAAAAAACCTTCTTGACCATATTTCCGCATGCAATTCTCTACTGAAACATAATGAAAACATTCTGTTTTTGAAACAAATCATGAGGGGCGATGAAAAGTGGATACTGTACAATAATGTGGAACGGAAGAGATCATGGAGCAAGTGAAATGAACCACCACCAAGCACACCAAATGCCGGTATTCAATCAAAGAAGGTGATGTTGTGTATATGGTGGGATTGGAAGGGAGTCCTCTATTATGAGCTCCTTCTGGAAAACTGAGCGATTAATTCCAACAAGTACTGCTCCCAGTTAGACCAACTGAAAGCAGCACTTGACGAAAAGCGTCCAGAATTAGTCAACAGAAAATGCATAATCCTCCAACAGGATAATGCAAGACCATATGTTTCTTCGATGACCAGTCAAAAACTGTTATAGCTTGGCTGGGAAGTTCTGATTCAACTGTTGTATTCACCAGACATTGCACCTTCAGATTTCCATTTATTTCTGTCCTTACAAAGTTCTCTTAATGGAAAAAATTTCAATTCCCTGGAAGACTGTAGAAGGCACGTGGAACAGTTCTTTGCTCAAAAAGATAAAAAGTTTTGGGAAGATGAAATTATGAAGTTGACTGAAAAATGGCAGAAGGTAGTGGAACAAAAGGGTGAATATGTTTTTCGATAAAGTTCTTTGAAAATGAAAAATGTGTCTTTTATTTTTACTTAAAAACCGAAGGCACTTTTTGGCCAACCCAATACTTTTGGAATTGGGATCATACATTCTATAACCTATTGCAAAGAGAGGACTTCTGTGTTTTTAACCATTATATATTAAAACAGAATTGGAGGACAGTATCAATTTCAATAACTCTGTGTAATTTCCATTTATTTTATTTCCTGAAGAAGTTGGGTTGCACTGAATTGGACCAATTACCAGCTTTATGCTACCAGAAACAACAGATTATGAAACGACCTTTTAAGTGAAGTCTCTGTAGCCTTCTATTAAGCAGCTACCCCCATGGTGACATATCCGAACATGGGACTATCTGGGTCCCTCAAGCACCAAAATTTGTGTGCTGATACATCAGTCCATAATACTATGTGACAGAACTACTCTTATTTCTCTCTACCTCACTACATTTAAACTTTAAAGAAAGAAATGAACACTAGATAAGTTACTGTGGTTTCGGATCACTTGTGCAAAAACAAAACATGATTTTTTATAAATTCACCTGTAACTTTAATTACAAGATCTACTTTTTCAAAATATTTAACCACTATTTATCTCTCTCTATAAAACCCTCGTTCTCCTCCCGCCCCACCCAACCTTCAAGGTGCTGCACCTATACTTCATACCAACTGGTCAGCTTTCTGCCAGGACACCCTTTTTCAACACTTGTTTTACTTACTGAGCACTTGAGATCGGAGGAGATCGATCCAATAGCCGTTTGTTCACAGGTTCTCTGGAGAGTCGTTTATTTATTCTTGAGTATCTGTGAAGGCATGCCTCATTGCGAATTAAGCCTTTTTAGTGACAGAGTGGAAGATGACAGAACCCCATCAGCCTTGTCAGGAGAAGTTCCCTGACCTCATTATTGCTAATGGATCATGGTAATTCAGCCTGTTGTGAAATCTCATGTTCAATTATGCAGGATAATGAGTGACTCAAAACTTAATGTCTCTCAACTCTAGTCTTCATTATCGGGTTTGTTCAGCTTCTTCCAAAAGCCAAAGGTTTTAAATAGAGTGGTTCACTTTTATATCCAGACTTAAAGTTATCGCCAATGTTCAGGCTGTCCTTATTTGAAATATCTGACTTGATTTTAAAATATGAGAGGATTGCCATATAACTTCATATTTCACTCATCCTTTTGTAGGAAAGTTAGGACAGGTTTATTCATTTTTAAGTGTTAATTCTGGAATTCTAAAAGCATGCAAATGGCATTTGTCTTTGGATTCACAAAAACTCTAGATATTCAGAGTCTGAATTATTTAAACTCCCACAACACATGCACTTTTGCTTTTCAAGCATGAGTTATAATTTAATTAAAAACTTCTGGTGCATTGCTAGCATTTTAAATATTAATATGTTCCATGGATCATTTTCGATTATCTACTGTCTTGAAATTCTTGAAGATGTCAGACTGTTAAGATTCCCAAAGTTGCACTTGGAATTGTCCATCGAGGCAAAGGGGACTGTGATAATTACACACATCCATTAGGATCAGCAGAAGAGATAAACTTTGGGGAGGCTTAATGGGCATGTCTCAGTGACAGCTAGCAAAGAGCATTTGGCATGATTAAGGATGGATTTGAATGCAGTGGAAAATATACTGTCCTTATGGACACCAGTGGAAGTTGCACTACAAATGTTAAATTCCCCAGGAGAAGAGTGGTGTGGCAGGGAAGCTTTGAAATCCCCTATGGCCATCCTCCAAATTATTCTCTTTCCTTTATGTCTTTCTGCTGTCAGAATCACTTTGCAATGCCCAATTCAACTCCCTCCACATCTGAAAAGAGGCAAACTGTTGGTCTCTGTGTTTCAGATTGTCCGAAGATACATCAAGGACTGGCTTGAAAGAAAGAAGCCTCCTTTTGGTGCTGTCAGCAGCAGCGTGCTCCTCGTGATAATCTACACAACCTTCTGTGACACGTTCTCGAACCCAGATATCGACCTGGATAGATTCAGTCTTATTCTCATACTGTTCATAAGTAAGTTGGAAGGTGGGATACCCTTGCTATCTCCTCAGCTTCCTCAATAGCAAAGCAAAGCCATCTGTGGTCCCTAAATTCATTGCCAATATTCATTTGCTTAGAAAAGAATACTTCCTTTTGTGTTGCATGTACGGACTCAGTGACTTTATCGTATGTATCTGTTCTTTAGGAAGACATCAGTTATGCACTTATGACATAATCTCCTGTGTTTTTTATGTCTGATTTACAATAGTTGATGCCAGATGAAAGAAGCCATAATATTTGTCAAATTCAAATGCTAGATTGAGCACTTTTTTGCCAATTTATTTTATTGTAACTTGAAGCTAATCTTACCCTTTATTGTGAATTAAAAGTAGGATTTATAATCTATGGTACTGTCGTTTTCTAAGTATAGTAATTGGCTGCATTGGTTAAAATGTGACTATTTACATAATGTTTTCTATTAAAATATACCCAAAGTAATATCATTTCATTTTAAGAAGCAGCAGGCTATAAAATGCAAGTAACTGCTAGGGTCCAAAACTAACCTTTTGTTCTATTTACCCAGTAATACCAAAGACTACTTGGGTAATTATAATATCAAAGAATGTTTTGTTATTAAAATCAACATGAGTCATTCCAAAATATATGTTATATGCTACCACATTTATGCTATTTGCTATTATTCATAGTACAAACCAGCTCTTCCGAAATTGAACAAATAACCAAACTTTAAATCAAAGAGGGTTTTAGAGTGACCCTGAGTAGCAAATATCATAGGTTATATCTGAGGATATCTTCACTAAGAACAAGTTGAGGGACTTCCCTGGCAGTCCAGTGGTTAAGACTCTACGCTTCCACTGCGGGGGGCCCAGGTGCGCTTTCACTGCAGGGGGCCCGGGTTCGATCCCTGGTTGGAGAACTAAGATCCCGCATGCTGCGAGGCGTGGAAAAAATAAAATAAAAAGAACAAGTTGAGTCCCAGTAGTTTAAATGATTCTGTCAGTTTAGCAATGTGTGTGTGTTTCACTTATTCGTTTGTTTATTTTTCTATTTGAATTCCCCTAAGTTTCAGATAAAACGAAGCATACCAGCAAGTATGCTACAGATACTGATTTTACAGTGCTAATTTAGATTTAATCTTTTTGTTTTTTCTTCAGTCTGTTCCATTCAGCTGAGTTTTATGCTTTTAACATTCATCTTTTCAACGAGGTAAGTGACCTGGTATCTCTTGTTGTTAATTTCCTAATGGACGACTCATGCTCTTTACTTGGCTTCCAGGCCCCTACATGCTTCTACTTGGTCTCCTGTCTCCCGACTGTTGTATCTTGCTCCTGCCACCCTCAAGTTGTAGAAGTTACCAAAGGATCTGTTCTTGGCCCTCGTTTCATTATTCACACTTTGTGCGTAGGCAGCCTCCTCCGTTCTGCTGGCTCGAGCTCTCAGCTTCCTGCTGATGAAGCCTAGACCTTACACTGCACTGTTTTCTGGAGCTCTGGCCCTGCACATCACTTACCATTTGGATATCTTCACCTGACTGTCTTAACAAGACTTCACACTCACCCGTGCTTTTTCCACTGCACTAAACTCAAAATATTCAAAATGGAATTAATCTTTTTCCCCAGTACTTCCTCTTTCTCTCATATTTTTTAATGGAACTGCCATCCACGGAGTTACTCAGACTGGAATCCTTCACATTATTATTTTTTCAACGTCTTGATCCTACCTCGGCACTCTACAAGCCCGTTCCCTAATTCAGGCTCTCGCTGCCTCTTTCTCCCTAGACTATTGCCATGCATGTCTTACTGTTATTCTTCATTTCCAGACTGAGCTTTTCTTGTGTATTTCATACTGCTTCCAATAACTCAGAGTCCTGATAATAGGTCTCCTGTTCAGAGACCTTCAATGGTCAGCCAGTGCCTGCAGAATGAGGTTCATTTTGGGGGGCTAAGTGAACCACTACTAGCATTCACACCATCTAAGCTTTAGGTTGAGGTAAAATCTTTGCTGTTCCCTGGAAGAACCTCAAGCATTTTCATTTCTGTCCCTTGCTTAGGCTGACCCCATGTCAAAATTCGTCTCCATGTCCTGGTTCATCTTTCCTGTTCTTAAAGCCTCACTTCTTCCACCAGTATTATACATTCAACAGATATGACTTAAGCCTTTGGGAGGAGAACGTTACCACAGTGAATAGCACAAATAATGATTTTGATCCTGTATGAGTTTATAGACTAGATATATGCATTGGTAACTGAGTGTTCTCTTAGTGTGACAGTAACAACCTGGAGTCAATTCAAAGAAGAAGGCACTCCCAAAGAGAGTGGTAGAACAAGACTCCATGGAGGAGATGGGATTTGACGTGAGTCATAAAGAATAGCTAATTATTCAGCAAACACAGATGCAAAGAGGGAGTTCTTGGAAGAAGAAATAGTAAAGCAAATGTAGACATGCAAACACACACACACACACACACACACACAAAGACCTGGTGGAACAATAGGAGTAGAGGAAAATGAAAAATAATAATAGTAACTGGAAAAGTAAGCTTGGGCCAGATTGCGAGGGCCTTGAATGCCAGGTGCTGGCAATGAGCTGCCACAAGGGAAGGGGCCTGCGTTGTTTATGGGGCCTGAAATAGCGTCAGAGCATGGATGGCTCAGGCCTCATATTAGGCACTTGGCTCTTAGAGCACTTGCTATAGCACGAGGCCAGTTGTAAACAGTCAATAAAAATTTATTGATTGGTGTAATTTGAAGCATTTTCCCAGGCTTGTGGTTGTGATTTATGAAGTAAGAGTAGAGCCTGGAGCCGTTAAGTCACAGAGAAAATGTGACTTAATTGGGTAAGTCTGAGAGTAGGAGCTATTTTAAAGTTCTTTCTGTAAATGGCTTGTTACGTCACCTTCGAAAAGATGTTTGCCTTCCGCTGGCTGTTTGTTTGCTGGTCCTTGTGGCCGAAGTAATCCTCAGACCCAGTCATCCTATCGTATCAGACTGTCAGTGACTGAAAAATTCCTTGAAAAGCACAGAACAGCCACTACTGGGATTGCTGAAGGAGGGCTGGGGGAGGGGAGTATCACAACTAGTTGAATTCGAAGTGAGGATTGTCAGCATGGAGTAGGCTGGACTTTCATAAAGCCTTGTGGTTTTGAGGCCCTTCTAATCTGCCTTATTCTGCCTTCACTAAAGTTCTGTTGTGTTTTGAACTTGCTTGGCCCACTGCCAGACATGCCTGTTCTTTGGTAAACAACAGAATATGGAGTGGCTGTAATCGTGCTCCTGGGTTGTGGTTGTGTAGCCCCAAAATATGCCATTAAAATTTGGAGATGTTTCAATTAGACAAAATTTATGATTTTCACATTCTGTTTTCATGCTGGAAGACCCCATAGCACTTGAGGATTTTATTGGAGGAATGAAAAATACCAACATTTATTGAACCCTACTCTGTGCCAGGCACTGTGCTAGGGATTGTGCATATGTTATTTTGTGTAAGTCTGACAGCAAAAGACTAGGTTACTATGCATTTTTGTTGCTATTTTGCAGATGATGACCCACACTTAGAGTAGTTTAGGGACTTGCCTAAAATCAGATTTTAGTAGTTTAGTAACTTACCCAAAATCAGATGGCAAATACTGCACTTAGAACTGAAATTCATCTCCATTTGACATTTCCAAAAGAATTTACCCATGCTTTTTCCACTGCACTAAACTACTTCAATGAATTTTAATGTTCACAATCCTTGTTTTGGTTGGGGAATTTGTAGAGAGCATATAACTGGATTCTCCAAGTTCACACACACACAAATTAGTCAAAGATACCAAGAGTTAGAACTAGGACCCACTGGTTTATCTCTGAGTTCTTTTCTTTTCCTACTTTTTGTTCCTTCCTTCTTAAAATTAGTGAAATTGGCCTGTGGTGGGTTTTTTCTTTTCTTTTACTTGCCAATTCAGTAAAGCTAAAACCAATCCAGATATCCAGAGACAAAAATCTCAACATAGAAATCAGTCTGTCTTTTTTTGTATAGCATGCCACTGACCTCTGATGGTGGAAGTTTAGCATAAACCAGGAGAGACCCAGCCTAGGAAATTCAACTTCCCTGCAACACTTGTTTACCTGGTTAATATTTCTTAGGTTTACAGACCTGACATGTTACCATTGTGTAACATGTCATTGTGTCTGGCAGGGGAGCCTCTTCTACTTTGAGTATTTAAAATACATTTGAGAGTTGTTATTCTGTGTTCTCATTTATCTGTCCACAGAAGAGCATCAGGGTTAAAAATTCCAACTCTGGAGTCAGACAGACTCAAGTTTCAATCCTGTTTAATAACTTTGTAACTTTTGTCAGTTTCCTCATTGATAAAATGGAGATAGTAGTAGTACCTATCTCATAGGGTCATTTGGAGAATTAAATAATACGCACATAAAGCCCTCAGCATAATACCTAGTATATAGTAAGTGCTCAAGAAACGTTAGCTACTGTAAAATATTTGCTATATCACAGTAGCATATGTTATTTCAAAAACTAATTATGGAAGAGAGAGAATTAGTATTTCTAGTTTTGCAATATATTCTTTTGGACGTTTCTCTGTCACAGTTGCTAGGAATGGGGAGTTGATTCATCAAACCAAGAGTCCACTGTCCATAGTGACCTAAGCTTTCTGCAACTTTCAGAAGCTTCAAAGGTAGAAGAAAAAAGTTGAAAAAGCTTAGAAAAATAAAGCAGTAATTGGGAGCCTTTTAAAAGTATATACAAGATAGTTTGGTAGATTGATAACTAGAGTAATAGAAACCTAGATTGTCCCTAGAGTGACAAAAGAAACTATTAAGAAAGGAAAAGGAAGAAAACAAATATAAATATTTGCATTAGGTGCTTTAGCCCTTATCAGTACATTTTCAACCAGATGTCTCATTCAGCCTCAGGCCATAGTCCTGGGAGGGAAGGAGAGTGACCTGGAGGGCAGGAGAGGGAGAAAGGGAGGGAAGGAGAGAAGAGGAGCATTGTTATTCCTGAGAAGTCTCCTAGCCATTTCAGAGATGGGCCGACTAAGCCAGAGCTCTGGGTAACTTATTTAGTGCCACACAGCTGGTGATAGACGAGGTCTCCTAAAACGTGTAAAGACAAAAATGGGACCTGATGAAACTTAAAAGCTTCTGTACAGCAAAGGAAACTATAAACAAGATGAAAAGACAACCCTCAGAATGGGAGAAAATATTTGCAAACGAATCAACAAAGGATTAATCTCCAAAATATGTAAACAGCTCATGCAGCTCAATATTAAAAAAAACAAACAAACAATCAAAAAATGGGCAGAAGACCTAAATAGACATTTCTCCAAAGAAGACATACAGATGGCCAAGAGGCACAGGAAAAGCTGCTCAACATCACTAACTATTACAGAAATGCAAATCAAAATTACAATGAGGTATCACCTGACACCAGTTAGAATGGGCATCATCAGAAAATCTATAAACACAAATGCTGGAGAGGGTGTGGAGAAAAGGGAACCCTCTTGCACTGTTGGTGGGAATGTAAATTGATACAACCACTATGGAGAACAGTATGCAGGTTCCTCAAAAAACTAAAAATAGAATTACCATATGATCTAGCAATCCCAATACTGGGCATATACCCAGGGAAAACCATAATTCAAAAAGACACATGCAGCCCAATGTTCATTGCAGCACTATTTACTATAGCCAGGTCATGGAAGCAACCTAAATGCCCATCGACAGACGAATGGATAAAGGTGTGGTACATATATACAACGGAATATTACTCAACCATAAAAAGGAACGAAATTGGGTCATTTGTAGAGACATGGATGGACCTAGAGACTGTCATACAGAGTGAAGTAAGTCAGAAAGAGGAAAACAAATATTGTATATTAACGCATATATATAGAGTCTAGAAAAATGGTACAGATGAACCGGTTTGCAAAGCAGAAATAGAAACACAGATGTAGAGAACAAACATATGGACACCAAGGGGGGAAAGCAGGGTGGGGGTGGGTGATGGGATGAACTGGGAGATTGGGATTGACATATATACACTAATATGTATAAAATAGATAACTAATAAGAAACTGCTGTATAAAAAAAATGAAATAAAATTTCAAAAAAAAGAAGATGAGAAGCCCACGTAAAGATTTTTAAACCATGTTCTGTTAAAAAAAAAAAAAAGCCACACAGGTACAGAGGTTAACAAAGGAAAGTATTTCACGTGGAAGTTTCCCCCTGTAAAAAACAGTGGGCTTAGACGGGACTATCTCAGAGGACCCTTTCTGCTCCACATTCTGTAATTCTGCTAGTAAAACCTTTTGACATGTTTTCCTTTGTGGGTACTCAAAGGAAGGCAAAATAAATATTATGTGGAAAACACTGAATGAAAGCTTTGTGAGAGAATAAAAAGACCAGTTGGGAAGAAAAGGAAATAAACATCTCGAGGGAAGCCAAAGTAATCAAAGGAATTATAAAAACAAGATAAAAAGAAAATCAATATTAAATAGAGATAAGGTAGAGTTCGAAAATAAATAGTAATGCGATTCCTTTCAAGAATGTGAGCAGACACAGTAGAGAGGATAATCACTGAAAATAATTGTAGCCATTACCACGTAATATAATGTATGGGATACTTTGTTTCTCTGTGCGTTGTCACGACTTTTCACCATTTAACCACCCCTGAACAGAGCATGGGTGAGGGAGGGTTAGTTACCAGGATGGCTGCTCTCATCCACTAAATTGTGTGGTGATTTTGGTTATGGTTTTGAGTTTTTATAATGTTCTTCTCAGAAGGCAAACTTGTCTTCACAATTTGGGGCACCCTCCTTATTAGCTGTGTGACTTGAGGCAACTGTGCTTCGAGATCCCTTTTCGGAAAAAACAAGACAAAAATACTGTTACCATATAAGGCTGTTCTATGAAGAAAGAAGAACTGGATGCAAAGTGCTTAGAAAAGTGCTCAATAAATGTTGACTGCAGGGCTTCCCTGGTGGCGCAGTGGTTGGGAGTCCGCCTGCCGATTCAGGGGACGCGGGTTCATGCCCCGGTCCGGGAAGATCCCACATGCCGCGGAGCGGCTGGGCCCGTGAGCCATGGCCACTGGGCCTGTGCGTCTGGAGCCTGTGCTCTGCAACGGGAGAGGCCACAACAGTGAGAGGCCCACGTACCGCAAAAAAAAAAAAAAAAAAAGTTGACTGCAAATCAACTATACTTCAATTAAAAAAAAAAATATATATATATATATGTGATAGAAAAAAATTTCTTTAATGTTTACTGCTATGGTTACTCACCATCCTTATCCTCTTCCTCCTTATCTTGGATGGAAGGTTAAGTGAGCACGTGCTCTGCTGGCTTCTCCAAGACCTGTGATGTGGAACAGTCTGTTATTGTAGACATAGAGTATAAGTCAGCCCTATTTAGGTGGAGTATTGTTTTTAACCTCAAACATTCCATCTTTACGTCCTGATTCTCCCCACTGAAGGGCTTTGTGTCAATAGGACCCTAGGGCAGTGTTCCAACCCACATCAGGCCAGATACCTCCTCGTGTGGGCTTACCTTCGGTCTCCTTACCCCGGAGCAGAGGACAAGTAAGCATATCTTGCAAACATCCTCTTTCGCCACACTGGAAATGCTGCTCCAACATGGCAGCCAGCGCCAGATTAAATCAGAGCTTTCTTGGCCAGAGAGATCTAGACACATTAGAAATGGGTCAAGCAGAACCGCGTTCACCAAAGAAGAAGTGTACTGCCGGACTCCCTTGGAAGAAAACCAAACTGCCTAAATCCAGATGCAGCAGCAACTGGTTACAAACAAGGGCAGCCGAAGCCCTCAAAGGCCTTTGCAGTGTTATTGACACCAGAGCATTGCCGGAGAAAGACCCCAGACTAGGCCAGCTGGCTCTGCCACGTGTTCCACAATCACAGCTGGGCATTCATTCCTGGAGACATCTTTTATTCATTGTGAATTGACCGTAGGTCATATTCCCCAGTCTGCTTATGTCAAGTTTTTCTCAGGCCTCAGTATTCCCTCAGACTTCTCTGTAGATGAATGAACTGCCTCACGCTTTGCACAGAAAGTAAATTCTCTGATGTAGATTCCCCTCCACTTTCCTATTCTCCACCTAAAGATTTTCTATATTTTTCACTCACCTTGTCTTCTTTTGCTTCCAGCTCACAGACTCTCAGACTGTAGGACACTCTCCTCTCCGGCTAATCTCAGTCTCATCCTCTCAGGCCCCTTTGAGGATGTGGTTTCGTCCATTATTTCTACCTGCTATATCATCACTTTCTATGTATAAACAGGTTCGTCTCCATGGCCCTTTTCTTCTCTTCACCAGATTTCTTGAAAACACAGCCCCCTTCACTACTGCAAATTCAGTAAACTTAAACCTCAACTCCTGGGTCTCCTGCCCAGACCCTACTGGGCTTCCTCTTCCATTCCTTATTTCCATTAATGCTTTGATACTTCTCTCAAAGTTTCTAATTTCTCTTCAATCTCTCTTCTTCTCTCAAGGCAACAATAACAATAAAAGTATAAACTAGCTTTGTTTTTTTTTTTTTGCGGTACGCGGGCCTCTCACTGTTGTGGCCTCTCCCGTTGTGGAGCACAGGCTCCGGACGCGCAGGCTCAGCGGCCATGGCTCACGGGCCCAGCCGCTCCGCGGCATGTGGGATCTTCCCAGACCGGGCCACGAACCCATGTCCCCTGCATCGGCAGGTGGACTCCCAACCACTGCGCCACCAGGGAAGCCCTAAACTAGCATTTTTAAACACTTGCTATGTGCCCAGTTCTTAACAGATATTGGCATTTATCCTCACAATGACCCTAAGAGGCAGACAGTATTATCCCCATTTTATATCTAAGCAAAAGGATGGTCTGGATTTAAATTCCAGTGTGTTTCCCGCACTGCCTGTGCTCTTAAGCTGTTGGGAGGGAATATTTTGTAGAAGTTACCAGTTGACAAGTTCTTTTAATTCTATCTTCATGTCTCTTACCACCAGCTCCTGTACTCACTGTGATTCTTCAGGCCCTCATAGCTTTCTGCTCCCTGCCTGGGCTCATCAACTTAGCCTTATACTGGGCTGTGTGACTACTCTTCCTTAAGAACGGGTCTGACCATGCCATTCTACTGTCCCATGTCCTTCAGTAGTTCCCTTTATCCTATCTTATGGAGTCCACGCTCCTGGACGTGAGCGAGTGCCCCTGCACACAAGTCACCCTGGAGAGTCTGCGCTTTGCCAACTGCCTCCTGCACTTGCATGCTTCCGTTCTGCTCTCCCTTATCTAAAATCCGCATCTGCGCATGTCTAAACCTGTTCTTTAAAGCCTAGCTCAATTGTAATTTCCTCCAAGAAGTTCTCTACAGGCTTCATCATCATCCCCTACCCCCCTGACAAGCTTGAGATCATCCTCCCCTTCAGAACCAAAACATCCTCTCTAGAGACTCTCTCCCTTTCTCTCTCTCTCTCTTTCTTTCTCTCTCTCTCTCTCTCTGTCTCCCTCCTCCTTCTCTTTCAACTGAGGTGAGACACCAAAAATTCAATTTGGAAAGATGTTATTAAAAAAAAAAAAAAGGCTGCAGGTAAGACTGGTTAGGAAGCATGAGCTTACATGATTTTTCAAAGGAGAGGAGACTAAAGGGCAATTTAAATATTCTCTTAACATATGTACAGAGGAGCAGGTGGTGGAGGAGAGGGTCCTGCTCCCCTCCAGTGAGTATATAACAAACAGGATGTGGGATCTGCTGAGGGAAGCTTTTTCTCCCAGTGAAAGTTGTATATAAGGATGAGGTTACTAAGGGAAATGGTGGGGTCTCTTTCTTTAGACATACTTGACAATTGGTTAGATTGTTACATCTACAACTATATGCATGCAGTCGGGTTCTAGAACATTTTTCCGTTTGCTAGCCCTCTTGTCTGAGTTCAGGGCGGGAATGAACAGACTCACTATATCTTCAAACACTGATCGTGCAGGAAGGAATAGTTTCTAACATATCAAGGATGCAATAATAAAACTTACATTTCTAACCTTTTTGGTTCCTGGTTCTCTAAATCTTTATGATCTAAAATAGGAAATCTGAATATGGTATTCACCAGTACTGATCCCCATAACGTTTAATGGATTTTGACTACACAAGATTTTTTTTATCCTTAACATATTATATAACAATAAAACAATGGCAGTTAAGCGCGGGCACAGGAGCCAGACTTGATTTAAATCCTGGCTCTGTCTCTTCCTAGCTATGGGGTCCTGGGTAGGTTACATAACTTCTGTGTGCCTCAGTTTTCTCATCTGTAAATAATGATATTGTATTGCCTACCTGATAGGGTTTTTGTCTTTATATGCAAAGACCTTAAGGGAATACCTGATACATAGTAATGGATAAAAATTGGTAATTTATTATTTTTACTAAAAACATATGATGTTAAACCTTTGTTCATACCGTGTATTTCTCAAAGGCCGTTGTTTGCTGCCAAAGGCATGTGTTGCTCCTTGAGGGAAGCCTTTTTGAAATACATTAGCTCTTTTCAAGCCACTGGGTTAAAATCAAGTGATAGCCTAGTGACTGAGCTAACTTTCCTTGCTGCGTGATTTTTGTAA
Source organism: Stenella coeruleoalba (assembly GCF_951394435.1). Taxonomy (NCBI): domain Eukaryota; kingdom Metazoa; phylum Chordata; class Mammalia; order Artiodactyla; family Delphinidae; genus Stenella; species Stenella coeruleoalba. The sequence goes on from NC_137149.1 coordinate 124,907,716, forward strand.
AGTCTTGTGCCACAAGCTGATTACATATGTGATTTTAGAAGACCTCCACCACACATTTTTAAGACTGTCTCCTTGTCATGGATAAATGACTCAGAAATTATTCTCTAAAAAGAAATTTGGACATTTCTGTACATTTGGGTATAGAATTACTTCTGTCACCAGGACTGATCAAAGGGATGTTAGCACAAAGGTAGGTACTACGTTTGATTGAGGATGTCTTAAATATGCTTTTTATTTGTAAAACACTTTTTTCTTTTGCCACTAGGAATAATTCAGGTTTCACACCAGCAGACACTGTGGCTGTCATGTTCTGTTCTACACACAAATCCCTCACATTGGGTAAGTGTCCCACAGACGTAAAAACCAACTTAATATTACCCTCAGATAATTGCATCTTATGATTTTGAAATTCAAACAACTCTTCAAATTAAATGGAATGGGGGTATTTTCCACTCTGTGACCTAAAGAACAATAGCAAAGTGAGGATGGGTCATAGCTTTGAAATACCATCACTGGATTGAACCCATTTTTGAGGGCCTAAATTTAATAGTGTAGGATTTAACTTTATTTGTAATCATGTTTTCGATTCTCATAGAAGATTTTCAATGTAGAATGTTCATGTTAAAAGTCTGGGGGTGCGTAGTTGGGGGCAGGGGGTGCAATGAGCACAAACTTGGTTTTGGAAGGCTCTAGAGTGACCCCTGGGAAATGTCACCTTATATTTTCTGGAAGCTTGGAGCAAGGTGGAAATAATGTTATTACTCTAGTTTGATATTGACATTAGTTTGAAGTTCCTTTCAGAATGTTATTTCTATAAAGAAACACGACATAGTTATCATTAACTCAATCTGATCAGCACCTAAAATGAAATAAGTACGTATTTAATGGATAAAAATAGATCAAGAAAAGTGCTATTTTCTACTTAGCTTTATCCAGTTTAATGACATTATCCCAATAACCTGTCCAAGACATCTGGAATCCATGTTTTTAGTCATTAAAAGTCATTAAGTAATGAGAAACTTTATTGAAATAGACATCATTAACAAACTCCTTGGGGTAGTAGGCACATTGTGGTAAAACTAGTTTTAAAAATTCCATTACATTTTGACGTGTGACTGACTAAAGAGAATGACGTTGCTCTAAGTCTGCTCGTGTTAAAGTGCAGTCTGTAAACTAGGAAACAAAGAGATTTCATAATGGTTTTACTAGCCCCAAACATATTTGTCTGATAGAATTATTTTCAGTCTTGCAAAGTTTGGGAAATGATTTAGAAATTGGACATACTCTTAAAGAAGCAATTGCTATCTAGGGGTTCAGCTTATTTGAAGAAAAAATATATATATACTGTCCATACGTTGCATTATGACTGTTAGGTTTTCTTTATAATCATCACCAAATAGAATTTGAAAGAGCTTTTTGGAAGCCACATTCCAGTCCTGATGTTGTGATCCTGGACAAATCACTTAGGCTCCCTGAACCTCAGCTTTCTCACTTTGTAAGCCATTTTCTTACTTTTTCTTAATTCTTAAGGCTGCTGTAAAGATTAAAGATAAAATGTGTTAAGTACCCAGCACAGGACTTGTACCTAATACAAGTCAGTACATGACAGAATGTGTTCAGTAGTTGTGCTGTGTGTGGATTGCTGTGGACGAAATGAGAGCGCCCACCTAGAGAGCTCGGTGTGCTGCCTGGCACATAACACATACCCTTAAAGCAGCAGCTGTTATTAGTTATTATTAACTGTATTGGTTATGACGGTATTACCATTCCCAGGGTTCCAGTCCCCTGACCCCGGTTCCGTAGATGTTCATGTAACAGGTGTGGTTTAACTGTTGACCTCAGAGAAATCATCTTGCACTTCCTCCTTCATGCGGTCGTTGTGATGTGATGCCCGGTGCTCCAGGTCTCCTGAAAAGGAAGGGGCTGTTACAAAGGTAGGGAGGCCAGAGGCGGATGCTGCCAGGCACCTCAGAGATCACGAGTCAGGGATCAAATGAGCCTGTGTCGTTAGAGCAGATGCTGAGTCCTGGCTGCACCACATATGCTTCCACACTTCTGCAGTGGCCTTTCAAACCTGCCCCCCCTGTAGGATTTGCTTTTGTCAGGACAACCAAAACGGGTTGTGCTTGTTTCTCCATGATTTTCTCCTGTGCTTGGAGCTGGCGGTGGTGAACCCGAGAAGCATACTGCACCGTGATCAGTATTCTTTTCTTTTCTGTAAGCAGAATACCTACCCATCCTATCTTTTTTTTTTCTTTTCATTTTTTTCATCTCAAAGCCATATCCTTCTGTCCTTGATGCTTTCTCATTTTCAGGCAAACAGGTGCTCTGAACGTCGATCAAAAGTAGCTGTTGTGCTAAAAATGTTTGGGTTAACTTGGACTTCTGCTTTTGCATTTTGCTTTTGCAGTGTTCGCCCATGAAATAGATACTTGGGTCCTCCAATAAAATACTCATGTGATATCTAAGTAACCATCGTAGTGTAAATCCTTAGTTATTTCCATAACATGGTAGACCTATGCTTTCTTGGAATTGCAAGACCTAAATACTCATCCTGACTCTTCCACTGAGACATCCCCAGGCCTCAGTTTCCGTAGCTCTTAGATTAGGGAATTTTACTTCGAGCTAGGCTATTCTATCATGCCGGGATCAGACCTGGCTTCCTGCCTGCAATCTCCTAGGTAGCATTTATAAAAATGACCTCTTTGCTGCTTCCTTATCTCAGCGAGATGGCACGGATCACCCTTGTCCCAGGAGCACCCTTATTTCTACATACAGCAAGGGGTGTTCGGGTCCTGTTGCTTGAATGGACTTGTTAAGCCCTGTAAATTTAGTGTATCAGTTTTCACAAGATCCAATTCATGTTTCTCTCTACTGGTGACCTGACTTCTCTGGTACAGAGGATATGCCTGGCAGTGACCTGAGCTACAGGCCGATAATTATCCTAATGGAACTTCTCATCTGCATAACAATGAAAGAACATCACAATAAGTGTGAAGAATTCATATTCCAGAAAGCAGGGGGCAAATTTCAGGTAATATCACTCAGAGTTATATTTCTCTTACTTCAAGATGAAATACGGCAGATTAAAATGCATCTATTTGGCATGTAGAAAATATATCTATCCCTTTTGTGATCACTGTCAAAATATTTCTTCTAGTGATTTTAAATACACACACACACATAACATCTCAAATAGAATACATTAAGAAAGCCCTATGAAATAACATTTTTTATTATTATATCCAGTATTTGTATTTAAGAATAAATTATTGCAGGCCCGGTGACACCCAGGTAACTAATGAACCGAAGATGAAAACTCTGGCTTTGAGAAGCCTTCTGAAAGTTCTCTTGTACATACACTTGAAATTTATTTTTTTGTTCTTGCTTTTGCCCTGTCTCAGTCTCTTCAATGTACTTGCATCTACACACATGCTGAATTTGATTCATTGCTTTTATTAGTGCATTTGCCATTGATAGATTAGTTCTTCGTATTAGTACTTTTTCTACTGATTGATTGCAGATGAAGTGACTATTTGACCTTTAATTATGAGGCTTCCTATTGAAAATGACATTGAGCTATGGCTTCACATAATCCATCTGGAAAGCCTGACATGATGCCATTCCCTGGAGTTCGTTCAGGAAGAAAGCGGAGGCCTGGAGGAAGTGCAGCGCTTTCACTGTGCTTCATCTGAAACAATACTACAGGGCTTGTTTGCTGCTCTCCTGTAGTTGCACCTCAGGGTTGGAGATAATTATATTTTGTCAAGACAGCATCACTGGCTGTGGGTTGCTCCAAAGGCCATGAACTCTCCCAAATTGTTTTCTAGTTTGATGGTGATTTTTGTATAATGATGAGAAGATACTTTACATAGCAGAGGTGGGAGAACAGCGTGCACCCTAGTTACCAATGGTTCAGTGCTCACTCAGTCAATAGAGCTCATCACAAAAGAAATTCGATCCGAGGGACCCTGTGGAATTAGTATTTTATTTTATTTATCTTTTTCTCTCGAGTGTTCAAATCACTTTGGTATCTAGAGTTCTAATATATATAGAAAGCTTTCTCACTATTCCTAGAAAGAGAATGTTTAAGGATGTTTGAGATCCTTAAGTGAGTGTATGTTTATATTAGTTTTTCATGTTTCCAAATGGCAAAATGAAAGCGTATACTCCTAGAGCATGTCAACTGACAACTGGCAATCAGTTGTGAGACCAGTTGTTTGTTTCCAAAAGCTTTTCTGAATTGAAAGAATGCTCTTTAAGTTTTAAATAGAGTGTCGTGATCAATGTGTATTAAAAGTCCACTATGGGTCTTACCATTTATAGACATTTGTGTACAAAGACCAATCAAGGCATCTTTTCCTCACATTGAACTTCATTATGAGTCTACGCTTGCAGTTACACAGCTGAGCTGTGATAAGAAACTATGCGTTAAGCAAAAAGCATATAGCTTTTTGATAGACATAGGATTCTGGAAAGAGTGGAAAGAATACATACCTGATTCTAGTTGGGATTCAAGTTGCAGTTCTCTCACCAAAAGCTGAACAAATCACTTAACTGCTATCAGCCTCAATTTCCAAATCTGTAAAATGAGAAGATGGAAGAGATGATACTTGAGATTCCTTCCAGTTTTAAGTTCCTATGAGTCTTTTGCTCAGTGACTGATATTACCACCATTCTATAAGGTAACAGTTTCCCTGCTATGTGTGAAAAGGAAAAGAGTTCTTGAAAGGAACAGCTATATAAATAATGTTACAATATTACAAGAAAGGAAATATGACTGTTACATCTTCCTAAAGAGGCTAAAAATTATCTTCATACTCTCCAAAGAGTTTCATAGGAGACACAAACTCTGAAAAGGATCTCATTTTCAATTTTACTTGGAAGCTTTTCAAGAGTGCTAAAGGATTACCCTGCAGCTTGGGCTGAAAAGATCATTTAATAACATCTGGGTTATTTTCTCCAGAGGAAATGGAATTGAAATAGGAAAGTTTGCATTTCTGTTTTTCTTTCCCCCTAAAGCTTCTCTGCAATTCTATTTGGCACATAAAGACTATTATCTTGATGAAACTGCCCTACAATTGGGAAGCACTTTTTTAAAGCCTTTAACCCCTTAACTCTTGTTACCTAAATAACCTTGAATATTAGCAAATCAGTAATTATTATCTTATTTTTCAAACAAAGAAGTGAAGCGTAGAAAAAATTCTAAAAATTTATGCCAGGGCATATAACTAACAGAGACTAGATTCCAGGTCTCCTGCTTCCAGAGCTGCATTGGACAATAGGATGTGAAAGCTCTTTGAAGACCCAGAAGTGCTAGACTGATTCTGAGTGTTCTCAGTGTACACTCTCAGTGTGGGTTTGAATCATTTTATTGATTGTTTAAAAAAGAAAATCACTTCTGATTCCATTGCTAGTTATGAGACAGTTTAAAAATCTTCACTACCTGTAATTGTGGCCATATGTATATATTCCTTATGGCCCGTCATAAACTGGCACACAGTCCTTATATTTTCTTTATTAACAAAAGGTTATATTGTAGTTAAAGTGTGCCTTGATGGGCCAGCCCTTACCTTTCAGGGGCATCAGTGTCTGCACTCTGTTCTTACAAACTGAGAACCACAATGCTGTTTAACAACAAACTATCAAAGTAGAAATCGAAGTCCTGGGTAAAGACAGAAAATAGAAGTTTGTCTCTGAGGCATAAGCGTAAATATATTTTTTGTCCTGCAATTTGCTTTTGGTGTTTCAGTTCTGTAAGGAAAGACAGTATGGGGTCCTCTACCACCTGACAGATTTTTTTTTAAATAGAAGTATAGTTGATTTACAATGTTGTGTTAGTTTCAGGTGTACAGCAAAGTGACTCAATATATATATACATATATTCTTTTTCAGATTCTTTTCCATTATAGGTTATTACAAGATACTGAATATAGTTCCCTGTGCTGTATCGTAGATCCTTGTTGTTTATCTGTTTTACGTATAGTAGTGTGTATCTGTTAATCCCATACTCCTAATTTATCCTTTCCTCCCTCCCCCACTTCCCCTTTGGTAACCATAAGATTGTTTTCTATGTCTGTGTGTCTGTTTCTGTTTTGTAAACAAGTTCATTTATATCATATTTTAGATTCCACAAATAAGTGATATCATATGGTGTTTGTCTTTCTCTGTCTGACTTACTTCATTTAGTATGATAATCTCCAGGGTCATCCATGTTGCTGCACATGGCATTATTTCATTCTTTTTTATGGCTGAGTAATATTCCATTATATATATATATATATGTGTGTGTATATATATATATATATATATATATATATATACACACATCTTCTTTATCCATTCATCTGGCATCTGACAGAGTCTTAAAGATGCCACTGAAATTAAAGGCCCAGTAGGATTTACCACCATAGTGAAAACAAGTTGGGTAGTGTCTGTCCTTTTGTACTGTTTTCTGATCCACATAAAGAAAGAGAGAGATGCAAGTTCTCAAAGTGATACACTTATGTTTGGAGCTTTGCAGATTACTTTGTTTTGAATTTTTGATTCTGAATTTGGTGTCTGAACTTCATCACTAGCATATCCAGACTTCGTAATAAAAATTTAGGAAGTCCCCAGGTTCTGCATAAGTATCAAATGAAAGACATTAAAACCTCTTTGAGGATTTCCTAGCCTGATGCTCAGGTACCATTCTTCTGAACGATACTGCAGGAGGTGTTCGCAGTGTGCGGTGTTCACCAGGACCAATGCCCTGGTGCTCGCACATTTCTGCTCCTTCTCCACGTTTCCTGTGCCGGGGACTGTCAGACATTTTTAACCACAACCTGCAGTTAGAAATACCTTTTACAGTGTGATCCAGAAAACATTTGCATGTGTGTAAAAGTCTGACAAAACAACATTCACTCTCACTTCTCGTGATACATTCCATCTTCTAGCCAAGTCCTAGATCAAAACCCATTACATTGATTCAGCAACTCATTAATGGGTCGTGATCCAAGGTCTGAAAAATACTACTTCACGTATTGCTTGGTGAAATTTTACCCCCTTTCTCAAATAGTTACCATGTAGGCTTCGGCTACTGCTGTCCGTTTTTCACGAAACTTTAACCGAAATTTCTGATACCATGTAAGAACCAGACCTAATTTAAGACTTGGAATAATTCTTGAAGTGCAGTCAGGTCACCTCCATTTAGATTTTATTAATCCAGCTTATATAACAGAGTTTCTATACCTTTTGTTGATTTACTTTTTAAATTGTTTCTCTATTCAACATGTTTTCAATTAGTAATAATAATAATAACAATGGAGATTAATTGGGTATTTAATAGGCTAAATGCTTGTTACAAGAAGTAATTTACTTGAAAATATTTTATGCTGATGGTTAGTGTAGACCTCAGTGCCCAGGACAGCCCACTGCTCTCATGGAAAATTCTCACTGGAGTGTTCAGCTATTATTTTATCAAAAAGAAAATACCCCAGAGGCAGCTACAACAGATGCTTTTGTTATCTATATCTCTATCAACCAGAGACTTTTCTAATTAGCATAATGAATTCAGAAATAGGTTGTTTTTTTTTTTTTTTTTTGCGGTACGCGGGCCTCTCACTGTTGTGGCCTCTCCCATTGAGGAGCACAGGCTCCGGACACGCAGGCTCAGCGGCCATGGCTCACGGGCCCAGCCTCTCCACGGCATATGGGATCTTCCTGGACCGGGGCACGAACCCGCGTCCCCTGCATCGGCAGGCGGACTCTCAACCACTGCGCCACCAGGGAAGCCCAGAAATAGGTTTTTATTGATGAAATTACTGACTTGTTGCCTTGCACGATAAATGTAATAAATGGACCCTCATTGATATGTAGCCTGCCTTTAAACTTTAGAGACACACTTCCCACTTGCTAGAAGAATCTAGCAAATCCCATGTCCTGAATATGCAATCCCCAGGGCTGTGCTGAAGGCCTGATCCCTACCAGTTTTGTGCTCAGCCTCTGTCCGGAGGCCCTGTAGTCACCTGAGGCTGACTGTAAGGGTTACTGAATCCTGCTCTGAGAGACCCTCTCGTGCAAGGTGCTAGTGAGAGCACTGGCAAGGTCAGAGCTGGGACTTTAGTTGACACTTTTACTACTAATATGTGTTAACCTAAAAATACCTGTACCTGTGGCCGCTTGCTTTCATTCAAAGCTGCTGGCGAGGTGCTGGGAGTGGGGAGTACAGGTAATTTTCACCTACCCTTCAAATTTCTTCAGCCATTGTACTCTATCTGCTGGAAGAATCTGGAGCTTATGCATGACCAGCCTGGTACAGGTCACGTTCCAACAGTCCTTTCCATGCACCAGCTCACCTCACTACCACAGTCACCCCCCGCAAGGGAGGTGAGGTCCAGAGTGATAAACAACTTGCCCAAGTCACATGACCCCAAGTGGCAAAGCCAGAAGTCTGACTCTTAGCCACTGTGCCGAGCTGTAATGAGAGTTCTGGGGAAGGTCCTATGCTGTGAAACCCAGGTTCTTGTATCAGCCCTTCGTTGCTAACATGAAAAGTCTAGGCTAGATGATCTCTGGGATCCTTCTAGTTCTAACATTCAATAATTTTCTGATTTTGAAAGACTTAAGTGTTAGCTTTAGAATCTTGAGTCATTCAGAGGGACAGCCTAAGATCAGCATTTCTCAAAGGGTGGCCCTTAAAAATATAGCAAATTGCTTCCAAAAAAAAAAACGTTACGGGGCCTCATCTGAGGCCTACAGATTCAAAATTTTTAAGAATAAGACCCTGAAGCCTGATTGTAACACATCGCAAAAAAAGGGTATTATGCACACAAAAGTGTAAGAGCCACCATATTACATCCATCCATAATCACCTCTCAGCTTCCAGAGAACCTAGCTCACCCAGCCAGGATTTTAGGCGAGCATTTGACCTAGCAGAGCATTCGGCCAAACTTTGTATAGGTGCTTAGTTATGATGGTGGGAACCAGTTTGTACCAACCACGGTTGTTGGTTTTCTTTTTTTTTGGTTTTTTTTTAACTTTAGCCTAGCCATGGTGCGCCCCACTTTTAGATACTTTTTTATCTCATCATTAGCCAAAATGAGATGCTTAGGACATAGAGGCTTATGACACACCGCTAAGTACTATAAAAAGGTAAACAACAAACATTTTTCTTAAAGACTCAGTAGGCCTGGACTCTGATTTCTAGGAATCACTCACTTCATTCCATGGCCTCATGGTCATGTCTAGGAAGGATAAAAACCTGTACTGATTTTTTGCCTTCAGATGTTCTCTTGAGTCCTTTTTTTTACCAGTCTGGTTAAACCACCGTGCTTGGATGTGGAAGTGTACCAGTATTTCACAAGGTATAACCCGAGCAAAAGAAAACCGTCCATTTCGTGCCCATCATACCAAGCACTCACTCCAAAATAGGGGGCTTTCTTCCTTTAAGACCATGTCTTCCTGGCAAGCTGACGGTCAAATTTAAGCATATTTAAAAACAATTTCAGAATGCCTTACTATTTGCAAGTTATCCTTTTAAAAAACCCATTATGAAAGGAAATATATATGATTTTCCCCAAAAGTCTCACAGTGTAATTGATACTGTAGAAAGATTTAAAAAAAACCATCAGCACACAAAATAGAATCATGCTTTGCAGAAGTCAGTGCTCCGAAAGGGACAGCAGGCCAGATAGAATCATAAGCACTTATCAAGAAGTTGTAAACAGATGGAGGCCAATGGAGGTTTGCGTGGCATCCGAGGTAGATGTTTCAGTTCCCGTGGCAGTCCTCAGCAGTCCCCATTCTCAAAAATTTTAGGAATGCTTCCGACCTCATCCTTGATGATTTCAGTGACAAACCCCTTCCCTGCTCAGTCCTGTAGACTACCGAATTTGAACCCCGCAATACTGATTCATAATGCTATTCATAATAATAATAATAGCTATCATTTTGGAGATGCCGACTTTATGCCAGGCACTGTACTGGGTACTTGACATGCACTGTCTCACTGAAACCTCCAACTACCACTTGAGATAGTTATTTTAACCTCATTTTGAGCAGATGTGGAAACTGAGGGTATTCGGGTCAGGTCACCCGATCACGTAGCTGGTGGGTAGCACTGTCAGGACTGAAAACCAGGTCTCTGACGTCAAAGCCCAAGTCCTTTCCATCACACCACCCAGTCCTCTAGAAATAGCTCCAGTGGTGCATCGTCTGCTGCTCTCTCGGTCTCAGGATTGGAGCAGGAACAAGAGCGGCCAAGGCTTACATGCGGCAGCGTCACTGTAGCCGAGCTCACTCACCGTTGTTACCCTACAGCTCAATGGCAAGGAGACAAAAAATCCCACATAGGGCTTCCCTGGTGGCGCAGTGGTTGAGAGTCCGCCTGCCGATGCAGGGGACGTGGGTTCGTGCCCCGATCCGGGAGAATCCCACATGCCGCAGAGCGGCTGGGTCTGTGGGCCGTGGCTGCTGGGCCTGCGCGTCCGGAGCCTGTGCTCCGCAACGGGAGAGGCCGCGGCGGTGAGAGGCCCGCGTACCGCAAAAAAAACACAAAAAAACAAAAAAAAAGAAAAAAAGAATGGTGTCTGTGGGGGCTTCCCTGGTGGTGCAGTGATTGAGAGTCCGCCTGCCGATGGAGGGGACACGGGTTCGTGCCCCGGTCCAGGAAGATCGCACATGCCGCGGAGCGGCTAGGCCCGTGAGCCGTGGCCGCTGGGCCTATGTGTCCGAAGCCTGTGTTCCGCAACGGGAGAGGCCACAACAGTGAGAGGCCAGTGTACCAAAAAAAAAAAAAAAAAAAAAAAAACCCACATATTGTACAGCGGCACCTCAAACTATACACCGAATCCTTACCCCTGTGCGTCTCTAAATGTCAATTGTTAGTGGTGGAAGCTTTTAATTCCGCAGTTTCATATTTCTTTCAAAATAAAAACCACCGTGTCATAGTTAGAAGGAGCTCTAAAGAGATTCATTTTACATGTTAATAATCAACTCACATGCCCGAAGCCATATGCACTCCGTGCTTCTGAAAACAGGAAGTGAGGGGACCACATTCTGTTGTCCTGGAGCTTGTCCTTTCTGAGGAGGCCTTCGCCACATCCAGGAGGGCCGACCACAGCCCGTCTCCCAGGGCTCCCTGTTCATCCCTGCACCTGCTGTCAGTTGCGGAGGGGATTGTTTATTATTATTAATATTTAGAAACGTTGCCTCTAGCGGTACTAAAATGTGCATCACAGAACAACAGTTGTTTACTGTGTTTGAAGTGAAGGATCTCACCCAGGAGAGCTCCTTCACTTGAAGTTTCTCTCTCTCCATCTCTACTTGCAAACAGAGATTGATGAATAACAATTATTGTTTCAGAGTTGCATCTCTCACATTATTTATTTGGTCATAACTCTTCCCAGAAATTCCCTTAATTGAACCAGACACTATAAACCAGTTTGCATGGATTTGATGACAGCCAGCTCCATGCTTCTTTACAATAAAGAATAAAGGACTCCACGGCTGCGGAATGAGGTGACACCCACTGCCTCCTTGTCCCCGTCTATAGACCTATCCAAACAATTCCAGCCAGATATTAAAGTTAGCTGCCCATTTTTTAAAGCCATGCGGGATGCAGTAGGTTTTTGACAAATGACCCTGGAGGCAGGAGGAGATATAAAATTGGACATAGGGCTTCCCTGGTGGCGCAGTGGTTAATAATCCGCCTGCCAATGCAGGGGACACAAGTTTGAGCCCTGGTCCGGGAAGATCCCACGTGCCACGGAGCAACTGAGCCCGTGCACCACAACTGCTGAGCCTGCGCTCTACAGCCCGCGAGCCACAACTACTGAAGACCAAGCACCTAGAGCCTGTGCTCCGCAACAAGAGAAGCCACCACAATGAGAAGCCCGTGCACCGCAATGAAGAGTAGCCTATGCTCGCTACAACTAGAGAAAGCCCGCATGCAGCAAGAAAGACCCAATGCAGCCAAAATAAATAAATAAATTTAAAATTGGACATAACTCAAAAGATTCCTGGGCCCCAGGAAGCCAGCTCGTTTGGAATGTCACCTCCTGAAGCTGAGCACGCTCATGGTTTTGGAGCAGTGACATTTCCCAGAGCTGCCTTTGCTTCAGGTTTGCTCTATGTACTAGTTACTCTCTGTGCTAGTCCGACTATTGTACTCTAGTACTGCTAGAGCAAGCTTTCTAAATATTAATAATAATGAAAACCAACTCCTCTGCAACTGACAGCGAGTACAGAAATGTGCAGGAATAAACAGTGCCAATGGAAAGATGCTTTGCCAACATCATTTGCTCAATTCATGCGTTCATCCAACAAGTGTTTATTTCATGCCTCCTATGCACCAGGCACTGTCCTAGGCCCTAGGGTGGCACAGCAGTGAGCAAAATCCCTTATCCAGCTTCCTTTCTAGTGGGTCCAACAGACAAACACTCAGACATATTGCATATCAGATGATGGGAAGTGTGTGGAGAGAAAGAAAACCATAAAGGAGAATAAGGAGGGCCAGAGGGCTTAAAGGGAGCTTTGGGTCAAAGACCTGTAGGGAAGAGGGAGCAAGCCACATGATATAGAGAGGAAGGAGGCTCCCACCAGGGGGAACAGCGAGGACAAAGGACGTGAGGCCACGGTGTGCTCGGCAAGTTGGAGAAAGAGGAAGGGGCCAGTGTTCAGGGAGCAGAAGGGGTGAGAAGAGCGTTCTAGGAGGCGTGGTAAAAGGTCACAGGAGAGTGCCGGTGATACCGTGTGAGACCTTATCCACCCGCTGTGAGGACTTGCCCGCTATGCAGAAGGAGAGGGGAAGCCGTGAGGGGTCTGAGTGAACAAGTCAAAAGATTCAGCTCCCACTTTGGCTGCTATGCTGAAAAAGGACTGGGTCTGGCTGGGGGGAAGGGTGCAGCAGGGAGAAACAGGAAAGCCAGTTAAGAGCCTTTAATCCAGACGAAAGCTGGGGTGGTGTGGTTAAAGGTAATAGTGGAGTGGTGAGAAGCGTCGGATCCTGGTTGTATTTTGAATGCAGAACTACTGGGATTTGCTGACGAATTGGATTTGTATATAAAAGAAGGAGGAATGAAAGGCGATTCCAAGGGGTTTGGCCTGAGGGGCTGGAAGGATGGAGTTACCATTTACTAGACTGGATGAGAAACAGATTTTACTGGTGGAAGAGGGATGTGGGGCAGACCCAGAGTTCCATCTTGAACGTGTTAAGTTTGAGATGCCTTTTCGACATCCAGAGAAGAGTTGTCTTTGAGTCTAGAATTCTGGTCTAGGCTGGAATTTTCAGCATATAGATGTTAGTTTAAGCTATCAGGCTCCATGGGATCACTAAAGAATGGGTAGACAGAGGAGAAAAGGGCTCCGAGCACTGGGCCCTGAGGCCCTCCAGAGGTTAGGGAGGCTACGAAATTACTTTGAGTGTAAAATGATATTGAAATTAGAAATCAGCCAGACATGTAGACGTCCAAAATGGCTAGCCTGTATTTTTCTCCCATATCACAAGGTTGAGGTGATGATTGAATAAGAAAGTAGATATGAAACCACTTCGAAACATTAAAAGGAAGAGGGTCTGGCAGTCCTGTGGCACCTACTACGTGCCAGGCACTGCATCAGGCACATGGGTTGCCTTATTATCTCATTGGATCTACACAGCAGCCCTGCACAATAGCTATTATTGATCCCATTGTCCAAGAAAACCGAGCCTCAGAGAGGTCAAGTAAATCACCCCAGTTTACACAGTGAGGAGGATGGCAAAGCCAGCACACAGTGGCCATGTGTCCACCTCCAGAAACCCCCAGAAACCTCTAGAATCCTCTTGCTCTCCCTTATTACCAGACCAAGCTTCTCAGCCCAGCTCACACTGGAATCACCTGAGAGCTACGCAAAACTGGGCCAGGACCCTCCCCATACCTGTTTGCTCAGAATCTCTTAGGATAGACCAGGTATCACTGTTTTTAAAAGCTACCCAGGTGATTCTAACGAGCAGCTGCCGCTGAGAGCCACGGTATCATGCTACTTCCTTTATTTGTACGCATGCATGGTCCACTGTGTTCCAGAAGGATCCAGGTGGGATTACACCTGCTCATTTGTTAATAAAACCGACCATTTGTGAAAACCACAATTCTCTGTGTTGTGATTAGATATGTTAAACTGTTCAGAGTTTAAAGAAAACCAAGGGCATTAGAAAAACATTGTTATTTCCAGAAATGGCTTCCAGGGTTCTCTTATTTTCTTTCTCTGCCTAAAAGTCCTCTGAATGAGGTCTTCACTCCCCAATTTTTATATCACTGAAAACAAATGAGGGCAGAAGTAGGTTAGCGGGACAACATCTAGCCAAGTTAAACCACGGAAACGTGAGTCAGACTTTTATTTATTTATTTATTTAAGTTGTGTTGTTTCTTTTTTTTTTTTTTTTTTTTTGCGGTACGTGGGCCTCTCACTGTTGTGGCCTCTTCCGTTGCGAACCACAGGCTCCGGACCCGCAGGCTCAGCGGCCATGGCTCACGGGCCTAGCTGCACCGCGGCATGTGGGATCCTCCCGGACTGGGGCAAGAACCCGTGTCCCCTGCATCGGCAGGTGGACTCTCAACCACTGCGCCACCAGGGAAGCCCCTATGGTTCTATTTTTATTTTTTTGACTTTTTTAACATCTTTATTGGAGTATAATTGCTTTACAATGGTATGTTAGTTTCTGCTTTATAACAAAGTGAATCAGCTATACATATACATATATCCCCATATCTCCTCCCTCTTGCATCTCCCTCCTATCCTTGCTATCCCACCCCTCTAGGTGGTCACAAAACACCGAGCTGATCTCCCTGTGCTACGCAGCTGCTTCCCCTAGCTATCTATTTTACATTTGGTAGTATACATATATGTGTCAATGCTACTCTCTCACTTCGTCCCAGCTTACCCTTCCCCCTCCCCGTGTCCTCAAGTTCATTCTCTGCATCTTCATCTTTATTCCTGTCCTGCCCTTAGGTTCTTCAGAACCCTTTTTTTTTTTTCTAGATTCCATATATATGTGTTAGCATACAGTATTTGTTTTTCTCTTTCTGACTTACTTCACTCTGTATGACAGACTCTGCGTCCATTCACCTCACTACAAATAACTCACTTTCGTTACTTTTTATGGTTGAGTAGTATTCCATTGTATATATGTGCCACATCTTCTTTATCCATTCATCTGTTGCTTCCATGTCCTGGCTATTGTAAATAGTGCTGCAATGAACATTGTGGTACATAACTCTTTTTCAATTATGGTTTTCTCAGGGTATATGCCCAGTAGTGGGATTGCTGGGTCATCTGGTAGTTCTAATTTTAGTTTTTTAAGGAACCTCCATACTGTTCTCCATAGTGGCTCTATCAATTTACATTCCCACCCACAGTGCAAGAGGGTTCCCTTTTCTCCACACCCTCTACAGCATTTGTTCTTTGTAGATTTTTTGAGGATGGCCATTCTGACTGGTGTGAGATGATACCTCATTGTAGTTTTGATTTGCATTTCTCTAATGATTAGTGATGTTGAGCATTCTTTCATGTGTTTGTTGGCAATCTGTATATCTTCTTTGGAGAAATGTCTGTTTAGGTCTTCTGCCCATTTTTGGATGGGTTGCTTCTTTTTATGATATTGAGCTGCATGAGCTGCATGTAAATTTTGGGGATTAATCCTTTGTCAGTTGCTTCATTTGAAAATGTTTTCTCCGATTCTGAGGGTTATCTTTTCGTCTTATGTTTTCCTTTGCTGTGCAAAAGCTTTCAAGTTTCATTAGGTCCCATTTGTTTATTTTTTATTTTATTTCCATGGGTCAAAAAAGGATCTTGCTGTGATTTCTGTCATAGAGTGTTCTGCCTGTGTTTTCCTCTAAGAGTTTTATAGTGTCTGGCCTTACATTTAGGTCTTTAATCCATTTTGAATTTATTTTTGTGCATGATGTTAGGGAGTGTTCTAATTTCATCCTTTTACATGTAGCTATCCAGTTTTCCCAGCACCGCTTATTGAAGAGGCTGTCTTTTCTCCATTATATATTCTTGCCTCCTTTATTAAAAATAAGGTGACCATATGGGCATAGGTTTATCTCTGGGCTTTTTATCCTGTTATATTGATCTATAGTTCTGTTTTGGAGCCAGTACCATACTGTCTTGATTGCTGTAGCTTTGTAGTATAGTCTGAAGTCAGGGAGTCTGATTCGTCTAGCTCTGTTTTTCTTTCTCAAGATTGCTTTGGCTATTTGGGTCTTTTGTGTTTCCATACAAATTGTGAAATTTTTTGTTCTGGTTCTGTAAAAAATGCCATTGGTAGTTTGATAGGGATTGCATTTAATCTGTAGATTGCTTTGAGTAGTAGAGTCATATTCACAATGTTGATTCTTCCAATCCAAGAACATGGTATATCTCTCCATCTATGTGTATCATCTTTAATTTCTTTCATCAGTGTCTTATAGTTTTCTGCATACAGGTCTTTTGTCTCCTTAGGTAGGTTTATTTCTAGGTATTTTATTCCTTTTTGTTGCAATGGTAAATGGGAGTATTTCCTTAATTTCTCTTTCAGATTTTTCATCTTTAGTGTATAGGAATGCAAGAGATTTCTGTGCATTAATTTTGTATCCTGCTACTTTACCAAATTCATTGATTAGCTCTAGGAGTTTTCTGATAGCATCTTTAGGATTCTCTACGTATAGTATCATGTCATCTGCAAACAGTGACAGCTTTACTTCTTCTTATCTGATTTGGATTCCTTTCATTTCTTTTTCTTCTCTGATTGCTGTGGCTAAAACTTCCAAAACTATGTTGAATAATAGTGGTGAGAGTGGACAACCTTGTCTTCTTCCTGATCTTAGAGGAAATGGTTTCAGTTTTTCACCATTGAGAACAATGCTGGCTGTGAGTTTGTCATATATGGCCTTTATTATGTTGAGGTAAGTTCCCTCTATGCCTACTTTCTGGAGGGTTTTTATCATAAATGGGTGTTGAATTTTGTCAGATCTTTTTCTGCATCTATTGAGATGATCATATGGTTTTTATCTTTCAGTTTCTTAATATCGTTTAGCATATTGATTGATTTGCATATACTGAAGACTCCTTGCATTGCTGGGATAAACCCCACTTGAGCATGGTGTATGATCCTTTTAATGTGCTGTTGGATTCTGTTTGCTAGTATTTTGTTGAGGATTTTTGCCTCTATGTTCATCAGTGATATTGGCCTGTAGTTTTCTTTCTTTGTGACATCTTTGTCTGGTTTTGGTATCAGGGTGATGGTGGCCTCATAGAATGAGTTTGGGAGTATTCCTCCCTGTGCTATATTTTGGAAGAGCTTGAGAAGGATAGGTGTTAACTCTTCTCTCAATGTTTTATAGAATTCACCTGTGAAGCCATCGGGTCCTGGGCTTTTGTTTGTTGGAAGATTTTTAATGACAGTCTCAATTTCAGTGCTTGTGATTGGGCTGTTTATATTTTCTATTTCTTCCTGGTTCAGTCTTGGAAGGTTGTGCTTTTCTAAGAATTTGTCCATTTCTTCCAGGTTGTCCATTTTATTGGCATATAGTTGCGTGTAGTAATCTCTCATGATCCTTTATATTTCTGCAGTGTCTGTTGTTACTTTCCCTATTTCATTTCTAATTCCATTGATTTGAGTTTTCTCCCTTTTTTTCTTGAAGAGTCTGGCTAATGGTTTATCAATTTTGTTTATCTTCTCAAAGAACCAGCTTTTAGTTTTATTGATCTTTGCTATAGTTTCCTTCCTTTCTTTTTCATTTATTTCTGATCTGATCTTTATGATTTCTTTCCTTCTGCTAACTTTGGGGTTTTTTTGTTTTTCTTTCTCTAATTGCTTTAGGTGTAAGGTTAGGTTGTTTATTTGAGATGTTTGTTGTTTCTTGAGGGAGGAGTGTATTGCTATAAAATTCCCTCTTAGAACTGGTTTTGCTGCATCCCATAGGTTTTGAGTCATCGTGTTTTCATTGTCATTTGTTTCTAGGTATTGTTTGATTTCCTCTTTGATTTCTTCAGTGATCTCTTGGTTATTTAGTAGTGTACTGTTTAGCCTCCATGTGTCTGTATTTTTTTTACAGATATTTTCCTGTAATTGATATCTAGTCTCATAGCGTTGTGGTCAGAAAAGATACTTGATACAATTTCAATTTTCTTAAATTTACCAAGGCTTGATTTGTGACCCAAGATATGATCTATCCTGGAGAATGTTCCATGAGCACTTGAGAAGAAAGTGTATTCTGTTAGTTTGGGATGGAATGTCCTATAAATATCAATTAAGTCCATCTTTTTTAATGTATCATTTAAAGCTTGTGTTTCCTTATTTATTTTCATTTTGGATGATCTGTCCATTGGTGAAAGTGGGGTGTTAGAGTCCCCTACTATGATTGTGTTCCTATCGATTTCCCCTTTTATGGCTGTTAGCATTTGCCTTATGTATTGAGGTGCTCCTATGTTGGGTGCAAAAAGATTTACAATTGTTACATCTTCTTGTATTGATTCCCTTGATCATTATGTAGTATCCTTCTTTGTCTCTTTAATAGGCTTTGTTTTAAAGTCTATTTTGTCTGATATGAGAATTGCTACTCCAGCTTTCTTTTGATTTTCATTTGCATGGAATATCTTTTTCCATCCCCTCACTTTCAGTCTGTATGTGTCCCTAGGTCTGAAGTGGGTCTCTTGTAGACAACATATATACGGGTCTTGTTTCTGTATCCATTCAGCCAGTCTATGTCTTTTGGTTGGAGCATTTAAACCATTTACATTTAAGGTAGTTATCGATATGTATGTTCCTATTACCATTTTCTTAATTGTTTGGGGTTTGTTATTGTAGGTCTTTTCCTTCTCTTGTGTTTCCTGCCTGGAGAAATTCCTTTAGCATTTGTCGTAAAGCTGGTTTAGTGGTGCTAAATTCTCTTAGCTTTTGCTCGCTTATAAAGGTTTTAATTTCTCCATCGAATCTGAATGAGATCCTTGCTGGGTAGAGTACTCTTGGTTGTAGGTTTTTCCCTTTCATCACTTTAAATATGTTCTGCCACTCCCTTCTGGCTTGCAGAGTTTCTATGGAAAGATCAGCTGTTAACCTTATGGGGATTCCCTTGTGTGTTATTTGTTTTTTTTCCCTTGCTGCTTTTAATATTTTTCCTTTGTATTTAATTTTTGATAGTTTGATTAATATGTGTGTTGGTGTTTCTCCTTGGTTTTATCCTGTATGGGACTCTGTGCTTCCTGGACTTGATTGACTATTTCCTTTCCCATATTAGGGAAGTTTTCAACTATAATCTGTTCAAATGTTTTCTCAGTTCCTTTCTTTTACTCTTCTTCTTCTGGGACCCCTATAATTCACATGTTGGTGTGTTTAATGTTGTCCCAGAGGTCTCTGAGACTATCCTAAATTCTTTTCATACTTTTTTCTTTATTCTGCTCTGTGCTAGTTATTTCTACTATTTTATCTTCTAGGTCACTTATCCATTCTTCTGCCTCAGTTATTCTAATATTGATTCCTTCTAGAGAATTTTTAATTTCATTTATTGTGTTTTTCATCATTGTTTGTTTCCTCTTTAGTTCTTCTTGTTCCTTGTTAAATGTTTCTTGTATTTTCTCCATTCTATTTCCAAGATTTTGGATCATGTTTACTATCATTACTCTGAATTCTTTTTCAGGTAGACTGTCTATTTCTCTTCTTTTGTTAGGTCTGGTGGGTTTTTATCTTGCTCCTTCATCTGCTGTGGGTTTCTCTGTCTTCTCAGTTTACTTAACTTACTGTGTTTGGGGTCTCTTTTTCGCAGGCTGCAGGTTCATAATTCCTGTTGTTTTTGGTGGCTGCCCCCAGTGGCTAAGGTTGGTTCAGTGGGTTGTGTAGGCTTCCTGGTGGAGGAGACTAGTGCCTGTGTTGTGGAGAATGAGGCTGGATCTTATCTTTCTGGTGGGCAGGACTGCATCCAGTGGTGTGTTTTGGGGTGTCTGTGACCTTATTATGATTTTAGGCAGCCTCTCTGCTAATGGGTGAGGTTGTGTTCCTGTCTTGCTATTTGTTTGGCATAGGGTGTCCGGCACAGCACTGTAGCTTGCTGGTCGTTGAGTGGAGCTGCGTCTTAGCATTGAGATGGAGATCTTGGCAGAGCTTTTGCCATTTGATATTATGTGGGGCTAGGAGGTCTCTGGTGGACCAATGTCCTGAACTTGCCTTTCCCACCTCAGAGGCACAGGCCTGACACCCAGCCAGAGCACCAAGACCCTGTCAGCCACACGGCTCAGAAGATAAGGGAGAAAAAAAGAAAGAAAGAAAAAGTAAAATAAAATAAAGTCATTAAAAAATAAAAAAAGTATTAAATATAACAAAAATTTAAACTAATTTTAAAAAAAGAAGGAAAGAAGAGAGCAACCAAACCAAAAAACAAATCCACCGATGATAACAAGTGCTAAAAACTATACTAAAAAACGGACAGGCAGAAACCTAGGACGAATGGTAGAAGCAAAGCTATACAGACAAAATCACACAAAGTCCACCGCCTCAGTTTTGGGATGATTTGTTGTCTATTCAGGTATTCCACAGATGCAGGTACATCAAGTTGATTGTGGAGATTTAATCCACTGCTCCTGAGGCTGCTGGGAGAGATTTCCCTTTCTCTTCTTTGTTCGCACAGCTCCCGGGGTTCATCTTTGGATTTGGACCCTCCTCTCCGTGTAGGTAGCCTGAGGTTGTCTGTTCTTCGCTCAGACAGGACGGGGTTAAAGGAGCCGCTGATTCGGGGGCTCTGGCTCACTCAGGCCGTGGTGAGGGAGGGGTACGGATGCAGGGCGAGCCTGCGGTGGCAGAGGCCGGTGTGACGTTGCACCGGCCTAAGGCGCGCCGTGCGTTCTCCCGGGGAAGTTGTCCCTGAATCCCGGGACCCTGGCAGTGGCGGGCTGCACAGGATCCGGGAGCGGAGGTGTGGAGAGTGACCTGTGCTCGCACACAGGCTTCTTGGTGGCGGCAGCAGCAGCCTTACCGTCTCAGGCCCGTCTCTGGTGTCTGCGCTGTTAGCCGCGGCTCGCGCCTGTCTCTGGAGCTCCTTTAAGCAGCGCTCTTAATCCCTCGCGCACCAGGCAACAAAGAGGGAAGAAAAAGCCTCTTGCCTCTTCGGCAGATCCATACTTTTTCCCGGACTCCCTCCTGGCTAGCCGTGGCACACTAACCCCCTGCAGGCTGTGTTCACGCTGCCAACCCCAGTCCTCTCCCTGCGCTCCGATCGAAGCCCGAGGCTCAACTCCCAGCCCCGCCCGCCCCAGCGGGTGAGCAGACAAGCCTCTCGGCCTCGTGAGTGCCGTTCGGCCCTGATCTTCGGTGCGGGAATCTTTGCCCTCCGCACCCCTGTGGCTGCGCTCTCCTCCGCTTTGCCCTCCGCACCCCTGTGGCTGTGCTCTCCTCCGCGGCGCCGAAGCTTCCCCCTCCGCCACCATAAGTCTCCGCCCGCGAAGGGGCTTCCTAGTGTGTGGAAAACCTTTCCTCCTTCACAGCTCCCTCCCACTGGTGCGGGTCCCGTCCCTATCCTTTTGTCTCTGTTTTTTATTTTTTCTTTTGCCCTACCCAGGTACGTGGGGAGTTTCTTGCCTTTTGGGAGGTCTGAGGTCTTCTGCCAGCGTTCAGTAGGTGTTCTGTAGGAGTTGTTCCACGTGTAGATGTATTTCTGATGTATTTGTGGGGAGGAAGGTGATCTCCACATCTTACTCCTCCGCCATCTTGAAGGTCTCCGAGTCAGCCTTTTAAAAGAGAGATGGATTTATGGGTAAATAACTCTAGTTTCTAATCCCCAAATGAAAACATCCTTGTTCTTCTGTGTCAGAAGATATATCTTCTGAGGTTTAAGTTTATCATAAACATGGTACCATCAAGAAGAAAATTAGCACCAGAGGGTGATTAGTGGCCATGTTGACAAAACAGAAAGTGTATGTGCATTTGGGTCACAGTTTACTCCCATTTACAACTTAACTACAATTTGGACACCTTCCAGAAGTTCCTCTGTCCATTGTTAAGAACATTATCAATGCAAAATCTTAGGGAAAACTAAGTTTAGGGTGTTGGAAGCTGTGGCAGAATCAGTGAAAGTGCATGTCATACTCATCAGCCTCTCATTGGCTCACACTTAAAAAGTTCCAAGTGTTTTTCTTCATTTATATAAAAACACATCTTTTAAAAAATCTGTGAAACTAGACAAGGCTTTCCAGAGCCAGTCAGATGGGGCCAGCCCTGTGTTGGTGACGATGTTTAATCTATTCTGATGCCTTTGTGTTATTTTTGTCATATGAAACTCTCTATTTTTGAGGTTTCACATCCTGTGATTGCGAACATTAGGCAGATTATTCTCTTTAGAAGACAAATGACTCTTCCTTCGCAGCCCAGAGAAGGAAAATGCTAAGCTCACTCTACTTCCTTCCCACCTGTCTCTGTAATATGGTGACCCCTCCCGGAAGCCACCATGGGCATCTGAATGAAGCCTCCATGGCTCAGCTCTTCAATGCATTCTTGAATTCCCCATCTGTTAATTACTCCTACAGTGCTGTCAGATAGGTGAGGATGTACCTAATCTTCCGAGGCTGAGAACTTCGATTGGTAGAGTTAAATGTTTCATTGTCAGCATGTGGTGAGCCAGTTCAGGACATTCATTAAACATCTTTTCCAATCAGAACGTACCTGTTTCAAAACAGAAGTAACACCAGCTGCTCATTTGGGTCTTTTCTTGCATCTTTATGCAAGTTTTATTACGTAAAACTTTCAGCAAAGGGGTAGGGTTACAGCCCAGGTGACTGAAGGCTAAACCACCATCTTTCATTTTCTGAATGGGCTGACAATGGTCAGAAAATGGTCATCGACCAACTTTTATTCAAAGTGAGTAAAAGCTGGTCATATGAGCTCCTCTGTCGAAAGGAATACCTCTCTTCTTTGCAGACCTTTCCTGTGTAAATATTTTATTTCTTACGTTCTATATTCTATTCCTTTTCACCCTCCATTATTCTGTGTTAATATCATCAAGCATCTCTTTTTCTCTCGGGTTCCAGGCACTCTGACAAATCACCATTGGAGGCAGTAATGTGGTAGAGGGCCCAGAACCAGAGCCAGTCTGTCTGTGTTCACATCTACACGCTGTTGCTCACTGTGCGTGGCCTTGGGGAGATTTTTATTCTTCCGCTGCCTCAGTTTTCTCATCTGAAAAATGGGGAGAATAACGGTAGCCTTTACTCACATTGTAGACATAAGGAGTGAATGAGCTAATGTTGGCTCACTCTCAGAATAGTGCCTGACCCATAGTAAGCCCTGTGTAATGATTTTCCACAATCTGTATTCCACCTACCAACATACCGATGAGAGCCAGAAAGGTCCATGAACTCCAGATATGGCTTCTGAAGTCCTGCCTGAGGTGGGATGACCGAAAGACTACAACATGAACACTGCTCTTTTTTTCCTAAAACTCTCAATTACTGGAAAGATTGTTCCTTCTGTTAGTAATGGCCTCGGACTTCTAGTTTATACCCTTATATTTGTTCATTTTCCTGCTCTTCCAGGCCTAACTCTGCCTTTTAGATAAAGGGAGATGTATTTTTATATATTATTATAGTCTGTATTTTATAATATATAAAAATGTTGTTTTTGAATTCTGGTTTTGAAATATGAAGGAAGGATAAATCTCTTAGGAAAGTTTTACATAAACATCGATTTAGCATAGCTAAATAGCTCCTGACTACACCGAAAAGAAATGGAGCTGTGAGTCTTCCTAACCGTGGAGGGGAGGGTGGCAGGAGAGCCCCATCGGACCTCAGAGGGGATGTCTGAGTCCAACATGTGAAGTGCATTTCTGACACCTCCTGTGTGGACTTCCACGTGTCCCTTTCCCTCTCATAGGCCATCTACAGAGATAACCATGGGAGGTTTTTCAGGCCTCAGAGGTTGGAAATTAAAATTCCATTTATACTTACCTGTGAAACTGGTATAAGATTGTCTTGTTTTTCTGCCGGAGGTCTAGCCAAGGGGGTTGGTTGTTAGCCATCCCTGAGCTGCTGCTATTGCCTTTATGTTCAGCGATTTAGAAATGCCCTAGTGTATGTGGGTTCCCTGAACCCATCACTGGGACACTGAGAAAACTAAAGAGTTCTTATTTGCATATATTATTTAGTTGTGCATCATTTTGGATGACTCCTTCTACAAAAAGGACAAGAATCTTTCCTTCTGTGTCTCATAAAGCAACAATAGAGGTTCTGATGGTGGAGTCACATCAAAGATAATATGGCGGGCTTCCCTGGTGGCGCAGTGGTTAAGAATCCGCCTGCCAATGCAGGGGACACGGGTTCGAGCCCTGGTCTGGGAAGATCCCACATGCTGCGGAGCAACTAAGCCCGCGTGCCACAACTACTGAGCCTGAGCTCTAGAGCCCACGAGCCACAACTACTGAAGCCCGTGCACCTAGAGCCCGTGCTCCGCAACAAGAGAAGCCACTGAAATGAGAAGCCTGTGCACCGCAACGAAGAGTAGCCCCCGCTCGCCGCAACTAGAGAAAGCCCGTGCGCAGCAACAAAGACCCAAGGCAGCCAAAAATAAAATAAATAAATTTAAAAAAAAGATAATATAGCAGTTTTCCATTACAGATGGAACGACACGAAAAGAACAGGGAAGCAAATAAAATGTAAATCACTGGCAAGGGTAAGGCAGCCCAATCTGTGTATTAAAATACCTTGGAGAATTTGAGCAAAAGACTAGTCATTTAGATGGGAGTGAATGAGAGCAGGTCACATGATCCGTGACATCCTGTCCACCTTCCTAAGGGAATCTGCAGGAAGTAGACTCGCCAGCCTTTGGAACATTGCAGAATGGGTTTCAGGGGAAGTCCTAGAATAGCCAGCATTACGAGCAGTAATTCTGGGGGCTGTGCAGACGTACCACCTGCTCCAACAGGCCACATGTTAGTGGCCCTCTCTCTGAAGGACAGCATGCCAAGCCATACCCGTCAACCTGGAAGTAGGTGGCCTTTCTTTGTACCCACTCTAAAAGAGAGACAAAAATTAGAATAACCCAAATGTTCACTGCATCCATTTTGCCTAACAGCTTTGCAGTGCTGCATTTCCTCACCTCCCTGTGCCATGATTCTGTGGTTGGGTGGAATTTGCTCTTCACCTAGCTTTGGCATGGTACTCTCCATCTTCTCTCCCTAGTCAATAAGAGCATAAGTTCCATGAAGGCGGGGTTGGGGGAGGGGTATCGGTTTACCCACTTATTCACTGCACCTAGAATGGTATCTGAAGACTTACTACTTACCAGACATTGTGTATTGTTTCATTTACGGTTTATTAAGGAAAAAAAAACCCTACAGAGTAGGTACATTTTACAGATGTGAAAACAGAGGTTCAATCACTTGCCTAACCAAAGTAACACAGCTGGTAAGTGGTAAGCATGGGATTCCAACCCGGGGCTCTCTGCGTCTTGTATCAGGCTTCGTAACAGCTACCTGTACTGCCTTGTGTAGGCTACTGGACATAATAAATTATAAATTGCTGCATGAAGCGACAGCTATATTACTGAAAATTAGCTTGCTTTAGGAAAATCCTAACTGAAAGCCTTTTCTAAACAAATTCCAAAACTGTTGGTGTACCTTATCATGGCACCATTTTGTGTCCTAGAAAAGGCATATAAGTACCCCTTTGTGTGGTAACTGAGATAAACCAGCGCCAGTGAGTTTGACTTTCTGTGACTATTTGTCTCTGAAGAGAAAGTGTGTGTGTGCGTGTGTGTGTGCACACGCGCGTGCGCACGTGGGGTCAGAAGGGGACCCAGACTGGCATTTAGTGATGCCTGAAAAGAGTGGCTGTGTTCCTCTACTAGCGGCTGCCTCTGCAATTACATTATGATTGGGGAGACCATCTATCCCAGTGACTCTTAAAGGCAAATGTGGGCTTTTGAACTGAGAGATGCACTAAGAAGGAAGAGATAGAATTCAAATAACCATGTGTAAGATGTTTGGAGAGTAAAATTATGGATGTTTCTAACTAAGAACAAACTAAACAAAAGTGGGAACTCTCCATGACGACTGAAGAGCTAAGCAGCTCGATGCCAGGTTTGCCAGCAGCTCTCTCCAGAACTCACTGGAACATCCGAGAAAGAATTTAAATGGAAAACAAGTCATGTGAATTCAGGCGAATGAACCTTTGAAAGACAGGAAAGGATCCAGGTGACTGGCGTATACTGTCTCTTAGCGAAGTGGGAAAGTAAGTGACATATTCAAGTTCAAAAACACAAAGGGTGTTTTTCAATATATTTCCTTTCCTACTCCACTATTCAATACTCATTTCAAAGTTTGGTTTCCACGGTCAGACCAGTTTCTTTCCTTCCTGCCATAATGAATATATTTTTCTCCTATGGAATACAACCCTCTCCCAGAGGGGTGTGCGAAGGATTTTTTTTTTTTTTTTGGCGGTATGCGGGCCTCTCACTGTTGTGGCCTCTCCCGTTGCGGAGCACAGGCTCTGGACGCGCAGGCTCAGCGGCCATGGCTCACGGGCCCAGCTGCTCCGCGGCATGTGGGATCTTCCCAGACTGGGGCACGAACCCATGTCCCCTGCATCAGCAGGCGGACTCTCAACCACTGCGCCACCAGGGAAGCCCTTATTCTCTTTTTAGTCCAGTAAAGCAACTAGTATTTGTTCTTGTCCTGTCTTTTTTGATGGGAAACATTGCTTTAGCACCTATTCTTCAATAATTAATCATTCATATATTGAGTACCAGTCCTGTGCTTAAACACTGCAGGAGATTAAAAGAAAAATATAAGGCTTTGCCTATTTTCAGGGGCAAACAAAACCTACACAAAAGAAAATAATGGCAACATAAGCAAATGCTAAATTATGGAGTGCAGCTAGGAAGAGAGGCTTCATTCTTCAAAAGAGGAAGAAATCGGTAGGGAGGCCACCTTCACCATGGAGAAAAAATGTAAAGCTGAGCCCAAAACAATCCCTAGGATTTAGTCACCCAGAGGGAAAGGACAAGATTGAGGCAGGGGCTCAGCTCTTACAAAGACAAGAAAGTTCTAGGCCTGAGCCAGTGACAGCAATTGGCAACTGAGAGTTTGGTTTAATGGAGTTAACATAGGTTAGTGATTAAAAGTAAATAGACTGTGGTCTAATTCTGCCTCTACCACCTACCAGATGTGTGATGTTAGGCAAGTCACATAACTGCTCTACCCCTCAGTTGCCTCATGTTTCAGTGGGGAAATTGCCACCTACTTCTTAGGGC
Organism: Stenella coeruleoalba; assembly: GCF_951394435.1. Lineage (NCBI taxonomy): Eukaryota > Metazoa > Chordata > Mammalia > Artiodactyla > Delphinidae > Stenella > Stenella coeruleoalba. The sequence goes on from NC_137149.1 coordinate 124,934,942, forward strand.
TGTTTTAAGGATTAAGTGAGATAATGCAGGAAAAGCACTTGGCAGGCAGGAAGCACTTACAAAATGGCGGTAGTTGCCATCGTTCTTTACTGACGTCGAAGGGGTAGAGGATTTGATGAATGGGCACTGGAAAGTCATTGTAATTCTTGAGCAGGGTATTGCCTTTAATTAATGTGGGTTTTAGGAAGATTAATCTGGCTGTGGTTTGTAGGATTGATGAAGGGAAGAGTCTGAAGACAGGGGGTTATGTCAGGAGGCTGAAAGAGTCATTTGGCTTTATTTTATGAGGAACCAAATTAGGAAGGTGGCAGTGAAAACTGAGGGGGAAGGACAGTGCTCGATAGAGGAAAGAACCTCCAGAACTTGCTGACTTGATCTACAAATAGAAAGACAAATGGTGATCCCCAAACTCTGAGTTGTAGCAACTTGGTAAGCATGCACCAGGCCGGCACTCACTCTGGATGAAGGAAAGCCGAGGTGACTGGGGCAAGTGCTACAGAAAGTGGGCCCCAGGAAGGCAGGGGCCTTGTCTGTGTTATTTTCCTTATATCCTCAGCACCGGGAACAGTGAATCACATACAGCAGAGGCCCAGAAAGTATTTTTTGAATGAATGAGTAGATGGTGAGAGCATCGTGCTCCTACAAGTAAACTCTGAACAACGATATAAAGTAGATGGTGTTCCTATTGTGAGCAATAGAGCGGCCTTCCGTGAGAGGTATGTGAAGGTCCATATTTAATCGAGGAAGAAAAATGTCTGTTTCTCAAGGAAAAATTTAAAAACCGTCCATCCAATAGAAACTAGTAACTGTTGAAACTTGATACAAAGGGAATTTTCTAATTCAGAGAACATAAAATAAACATTTAAAATAGGGGGGGAAACCCCCACTTGTTCTGGTACGTATTATTTTATCCTTTCCATCCTGGGTGCAGGATAAAAGAAACCCCTTATTTGCTTGTTAGAAGAAGAAAGCTCTCACTTGAAGTTCTTAGTTGGCAGATGTCAGTTGAAAGCTCTGCTTATGGAATATGCCGCAGTGTCAAAGTCTGTTGGATAATTTTAGACGAATGTGTCATGTGTGACATGGAAATATGGCATGCCATACATTAGTGATTTCCCAAGTGTTTGGAGCAGGTAGTAATGTGCTGGGGAAGTGCTCTTTATCTCTCCACACAGTGTACTTGTAGAGCAGTGGGGAAATGCTTCTGGTGGAAATTACTTTAGTCAGAAAAGGAATCCATTTACAATATGCGCCTTCTAACATCTTTCAGACAATGCATTGTATTAAAGAGGCATTTTTTGATTAATGTTTTATAAACATTTTTCAGCATGACAGCTTAAAGTCCCCGTAAAATTGTAAATGTGCGCATGGTGTTCACTTCCATAAAGTCAAACGCCGTCTCATAAAGTCTAGTCGGATCCTGTCAACCATGGTGACACAGAATCAGTACCTGGGAGCATTAAAATTAATTTGCTTCATTTATGTTACCGCAGTGATCGCAAGATGAAAAGAGTCCTATATTTAAATTTTACTTGAAAAAGAAAACTCTTTTGAGTAAGTTTGTTTGGTTTTTTGAAATTATTGCCCTTTTTTCCTCCCTAGTTAATGAATGGAGTGAAAATGGAGTGATAGTCTGCACAGTAACTTTATGATGGGGTCTGGAAAAGCACAAGTCCGATCCTTCAGTGCTCTTCCTCTGAGCACTAAGATACTCAGAGATGAAGACAAAACAGTCACTGACCCTAAGAAGCTAACAGCTTAGTGAGGGAAACACACACACACACACACACACACACACACACACACACACACACATGAAGCAAGCAGCGATAATAAATGCAGCAAACGCTAGGCTGGAACATGCCCCAGTTGGGTAAGGCTAGAGCAGAAAGGAGCCTTGGGACATCAAGGATGGCTTCCCAAAGGAGGTGAGTTAGGAACTGCAGACTAAGGAATCGGGCAGGTCAAGAAGTGGGTGGCGGGCATCCTGGGCAAAAGGAGCTCACATGCAAAGACCGAGAGGTGAGACTTCTAGAGCCTAGAGCGTGGGCATGGGCACGGGTTGAGGAGAGGAGGGGAGGAAGGGGCACCACACTCTTCATGGCTGGAGCACAGAGAGCCCAGGGGAGCGTGGTGAGACGGAGAGAGATTTTGTACTCAGCCTGGTTGCAGACTGGAAAATACCCTGCAGAGGACAAGCCTGAAGGCAGAGAGATGGGTTTGGGGCGAGGGTTGGGGGGCGGGTGAGGGCTGCCCGAGCCCTGAAGGAAGGTCACGGGGAGGCAGTGGGAGTGGTCACAGAGGGGCCGGTGAGTTACCTGAGTGAGAGTCGTGTCACATGCCTCGCCCTTTAGTTAATCTGTGAAGTGAGTGCTAATTGAATGAACGATTGAGTGAATTGTTGAAAGGGTGGGTGAAGAGGATGAAAGGGTGGTGCATCACATGGGCTTCTGGAAAAAGACATACCGATGCTCTCTGATTTGACTTGAAGGTCAAGTTTTGCCAAATTCGTGGCCAGGTGACAGAAATCGCAGTGTGGTGAGCGCAGTGGCCCTCACAGTTCCAGGACTCTCTCTATTTCATTTCCAGTGTTCGTCCTGATAGAGCTGGAAACGTGGCAAAGATGCCCTAGAACAGAGATCGTAAACTCGCCGCTTCCAAACATCGCCAGGGTGGACTGGACCACTCGGAGGTGGAATCGTAGAATAGTTACCTCCCCCTCCACCCCCCACTTCTCCCAACTTCTCTTCCTACTCTGACCCTCGAGAAAATGAAAATGCAGAGGGTGGAAGCTGCCAGGAGGGCGGATGGGGAGAAACTGAAGAAAAGCAGGGGAAAGACTGAGATATAAAGAAGAGACTGCGAAGGAACTAATAATTGAAAAGGAAAGTGGATAATTGAATGATCGAGAAGTAAGGTAGAGTTTCAGACAGAGGGAACAGAAAGGTTCCCAAAACAAATAGCTTGACGTGAATCGCTGGAGTCCCCCTCCCCTCATCCGGGGATTAGCCGGTGGTGAATCCACCCTGAGAGAATGACAAGCAAAGACGCAGCAAAGGGACCTGGCCCTAATCTCCGGAAGCTAAGTTTTTCTCTCTGATGTGATTTTCAATCATATTTTTAACATTAGTCACTGAGAGTGGTGGTGATAGGAAATCTGATTAACAATTAACAAGAAGGTATTGCAGGCATACAAAGTGATGAAGAGAAATCCCTACTTCATTCGACAGATGTCTACAGCAGCGGCCAGTCATGCGGGAGCCCTCTCTTTTCCAGGCGAAGTGGATGACTGGGCTGCGAAGCCAAGTGAGAGAGGGCCCGTGTGTCCAGGGTGAGGCAGGCAAACACGCCACGCCATCAACATAGGGCACTAAAACAGTGTGGGAAAGCGGGGAGGGGACAGTGAGGAAATGAAGGAGTAATAAGTGCAGGAAGTAGCCGGAGCTGGGGGAACAAAGGAAGAAGTTGGGTTCTCAGAACCTAGAAGTCTGGAGAGGAAACAGGGGTCAGACCTTCAAGGAGGGGCACAGTGGGCTAGCCGCTGGGGCCGAACCCCAGGCCTCGGCGCCTTCTCCAGCCTTCCTCTAGTGTCCAGGGGGCCGCCTGCTGACAAGGAGGAGTGATGTTTGCAGAGTCCCAGCCCGGTCTGTACAGAAGAGTGTGTTCAAAGATGAGACGGAAGAGCTGAAGAACCAGCCCAGGACCAGAAGAGAACTTCATACAAAGTGATAGCAGGGTCCACAGAAGGTAGAAGTTCACCTGTACACTGGAAGTTTCTTGAAGGCAGTGTCAGTCTGGGGTTCCCTTGCCACTATTGGGGTAGGCCTGGCGGTTACTGAGCTCCTGGCTGCTGTGAAATCACAGGAATACCCCAGCGTGGGTAGCAGGGGAGTGTGAGGTCTGCTGCCCCCGGAAGTGCTGCTGGGAGGGGCCCAAGGGGAGCGAGTTCTGAAAGGACTTCTGGACTAGAAAGCTCTTTGCATCCCAGGCCCTCTTCTGCTTCATGGAGCTGCCATGCCTGTGGCATCTTGAACTGAAGACCTCGGAGGCCTTGACCCTTACCTGACACAGAGAACTGGAAACCCAGGTGGCCTGGATTGCAGTAAAGACTCCACCACTTGGGAAAGTTTTCTAACCACTAATGAGGCGTTTCAGTCTCCTCATTAGTAAAATGGTGCAAACAATAGGTTTCATCAACCACCGAGAGTTGTTGTCTGTTCATATGGGAGAGCCCTTGACAGCACCTGGCCTCAAGTAAGTACTCACTGCATACGAACCATTATTATCACTATTACTACTATCTTTTCATCACACTACAGTGAATTGATGTCGCTTCCATTAAGATACCTTGTGAACTTTCGTATTGGAGCAGCAGCCCTGTGACCATATCTGTGGGCTTGCTTGAGCTGGCTGAAGAACGACCCAGAGCCTGCCTGAACTTAGCCAAGAAAGTGTAACTCAGGTGATTTAGCCCAGCGGCCATCGTCCTTGAATTTGGGGTCAGAAACCCCTGCTCTGACCATTTTTTAGAGACACATACCTCCATATTTCTATCATTTGCTCCCTTTAGCCCCACTATTACTCCACGCCACCCCCCAACTCCTTCACATCATCCTTTTGGGCCAAATAACCTTTCCTGAAAACAGGAGTAGTGTATGTTCAGGTCTTCTTCATTTCTCATTGTAACTTTCTGGGACTATAATTTTTTTTTTTTTTTTTTAGATTTTATTCATTTTATTTTATTTTTTTATTTATTTATTTTTTTGGCTGCGTTGGGTCTTTGTTGTTGCGTGTGGGCTTTAGTTGTGGCGAATGGGGGCTACTCTTTGTTGCGGTGTGCAGGCTTCTTATTGTGGTAGCTTCTCTTGTTTCAGAGCACAGGCTCAAGGCGCGTGGGTTTCAGTAGTTGTGACACGCAGGCTCAGTAGTTGTGGCGCACAGGCTCTAGAGCGCAGGCTCAGTAGTTGTGGCACACGGGCTTAGTTGTTCTGCAGCACGTGGGATCTTCCCGGACCAGGGCTTGAACCCGTGTCCCCTGCATTGGCAGGTGGGTTCTTAACCACTGCGCCACCAGGGAAGCCCTCTGGGATTACAATATTAAATGCTGCTTTTCAGTATCTAACACTGATCTAATTCAAATCCAATAAGTGGATTAAGCATATTACTTTTAAAAAGAAAACTCCTTTGTTCTTTATATTAGTGAGAAGACAGAAGCTGTGCAAAAATCTAAATGCATATGCTTGAAGCTTTGAGAGAGACTTTGTTTGGGAAGAGTTAAGTGTTTGCAGTTTATGGCAATGATATGTGAGGCTATGAAAAAGAAAGCAGCCATGAAATACATTTTTGCATAAAGGTTTGAAGTTTATTAGAAGGTAAAAATAATTGAAAAAGCAGAGCTTTCCTCACCAGGCTATCATAAAACATTATTTATGTACCATCATTGTGTGTATTTAGGAGCCTGGGTCCTTTTCAGTGGTTGTTCTCAAAGAAACAAAAAGAAAGCTAAGCTGTTAAAGCTATTCAGTTGAAAAACTGATGTACATACACAGCCGTACTGACAACTGGACCACATTAAAGCAATTGGTGATAATAGTCAAATCACCAGTGTCTGAATTCTGTTACAGAAGCTTAATAGTTACATATGTTAGGCAGCTGCTTACAAAATATGCACACCTTGCCCTGGATATAACAGAGCGGTAGACTCAGAAGTAGTATTCATTTACCTGAGTTCCGTTACAGCCTTCACTGTGGGGTTTAATCATTCAGCACAGATTTTAGAATTCATCTGCCGTATACAGTACTGCTTAAAGCGCTTCGAGATTCTTGGCCAAAAGAGAATGTGCAAAAGCCTTTAGTAATGTCTATCTGGCTAAAGTACCCTCCGACTTATAGCCATATATACCATACTTTATCTTACCATATACTTTCAGCCCCAAAGTGAACTTGGGGGCTGTGAAATGGTGCCAGGCAGGCTTCCCTAAAGACTAACAGAGTGTTTCACCACTAAGCAAGAAAAGATCCTTTTTTTGTGTGTGTGTTATAGTTGCTTTACAGTGTTGTGCAGAAAAGATCCATTTTTAACCTCTACCTTACTAGTATGCCTCAGCCTTCTCGAAGAAACTCTATCCCGAAATCCGAAAGAGAAATTAAGGAAACTATCCAATTTACCATTGCAATAAAAAGAATAAAATACCTAGGAATAAACCTTCCTAGGGAGACAAAAGACCTGTATGCAGAAAACTATAAGACACTGATGAAAGAAATTAAAGATGATACCAACAGATGGAGAGATATACCATGTTCTTGGATTGGAAGAATCAATATTGTGAAAATGACTGTACTACCCAAAGCAATCTGCAGATTCAATGCAATCCCTATCAAATGACCAATGGCATTTTATATGGAATGAGAACAAAAAGTCTTGAAATTTGTATGGAGACACAAAAGACCCCAAATAGCCAAAGAAGCCTTGAGGGAAAAAAACGGAGCTGGAGGAATCAGACTCCCTGACTTCAGACTATACTACAAAGCTACAGTAATCAAGACAATATGGTACTGGCAGAAAACCAGAAACATAGATCAATGGAACAAGATAGAAAACCCAGAGATAAACCCACGCACCTATGGTCAACTAATCTATGACAAAGGAGGCAAGGATATACAATGGAGAAAAGACAGTCTCTTCAATAAGTGGTGCTGGGAAAACTGGACAGCTACATGTAAAAGAATGAAATGAGAACACTCCCTAACACCATGCACAAAAATAAACTCAAAATGGGTTTGAGACCTAAATGTAAGACCAGACACTATAAAACTCTTAGAGGAAAACATAAGAAGAACACTCTTTGACATAAATCACAGCCAGATCTTTTTTGATCGACCTCCTAGAGTAATGAAAATAAAAACAAAAATAAACAAATGGGACCTAATGAAACTTAAAAGCTTTTGCACAGCGAAGGAAAGCATAAACAAGACGAAAAGACAACCCTCAGAATGGGAGAAAATATTTGCACACGAATCAATGGACAAAGGATTAATCTCCAAAATATATAAACAACTCATGCAGCTCAATATCAAAAAACAAACAACCCAACCCAAAAATGGGCAGAAAACCTAAACAGACATGTCTCCAAAGAAGACATACAGATGGCCAAGAGGCACATGAAAAGCTGCTCAACATCACTAATTATTAGAGAAATGCAAATCAAAACTACATGAGGTATCACCTCACACCAGTTAGAATGGGCATCATCAGAAAATCTACAAACAACAAATGCTGGAGAGGGTGTGGAGAAAAGGGAACCCTCTTGCACTGTTGGTGGGAATGTAAATTGATACAGCCACTATGGAGAGCAGTACGGAGGTTCCCTAAAAAACTAAAAATAGAATTGCCATATGATCCAGCAATCCCACTACTGGGCATATACCCTGTGAAAACCATAATTCAAAAAGACACATGCACCCCAGTGTTCATTGCAGCACTATTTACAATAGCCAGGTCATGGAAGCAACCTAAATGCCCATCAGCAGATGAATGGATAAAGAAGATGTGGCACATATATACAATGGAATATTACTCAGCCATAAAAAGCAACAAAACTGGGTCATTTGTAGAGACGTGGATGCATCTAGAGACTGTCATACACAGTGAAGTAAGTCAGAAAGAGAAAAACAAATATCGTATATTAATGCATATCTGTGGAACCTAGAAAAATGGTACAGATGAACCAGTTTACAGGGCAGAAATTGAGACACGGATGTAGAGAACAAGCGTATGGACACCAAGGGGGGAAAGCGGCGGGGGTGGGTGGGTGGTGGTGTGATGAATTGGGCGATTGGGATTGACATGTATACACTGATGTGTCTAAAATTGATGACTAATAAGGACCTGCTATATAAAAAAATAAATTAAATAAAATTTAAAAATTAAAAAAAAAGAAACTCTATTCCCCACTCTCGTCTCTCCTCTCCTTGTTAGACAGGCTGCTAACTTGCAGTGAGAGTTACTGGTGCCCTTGAACCGACCACCTTTTCAGTTTTAATCTGTTCTAGATAGAGCTTGGAGGTTTACACAGTGAAAGGAAGATGGAAAGATTTGGTGAGTCGTTCCAGACCTTCCCTTTTCAGTTCTGTGAATATACACAAGGGAAAGGCGGTGCAATCCGAAGTCCAGTTTTAATGGCGTATGTCTTTAGTTTGATGACAGACTGAATTTGCCTCTAGGTTTTCTGTCTTCTTTGTTCATCAGGGATTCCAATGCTGAAGATCGTGTTTGCAGGCCATGAGTACCTCTCTTTAATATCCGTCCCCTTGCTGATCTACCACCCGGTGCAGATCCTTCTGGGAAGTGTGTTGGTGCCAACAATAAGGTCTTGGATGGTGTCCAGGCAGAAGGTGAGACTCTAGAAGAATCTTATTTGGATCCAAGTCACGTTGAAATGCTATTTCTGAACCTTAGCTGTTCATATGCCTTAACTTTTGCACATATAACCTTGTTCTCAAGTACACATTCTCTTAACTAAATACGGTAATAATGACGCATTAATCCAATTCAATTTGAACAAGAGGATTGAGGGCTAATTGTTCTATATTGTTATAACAGCACGATGATACCTAAAAGGTAGTTTTTAAAAGCCCTTTTTAATTTGCTCCTATCGAAGGGCATATTGCAGTGGATTAAAGTTTCAGTAAATATACTCAAAATATATGTGCCCCTCTGCTCGGGTGCCCACCATCTTTGCCCACCTGATCATTTGTATGTGTCCTGACTTCACATGCCTTTCTAAATATGATAGCACCTGGATTTATCCAGAGCGTCTACTTTAGTTTTAATTTTCCAGACACATAATAACTTCTTTGTACTATGCGTTTGGGAATTAAAAAATAAAATTTCAGTAGCAAAGGAGGCCACACAAGGACATCAGTTTCACCACACGTGGCTCAGAAGTCGTGTTACTTATTTGATATTTGTGGATTTGATTTTCTAAATTATCAGCCAAAATAAAATAAACAGAGTGACTCATACAAAATTCAGAGGCAGCACATACCACGGAAGTGCCCGTAGAGCTGGCTTCTTCCTTCTTCCTAGTGGCTCAGACTTCGCAAGACTTCTTTCGCCTGCTCACAAGGTGGCAAGGAGATAGCCAGTGACAGAGCACTGTGTGTCATGTTCTTAGTGTCCTGAAAATGGGACCGCCCCACTACAGCCTGTTAAGCTCTGTGTTATGCTAAGCACGTGCCAGCCTTTACCAGGTTCGGAGTGTGGGCCCTTGAGCCATCCTGCCAGCTCTGCCACCTTACCCCCGTGTGACCCTGGCCATGTTACTTCACGTCTGTGCACCTCAGTCTCTGCCACACTAAGACTCATGATAACATCTACTCTTTAGAGTTGTGGAGGATTACGTGGCAGGTATTTGACAAAAGCTATCTGATATAATCTCTGTTATCATCACTGATGTTCCTTATTTTCTACAACACTGTAGCAGGCTCTGCTATCCCCATTGAACACATAGGAACTAGGCCCAGAGAGTTGAGCAACTTGCCCAGGGTTGTGGGGGTGGGTTTACTCAGTGCTAGACTTAGGACTTGAACCCTGGTCTATGTGTCCCCCAAAATCTTTCCCCTACACCACAACGATGCTCCAAACAGAATACAAGATTGCTTTTGTTTAATTTTTGGTACTGAAGTACAGTTAATTTACAATGTTGCATTAGTTTCAAGTGTACAGCAAAGTGATTGTTATATATGTAAGAATATATATAAGAATAAAAATATATAGGAATATATATATATTCTTTTTCAGATTCTTTTCCATTATAGGTTATTACAAGATATTGAGTATAGTTCCCTGTGCTGTACAGTAGGTCCTTGTTGTTTATCCATTTTATATATAGGAGTGTGTATATGTTAATCCCAGACTCTCCTAATTTATCTCTCCCCCCCCACCCCCAAGATTGCTTTTAGAAGGAGAGCCCTAGGTCCCCAGAATCCTGCCTGAGAAGGTAGCCCTCCAGCACCTTCCCTCCTCTTGTAATTGAACAAAATGTTAGCAAACACCATTCTGTGCTGGGGACCACTCCAGTCTGGGGTCTTCCCACTCAGAATTGGTACAGGAGCAGTTTAGTAATTCTCTTTCTTTTACTATTTATCCCCTTTGAAAACTTCATTTGTATATATGCTCGTGTTTAACAATGTGTATATGCATGATAGACCAGAATTTATACATATAAATTTTGACAAAGAATGAAGAAAATTATTTGAAAATCCTAATACTCCATCAATAATACACAGTCATAGTGAACAGCAAATTAATCAGAATGAAGTTTTCTTCTAAATGTTTAAAAGCTCTAGGATTTATCCTGCAGAGTAACAGAAGCATTTCCAAAAGGGAGACTAAACTGGACGCTGTTCATTTTTCCCTTCACACAGAAACCACTCCAAACCAGGGGGCCACTGGCTAATGTAGAATAATCCAGAAGGCTTAGAATATTTAGCCATTCCCACCTGGCCACAAAAACAAAGTGTCCATCGTAAGGGTATCCTTGAGTGTCTCCTCTGCTTTACAGACAATACTGACTGAGACCCACAGGCACCATCTAACGCACAGCAGACGGGATGAATAGCCATGCCGGGCGTGGGGGAGGTGCCAGATTCTGCAGGCCAGTGAGGTGGGCGGGTGAATTTATTTGGATCCAGGGGTTTGGATCCTGGGTTATATAATGCTATCTAGGCGGACCTCTTTTTCCTTCTCGTAGCATAAATTATCTGGTGTTAATTGATGCTCTCACGTTGCTTGTGGATACCGTCCAACTCTGATGTCATGTTTTCCTTTCTCGTAGGGAGTGAAGTTGACAAGGCCAACGGTATAAGGAAGGAGGTGGTCTTTCCACAGCGATGTATATACGTACAGGGTTGTACATACAAACAGTTCTGAAGACATGTATTTGTGAACGTTGCTTCAATGCATATTTTATTTTTTTACACAAAAAAATATAACTGTTTAAGTGCCTTAAAATGGATTTGACGAGAGCGTTATTTCCAAAACCTACTTTGTTGGTTACTGCCAGGGGTGGTTCAGTATTTTGGAGTTGTTCTTTGTTTTTTTTTTCCTAACACAGGAAACAGTCATCATAAGTGACAAAAAGCAAACACGTTTTCATCGTACCACCTTCTGTGCAATACAGCTCTCTACTAGCTACTGTACTATTTGGAATGAGGTCACACCATCAGGAAAATGCTCTTCTCATGACAGTGAAAATTTCCAAAGTCTTATTCACGGATACTTTGATTTCCCTTGTGATTCTTTTTTTCTGCAACTGTGACATGCCTCTTCCTTATCAACTCAGCAGGGGTCATAGATTGAATAGATGCTGAAAAGCATAAGTCATCTGCATTTCTTGACATCAGTTTTTAAGACATTCCTTCAAATAGTTTCCACTCAGAAATTCCTCAGTTCCATTACAAGAGATTGTGGTGTTCTATGTCTTAAATTTATTATAAGCTGCTTCAAAGAAAGGGCCTGATGTTTGAGTTATGAGTCAAAGTACGTGCAGTTTTCAGATAAACTGCAGGATTTGGGTTTCAGGATTCTTAAAATTATATTTCAAATGTTTTTCGTTTTTCTTCCATTATTTCTTTCTTACCTGTTTTCCAGCACACTTGCAAACTCATAACAACCAAATGTGAGACCCAAAAACGTTACAATTAGTTCGAGAGCAGCAACAATTAATGATGGATTATTTCACATTCCACAATGGAGACCAAAATGTGTTTCCTGTTACACAGATGTGCTGGGCACAAATTTCCTCTTTTAGCCAGAAGCAGCCTGTTACATCTTTAAATTAAGCACACTTAAGGCATTTGAGACAAGTTATTAATGAGAATTTCCTTGGCAGATTTGACAAATGTGTGCAACATTTAAAAAAAAATTAAATCACATTGCTCTTACAAATAAATGAAAATATAAAGGTCATAGAGGCAAACAAATGTTACCTATACACATTCTGTCTAGAGAGATGGAAAGAAAAATAGACACAGAAGATGCAAAACCATTCGTCAACCAAAATATTAAGTAAAATTAGCTCCCAGTTGGGCATCAGCCTGCCATAGAGTATCCAATATTTGCTTCTACTGTGTCTGGAAGAGCTTTCACGACCCAAATAGAGAAAAAAGCAATGTATAGAAATAAGGGAACACTTTTTCTGTTTCCTGCACACCATTCTGTCACATCCTCTCTACGTGTCTTTTCGTGATTTGACAGGTGATATTGACATCATGAGTCACACCGTATCTTCAGCAGCTGTTTTGTTGTTTTATCAACAACAAAAAATCATTCCTTAGAAACTCACCATGTTTACCGGTATGGTAAATTTACATTGTTGTTACTACCAGCTCTCACCTTGTGTTACTTCTGACTCATTTCAATGTCACTGAACCTCATAAATTTCATAAGAGTTAGCCTGGGTGTGAGTTTTAAGGCTAATGCCAGACCCTGCAAAAAGCTATGCTAAATAGGCTGTTGGGCAAGAATTCCTATTGTCAAGAATTTCACTTGTGTCTAAAACTACAGTAATTCTGCTTGATACTTTTGATGCTTACATATGGAGCACAGAAAGGTTTTCATGTTTTGTTCCCGCAAGCTTCGTTGAATTTCAGAGTGAATGGAATTGTCTGTCTGACCTATCATAAAAATCTTCTCCCTAGCATTAGAATACTGATTTTTTTCCCCCAACTTATCTACCTCTATTATCTTAACACCTATAGTAGGTGTGACTATGGGATAAAATTCAACTGAAAATGATATAACATTTTACCTTTTGCTTTAAAAAAAACTGTGTTCTTTTTTCACATAATCTTCTTTCCGTAGTGAATTTTGGTGGCTTTATTGATGTGTATACCTATTTCTTTTTTTACACAAATGCTGGGCATATTTTTCCATAAAGGACAAAAAAATAAAATCAAAATCTATTTTTAATTCATGATTATTGGGGTTTAATTATTCATATCTTAAAATATGTTGTTATATCTATGCACTATCTCTTTTATGCATTTGTTTTGTCTGAATGTATTTATGAAAGAAATACGTTAGATTATATTTATGTTTGCTTGTTTTTCCACCTGGAGTTTTGTTAATGGTTGTTATGAAATTTGATTTTTTAAATGGATGAGAATGTTCATCTTTTCATGTGCTCTTTTCTAAGTTTTAAAATTTTGTGGGTTCTTCCTTTTATTCTTCCCTCTTCTGGTTAAAACTAACACACCCCTGGCTAATGTTCAGTGTTTGTTTATGCTAAATACCAAATTTTTTCAAAAGGATCGGTAAAGTAATGAAATGGATTATTTATGATGAATGGAAGATGGACATAATTCTATGATTAAACAAAGATGTTTCAGAAATCACAAGAGAACCTGCGGCTTATTTTTAACCTGATTTCAGATATACACTCATAATGCCTTCCAAGTATCTGTAGATTTCTTTTAATTCATTCCAATCCTCTTATACTATTTGTGGTTAGCTGGACATAAGTTTCATAGGCTTCCCGGGTATCCATCTCAATACCTCACCACGCCATAACGTTAAAATCCAGAACCAGCCCTTGCTGGTTAGAGATTTTCTCAGCATCAGGGTTGAGGACCAAAAGAGAAACATATCCAACAGAAGGGACAGAACATAGGTGATCTGCGTTTTAGCCACCTTGTCAATTTTTTCAGGGATAGAAATATGAACCCTTAGAATTCAGAATGCCTTTTCCAAACCCCGAGTTTCTTCGTGGGTACATTCCCTTTTGTAGAATTCCATACCTTCGTGTTCTCATTTTGCTGTCTTGACTTAGCAAGCCTCTTCTCCCTGGAAGGCTGACAGAAATGTCACCTCATCCAGGAAGCTTTCCTGCTCCCCCAGTCAGTTCTAGACTCACTCCCTGTGACGTGCCTTTAGAACAACAAGTCCCTCAAGTCTTCCAAAACCTTTGCTTGTCTAATCATCACTTTACATTTCTGTCTCCTCCAATGTGGTCCTCATTTGTTTTCCTCCTGTGCCTAGCACAGTGCCTGACTCAGATTAATAACCAGAAAAAAAAAAAACCCAAAAAACCATTTTCCAAACTGTGATCTTAATAGGTAAGACATGAACCTTCATAATTATGAAAGCTCTTCCCTACATATAGATCATTACTCAGTTACAAGAAAAACTGATTTTTTTTGCTACTATTCCTAGCTAGCCTGAGGGAAACTGTGAAGCCACATTGCGCTGCTGAGAGAAATGCATGGCTTCATAACTGTGTAAATACTAGCTCTCCAAGTTGAAGCTGCAGATGTGATATGCAAATAACTTTCATCTTTTATATTTTGACAGAACAATAAACCCTCAATAATTCAGGCTAAATCAGCTTGGGTTGATCTGAATTAGTGAATACTAATTTTTATATGCATAAAAAATAAAGCATTTTCCTTATCGGTATTCTGACATACTTATTATAAAGACTAGATACAAATTATTATGATTATCATCATATTATTGGTTTATGTAGGTACATACAAAGGGTCTTATAAGAGTACTCTCTTTAGCAAAGCAGCTAATCTTATTTACACTATAGAACAGTTTCTCAAATGTGAGTAAAATACTAACCTCATGTAAAGGGAAAACAATTTTTCATAGACCCTGGAGAACTTGTCTACAGAGCCAGTGATGAGAAACTGTATTAAACATTAAACGTCACTCTAACGATCGGTTGGTGCCAATGTGCTTGTAAACACAGGTGCAGACGAGCACTGAAGTCGCAGGGCTGAGCTGAGTCACAGGGGGTCACCCAGAAGATGCCCACAGGCCTCTCCAGACCCCCTTCCTCCACCGAGCTCTCCAGCATCTCAGACTCCACCACCCACACATGGAATTCCATTCCAGTTCCTTGATTTCTACCAAAGTCTGGACACACTGAGTTTGGGGGGGGATAGAGAAACTTAAAATGGAACGTTAGGAAAAAAATGGGATGTTAGACATCCTGTTCCCACCAATCTCCCAGCCACCCTCCCACCTGGAATTTCTCACTGACCGCCCTTCCCCGTAACCCCATCTACCTGCCCTGTTACCAGCTCTTTCTCTCCCCAACCCCCAAGTTCACAGAAGTTCAGCCACCTCTTTGTTCATTCTCTGACTTCCTGAACTTGCCCTGGGGCCAATGGCTATATAACCTGACAGAAACTTCCTCATTTCCACTTTCCTCTCATTTCGCCAACTGCGCGTTGGAATGAGGCAACATGAGGATTCATGTATGTTCTGGATGAGCTGTAGCCCGAACGTCGGGGAGGAGATGGAAAAGGAGCTGTGACTTCTCTCTACACTAGCAAAACAGGCAAAGTTTGTGAATGGGTAATTTATACAAAATGGATAATAGACATATTTTTAAATATTCAGTCTTACCAGAGATCAGGGAAATATACGTTTAAATGAGATACTGTTTTTCACCTATGAGATTGACAAAAAGTTGAAAGTTTGATAATATTCAAATATTGATAAGGGTTTGGGGAGAGGGACCTCATGCGCTTCTAGTTGGAACATAAATGGGGATGGAATTTTCTGGAGGGCTATTTAGCTGTACCATTGAAAGTTTAAATATATGTGTTCTTCAGCCCAGCTCTTTGGCTTCTGTGAATCCAGAAATAGATAAGTGCCCTAGAATCTACTGACAAGGACATTTCAGAACATTGATAAGGCTGAAAGGCCACCCAAATTCCCCAACTCAAGGAAGTGTTTAAACACTCAATGGTATGCTCTTATCGTAGAACATTATTTAGGCATTAAAAGAAATGACGGTCACTGCGTAATAACGATATATTGTTGAGTAGGAAGAAGAATAAATTTCAGGGAAGAATATGCATTTTGTCATACTATTTTTATATATCCTATTTTTTCATTAGTTAAAATATATGTTACATATGTGTAGGGACACTCCATACATAAAAAATGTTTAGAGGTATACTTATAAGTAACATTACTGAGCTTTTCCTTTAGGCCTGGTACTATTTCACGCCCTGTACATTATTTCATCTAACCCTCTCAACAACTCTATGAGGTAGGTGGTATTATCCCCATTTTACAGATGAGAAACTGAGTCCCAGACTAAGTGGCTTTCAAGGTCACAAAATTAAGAAGTGGGTGCATTTTAACCATGCTTAGACTACTTATCAGTGATGATTCCTAGGACCAGGAATGCAGAGGTGTTCTTACTTTTAATTGTACCTTTTCTTTTAATCACACTTTGGAAGAGTTCTAACAAGCATAAAGCACAAACTGGGGCTACTTCTACTTCTTGAGCGAACGGCATAATTCATTTCTGAGCCGTGGCGCACTTGTCAAGCAAAACCTTTTTGGGTTGAGAAAAATGGGCCTCTAGGCACATCCTAGGGGGGTAAGGGCCGGACAAGGGAATCTGACTGTCCCATGCATTGAGGTGAGAGGAATTTTGAGTCGGAGTCAACAGCATGGGAAAGGGGGCTGAGAGGTCCAAAGACTGGAAGAAGAGGAACCAGAGAGGAAGTGGGCCAAAGAGAAAAGACAGTCCAGTGGGAAATGTGTGATGGCCTAAGTGATAGTGGTGGTGGTGGTTAATTATCATATCATCATTTTTATCTTTTGCCAGCTTTATTGAGGTATAATTGACAAATAAAATTGTAAGCTATCTGAAGTGTACAAGTGATGATCCAACATACACATACGTTGTGAAAGTATTCCCACGATTAATGAACACACCCTTCACCTCACACAGTTACTTGTGGGTGTGTGAGCATGCTCAATACAGTCTCTTAGCGAATTTCAATTATATGATACAGTTCTCACCTACAGTCACCACGATGTCCATCAGATCCTCAGACCTTATTCTTCTTATAACTGAAAGTTTGTACCCTTTTACCAACCTCTTCCCATTCCCACACCCCCAGCCCCTGGCAACCACTATTCTACTCTCTGCTTCTATGAGTTCTACTTTTTTCTTTTTAAGATTCCACATATAAGTGATACCGTGCAGTGTTTGTCTGTCTCTTTCTGGTTTATTTCACGTAGCATAATGCCTACCAGGTTCATCTGTGTTGTCACAAATGGCCGGATTTCCTTCTTTTTAAAGGCTGAATAATATTTCATTGTGTATATATACCACACTTTCTTCATCCATTCATCTGTCGATGGCCACTTAGGGGCATTGTCAGAGGCACCACGTGTGAGACGGTGAGAGCAGTGGGTCCCAGGGTAGGAAGTTGCCGTAAACATTTAGCGGTGGATGAGCTCCAGCTACGTTGGCAAAACCAGCCCGGGAGGCCGCACTGACAGCAGTGCTCTCAGTGAACACCTAGCATCAGGGTCAAGAATGCCCACTAGGGATCCCAAGTCAATGTGGTTGTAAGGATTTCTAGTCTGGAATAGCCAGTAACAAGGGAACGACCCATGTCTAGGGCTGAGGCCAAGACTTGTTTCCTCCGTGTGTGGTCTTTTCCTATCAGTGGACTCCGAGGCCTGGCATGTGTCAGAAACCCTAGGCTCCTTCCTGCCAATGCTCTGGAATTTCTGAGTCGTGGGGCTTTTGAGTCACTCCAGCGAAGAGAAAACAACACCCTTTATGAAAACCTTGGTTGCAGAGTTCAGGTAGAGTTCAGAATCATTGCTAGCTAGTTTCTAGAATTTTGGAATATGAGAAAATAAGATCTTGCAGGGAGCACGTCGTTTCCGAGGTGCAGAAGAGTCTACTTAGTGGTGAGCAGTGTGGACTCTGGAATCAGGAAAGTCTGAGTTCAAATCCCAGCTCCACCATGTAAGCGTTGCGAGGCTTGCCCTCTTTTTCGTCTTGGTTTCCTTATCTGTACATCGCCGATAATAAGGGTACATATCCTCTTAGGAATGTTGAAATAATTAAACGAAAAACTGGAATAAAGAAGCTAGTATCGACCTGGGGGGCAGAGGGATTTTCACACCTTGGCTACTGTGAGTAATGCTGCAGTGAACACAGAGGAACAGGTATCTGTGCGTAAGCTGGAGTCGGCTTGTATCATCTCCTGAGAGCCAGTCGAGGGCATCCTTTCCCGATGCCAACTCAGGAACAGCTTGCTGGTAGCTTGAAATTGGCAAGGGTGGGACTGTTTACACCCCAGAAACTGGCAAGTGCCACAGATCAGAGCACTGAATATTAGTTATGGCTGTTGCAATCCCCCAGTCCGTCTGAATACATATTAATTTATATTTAGATGTAATGGTTTGAGAATGAATTCCATGTTCTGTGGGAAGCATTCTACGCCCCCCAAGATTTCCAGGAGTTTCCATTTTTATCATCTCATGCACAGAATTCCTGCTTGTGACTTGGTGTCTGTATTACTGGAATGTTCTTTTTCTCCCCTATATAACTTCCTTGTGGATGTTGAAACTTTTACTTCATTTTCCTCCAAATGAACAAATATATCTGCTGGAAAAGCAGATTTGTACTAAAAATTTGTTTGTTTGTTGAGGGGTGATGGGCAGCAGGTGCTTTAAAACTGCAGAAACAGCCACTGTGAAGAACAGTATGGTGGTTCCTCAAGAAATTAAAAATAGAACTACCATATGATCCAGTAATTCCACTTCCAGTTATATATCCAAATGAAACAAAATCACTAACTCAAACAGATACCTGTCCCTCCGTGTTCACTGCAGCGTTACTCACAGTAGCCAAGGTGTGAAAATCCCTCTGCTGCCCAGGTCGATACTAGCTTCTTTATTCCAGTTTTTCATTTAATTATTTCAACATTCTTAAGAGGATATGTACCCTTATTATCGGCGATGTACAGATAAGGAAACCAAGACGAAAAGGAGTGCAAGCCTCGCAACGCTTACATGGTGGAGCTGGGATTTGAACTCAGACTTTCCTGATTCCAGAGTCCACACTGCTCACCACTAAGTAGACTCTTCTGCACCTCGGAAACGACGTGCTCCCTGCAAGATCTTATTTTCTCATATTCTAAAATTCTAGAAACTAGCTAGCAATGATTCTGAACTCTACCTGAACTCTGCAACCAAGGTTTTCATAAAGGGTGTTGTTTTCTCTTCGCTGGAGTGACTCAAAAGCCCCACGACTCAGAAATTCCAGAGCATTGGCAGGAAGGAGCCTAGGGTTTCTGACACATGCCAGGCCTCGGAGTCCACTGATAGGAAAAGACCACACACGGAGGAAACAAGTCTTGGCCTCAGCCCTAGACATGGGTCGTTCCCTTGTTACTGGCTATTCCAGACTAGAAATCCTTACAACCACATTGACTTGGGATCCCTAGTGGGCATTCTTGACCCTGATGCTAGGTGTTCACTGAGAGCACTGCTGTCAGTGCGGCCTCCCGGGCTGGTTTTGCCAACGTAGCTGGAGCTCATCCACCGCTAAATGTTTAGGGCAACTTCCTACCCTGGGACCCACTGCTCTCACCGTCTCACACGTGGTGCCTCTGACAATGCCCCTTCCCCTCAGCAGCCGCTCCAGCTCCTGTGCACGTTGAAGACGGGGCAGGATACCATCTGTATCACTTCTCTGCTCATGAAGCCAAAGTGAAAAGCGTGTAATGCCACAGGTTTGTTATTAGGAATGAATGAGAGAATCCTTGCAAATGGCTTGTCACAGTGTCTGGCACTTGGTAAGAACCCAGTCAGTGACAGCTATTGTTATGGTTCCACAGGGATGGGACCTGGGTAAACCGTATCGGATGTATGGGGTCAGCTGTCAGGGTCTATTCTGCTTGACTTCTAATCTATGCAAAAAATCTATTAGGCAGTCCATTAAATGTCACCAATTAACTCAGGACCTGACCAGGGCATGAGTGCCTACTTCATCAGTTGATGAAGACACCTGACTCTGAATTGTAAGACGACTGCAGCCATCCCTGGCCTCCAGCAGGAATTGAAAGGCCTTTCCAGCCCACCATTGCTGCTTGGGTCTTGCCTTTTTCTACTTACTCCAAAAAACTCCAAGCAGAAATTTTGCCCAACTCCCCAAAAAGCACTGAGTCTGGCTGAGAACCACCTGATAATGCAGCTGACAGAGCTGCCCTATACGGACACTGATTTGCTAACGCCCGGCTGATACTGAGGTCCGACTGTACAGCTGCTCTAGGGCTGTCCCCCTATGACCACAGTCCTCTTGGACAGCCACTCAGTTCCACCTCGTCAGGTGCCCCCGTGGCCCTGGAGCATCTGGGTTTCCCGTTCACAGGCCCCCTTTCCACTCACACCTTTAATATTGACATTTCCAGGCATCCTGGTCTCTGATCTTTCTTCCCACCCCCCCATGCACTCCCACTGGGAGCCTGTGGGCCACTCTCGCAGCGCCAGCTACCACTGTAACTTAGCCAGAGCTCCCAGTCCTGTAGCCCTGAGTTCACATTTCCAATTGTGTTTGGAGACCACCCCTCCCCACCACCCCCCACCCCCACCCCGGGCATCCTGAAGGCACTTCTGGCCCTGAAGGAAAAGTCAGTAACATCTTTCCTTACACACTATCCTCCACAACCAGCTTCCTGGCTTGTCATAGCAACCAGACCTGGGGTCCTCCCCTCAGCCTTCGCATTTCACTTTTCATATTCAGCTAATCACCAAATTCCCTTGATTCTATCTGCAAAACCTCTCCTTAATCTCAGCTGGTCTTGTCCACTGGGCTGCTGTCATTTACTATTCTTTTTTCCTCCAGTAAAGCCTTCTCCAATCCAGGAAGCCCTTGCTGACATTTCTCAGTCACCTACCAGGTGCTGGGTGCTCTGCTCAATGCTTTACCTGAATGATCCCATTTAATCCTTATGAAGATGTTTTATATTGGTGTCATTATTCCCATTCTACAGACTAGAAAGTGGAGGCTCCAAGAGAGAAAATGTCAGATGCCCCAGCTTATAAGTGGCAAAGCCTGGCTGCCCACCTGGGCGCTGACCTGGCCAGCACCTGTGCTTCCCTCCCCCTCTGCAATGTTGACTCCTGATCTGTGGGCTCCAGCCGTGTCCCCTACACCCTCTACCCCTACAGTGAGACACAGCCCTTGGTTTTCAAATGCGTACTGAATTTCTTCTTTTGCTTATTGATTACCCATCAGATTGTGTCAAATCACTTTTGTCCACATGCCTCTCTCCCTCTAAATGATTCCTTCCTTCAATGGGGACCTTGTCTTGTTTATCTCTGCAACCCTGATAACGAGAATGCTTGCCTGATAGCAGGAATCTCAATAAATGTTTGTTGAACGATGGGTTGGCCCTTACTGTCCCCCAGGTTGCTTTTCTAATTCTGGAGGAGACATCTTCAGATGATAAAACTATTTTTGGAGAGTGGCATGGGACTCGATTATCATTCAGTGAATGGGAATCATCATGTTAATCAACCTATGAATGCTCCTGAAAGGACATTTTTTGTTTTCATGAAAACTACCAGCAAAAAAAAAAAAAAAAAAAAAAAAATGATGACAATGTTGACCTCAGAGTAGTTGAGGCCCAGAGCATCTAGGCCTCAGTACCCCTCAGACGTACATTTCTTGCTGTAGCCTTTGCTGTGGAGGCTAGCTCTATATGCGTGCAAAGGTCCTGAGGCCAGGATCAGGCACCCAGCCTGGGAAGAGCACGTGGCTTTCGGGCCCAGGCTAATCAAGATGGCCCCGCCCCTCTGCCCTCCAACTGCCTTCCATCTCACAGCCCCCCAGGACAGAAATGCACCCCTGCTTGCCCTCCTGGGACTTGAACCGCTCAGCCCCAAATGCTAAGTTAGGATCCAACCAAAACTCAACTGTATGAGGAGAACGCAGGAGCAGAGGAACAGAGAGCACAGGGCCAGGCAGAGGCAGGCCAGTTATTGCATAGGGAGCCCTGCATCAGGGCCTTTTACCTCTGGGTCACTGGTTCAAATCCAGCCAGGCCTCGCCTGGCAGAAGATCATTAGCGGCTCTGTGTCAGGCTGCTTGACAGATGGAAAATGAGCTTCTGTCACCAACCAGCAGGCAAGTGTCCACATCACACTTGGCCCTAAGCAGCCCTGGACTCTGTGGAGACGGAGGAGAAGTCAGGCGACAGGCCCCCGGCTGTGGCAGGCCTCTGAGGCCAGGCCAGCCCACGTCTCAGCAACCTCCGCTCGGGGGGCCTGACGGCTCTCTCGTCTCACCCCCTTCCTGAGCACCTTATTAATCTAGGTTTGTCTTTTCCCTCTGAGGCCATTGTGTTAGAAAGTAGTCAGAAGCAATGGGACAACTGAGAAAATCTGATTCTGCAGCATCAGAAGAAGAGCGGTCAAAATCGCAACAGAAAAATCCCTAAAAGACATTTTTATCCGTGTCTGCTGCACGATGCAGGGCTGGGCGGCTGAATGCGTCCCCGAAAGGTGTGAGTTACAGGGCAGGGTAGGCAGGGACAGTGGCTTCCCCACTAGCTCTCTGGATGAGGGGCACGGGGGACAATGCTCTCTAAGGGTATTTTATCTTCGCCTCTCTCCTTCCCTCATAGAACTATCTAAGCCACCAGCCTAAAAGCATCTGAAGCTAAGAAAGACCCTTCCTCCCTTTCTGGGCACAGACAGGCCCTGCCAGACTCTCGGAAGACAGTCTATGGAACGCCCACAGACTGGACTCTCCTCACCACCAAGGGGGAGGAATTCCCACCCACACTGGATTGTTCTGGCAAATGCACGGGGCGGTCTGACTCGCTGCAAACTTCTAAACCCCTCCTCTTCGCCGGGTGGTGAAACCTGCGGCACCGAGCATCCCCGGTCTGGGCCTCGGAGAGTTTCCTTGTCCGAGCTCCACTTCCTCTAACCCCTCCGGGACGGTGCAGTGTGGCCCCTCTTGGGTCATCCCAGGAGCGCCCAGTCCTCCCAAGACTCTGGGGCTCTGAATACAAGGCGCCGCCTTGGGCTGTTGAGGAACATCCTCGCCAGTTCGCCGTCCGCATCCCGTTGGCCGGCAGGGGGCAGACCGCACCCACCGCCCCTTCTGCCGACCCGCGGCGGCCGCAGCGCAGGGGATGGGCCTGGAGGATGCGAACCATGGGTCCCGCGCCTCCGGAGCTCACCTGGCTTTGGGAAACCCGGCCAAGGTGTGTGGAGGAAACTTCTGAGCCACCTGTAAGAGCCATGAACCAGGAAATCCACTGCCACATTTCTGTGCCCGGAGAAACCCATTACCTCCTTCTCTCTGGGTCCCTCCAGCCCTGCTTGTTAGGACGGGAGCCTGTGGTTCCTAGACCTGAGCCTGACCTCACCCTTTAGATGAATCGAGAAAAGACCAGAGTTCGGGACCACTCGCAGCAGGCCAGAGCCTCTGCTCTCCCTTCTCTCACTCCCCCATCCTCCTATCCAACCCCTGTCACGGGGTTCTGAAGCAGAAAGTAGCCCCCAGGTTCCCAATTTGCGTTTTCATTCTGTTGCCATGCTTTCAGACACCTCGGTATTATCAAATGGAGACAACCTATTGTGTCTGTTTCTGTTCACGGGTATCAACAGTTTTAATATAGATTCCCGGCTGCATCCGAATCTGGGGGGCGGGGGGAATCCATCTGTATGCGCAGTCACTGTTACAGCATATGGTGTTACTCGCCCTGACAAACTGGACAGGAGCTGGTTTTCAAAGCTGCACGAGTGCTTGTGTGAGTGTGTGTGTGTGTGTGTGTGTGTGTGTGTGTGTGTGCGTGCTCGCACGCGTGCACCTGTGTGTTTAGTTATAAACTAATACGTGCTCACGGAAAGAAGTCCAGAATGGAGTCAAGGGCTAGCCGATCTGCCGAGCACACTTTGGGAACCACTGCCCAGAGCCCTTCTGTGGTCTTTGCCTCTCTTTCTCTACCGCCCTAGTCCTTAGGCCACAGGGGAGCTCTTCAGGAGTCACTGCGGCCACCTTGCTTCTTGAGAACCCTAAGGCTACTTTCAGGTGCAGCCTCCCTCCAGACAGAGGAACTAGAGAGCAGGAAGCCTGTAGCGCAAACCTCTGGACAGAGAGAAGCCTTCTGAGGATTGCTGTCCGTCCCTGTGGGATTGCACAGATGAGGCCAAGGTCAGCGGGGGGACGGCCAAGGAGTGGACGGATGCCTGCCTTCCTGCCTGGAGGACCCTGGAGCAAGCTGCGGTCTTGGGCACCAGGCCTACCCTGATCGACCCGGGATGCCCCGAGGAAGGGGCACCCCCTGGTGGCTCCACCCAGACGGACAGGAGCTCTGACTACGGGGAAGATGCCCACGTGGACAAAGGAAGCAGCTGCCTTTGTACTTCTCCCTCCCTTCTCTAGCTGTGCTTCTGGAAGAATGAGGAACGGTTCATTCTGGAAGAATGGAACGGTTCCAAGGAAGTCAAAGACTTGCCTTGACATTTGGAGAGCCTGGTTTTTGAGGAAGAGCAAGAAGCAGCGGCCGGTTCGGCGCATGCTCAGTAAAACGTTACAGCTGAAACTGAACTGCCTCTGCCCCGGGCTCTGTACCGCTGCTGTGTGTCCTTGCTCCTCCCTGAGTTTAGTTTCCGTCTGTGAAATGGGATGTTGATGGTAATACCCACCTCACAGAGCTGATTCCAGGATGAAATGAGGTGTCAACTCTAAAAGGTGACAGAAACGTCAGGGATGGGAAAGTTGAGTGCTGTGTATCAAATATGCTCCAGAATTAAATTAGAGCGGCTAAAAATCAGTGCCAATGTCTTCACTGACATTCTTCTATTCATTGAGCATGAACTTTAAGCTGGAAGAATAATCTCCTGTCCTCCACCCCTACCCCACCCGTGGAACTCAGTGAAGCTATTTTCTTTTTGGGTGGGAAAAAATAATTTTTTTTTTTCTAAATTGGGCTGTGTGCAGAATAAAGGCCGCCCACCACGGCCCGGACAGCCCAGGCTGCACAAGATGTGCACAGCGTCCTCCCAGCACCGAGGCTTGCTCTTATTTACACTTATTTACATATCAAGCCAGATCTCCATGGCTGCCTGCCCGGAAGCCCTATTTTTAATTGTTTGACGCTCCAGCCACCCCTCTGACCCTTCCTGGCGCTTTTCTGAGGATTTCTGGCCACCGCTGGCTCGTGAGGGAAGGCCCCCAACCAAACCAGAGGCCCCCAAATTCAGCATCTTTAAGCCCCTTTCCAAGGGGATTCTCCAGGCAGGCCAGGGGTGGCCCCCTATGGCGTGGAGGGGATTTGGGCCGTGGCCCGGGGGTGGAGGGACGAGCGGGGTTGGTCAGCGGCATCCCATGTGGACAAAAGGACAGAAGACAAGGGTAGCAGCTGCCTGTGGGCTCTCCAGCTTCCTTCTCTAGCTGTGCTTCTGGAAGAATCAGGAATAGTTCCAACTGAAAGCAAAGGGCTTGCCCTGAAATTTAGACTGGGCTGCCGGTGGTTTTTTTTCCCCCCTTCTTTTTACAAACAGCATTTCCTAGACAGAGCAATAAAATATATATTTATAAATATTTTCCAAGAGTGCCCTCTAGTGGAAATCTGAAGGCAGTGGCACGTTTTACAAATTGAAGTGACTTGGCTGCCAAACTCCTGAATAAAAATAAAGCACCTTCCACCCAGACCTTCTTCACACGTGACCTGAAAACAGATCCAGTTTCTTCCACGAGTCCATAAAATGTCACATGGTCTTGATTGGAAATGAAGGCTGCCTGAAGTCTTTAAAAGGAAATGGTGCTCCACTTTTAGAACTGGAAATTACACACAGTGTTCAGGAACTTTCCGTGCAGGGAAGTGTGTGGAAGGGGACAATGGGAGAGATCCCTGGGTTGTATTCCTAGGCTGCGCCTGGGTTGCTGGCCGACGGCTTTTATTTTGGCTGCGGAGGCAGCCAAGGCTGCAGTGACGTCCAGCCCCAAAGGCCACACACACTGCTGGGTTTTTACCTTGGAGGATGTGGGACAATGAGTCATTTGTGCCTCTTCCTGGCCAAGGTCAGCTTTCCCACTGGAACCAAGCAGCCTGGCGCAGAGCCCGAGCCGTCTGGAGCCTTCACTGGTGCCGAGCCCAGGAGTGGGTGTGGCCCCCCGCCCGCTCCCCCCAGAGGGTCCCAGTTCAGGCTCCGAGGCAGCCCTCGTCCACGTCATAAAACCCCATTCACGCGGCTCAGTTTAGCATGAAGGGCCCCCTGGCGGAGGCCTGAGGAAATCGCCGGCCCTAAAGAAGGTTTCCCTGGCAGAATTTTGTGCGAGGAAACTCAAAGGGCTTCTGACCATTCCCATTCCCTTTCTGGTCCGCTTTCCAGAGTCCATGAACTTTTCTCCGTTTGGATGGATTCCAATTCATCTTGCAACCATTGCTACCACGAGTAGTAATAAAATAGCTGCCGTTCCTTCCTTCCCCCATTCAAGAAGCGTATTTGAGCACCTCCTGGGCACCAGGCACTCTGTTCTAGACTCAGACCACCCAGACAGACAAGGTCCTGATCTCATGAAAATTACAGTGTAATTTGGAGGTAGATGATACACAAGCAAATATATCATTTTGAGGCTCTGAAGGAAACCAAGAGAGTGTCATGCATAACTGGGGGGTCGCGAGATTGAGCGTTGGGGCAGACTGCTCTGAGAGGTTACGTTAAGCATCTATTATGGGCCAGCTGTTTGCTGTGTTAGAGGTTAAGGATACAAAGATAAAAAGACGATGTCATCTGTACCTTCAAAGAGCTCAGAGCGCAACGGTGAAATAACAATTCCATAGGATCCAAACGGGGAGATTTCACAATAGCCCTGAGATCGATTGCTCAAGATAAATCTGCCCGGTAAATCGTGTCATCCTCATTTTATAGATGTGTAGGTCTGAAAGGACTGGCCAGACGTCGTCGAGGTCATCAGTAGCACTGTCAAGTTTGGAATTGAGGCCCGTCTTACTCCCAAATAGTGTCTATCTTTCTTTCCCTATGCCCTGTTTCTTGGTGGAAATGGGAGGGGAACGATGAGATCGCAAAGTCTCTCCCAGCCCGCAGGTTTCGAATGGGCATCCCGCACCGTCGGAAGTGGGTTCACAGTACGCGGCTCCCTGTCTCCCAGCAACTGCTGCAGGACTCCCGCGAGAGTAGAGGAAGGACCCAGACCATACACTGGTTCTAGCTCCAATCCAACGTGTTGCTTCTCTGGCTCTTGACAGTGGTACACGAGTCTGGCCGTTGATGTCAGACTCCCTCGACCTCGGTCCTGCAGAGATGCTGAGGACATGCTCTTCCACAAAACTAACTCAGATCCAAGTCCACACCCGGGGACCCTCCTTAGCTTCCCTTCACGAGGCTTCTCTCATCCAGCGGCCAAAGGGACAGGTTTCCTGCCTCGGAGTGAAAAGGTCACTCAACACTTCTGCCGAACTCATCACTGACCGGACCTTAAGCAGGAAGAGGAAGGAAGAAAAGTCCACCGGAAATGACCCTTGTCTATTCCTCAGTTGCTGGTGGGGAAAGATTAATGGCCCACAGCGGGCTGCCTGCCGATGGTGGCGTGATGGTTTGAGCCTCTTCTCTGAAAGCCATGTTGTCACACCAGGGCTCCTGGGAGAAGAGAGGAAGACAACTGGGCCAACTCCTTGGGTGGTAGTGTTGTTGGTTTGCTGTCAACTAAGCAACCCACACCCAGAGCCCAACATCTGTGCGTCTGCTTGCACTGACACAACAAGAGACAAACGTGCCCCGAGACCATGGCTCTTGGAGGGCTGGGAGGTAACTCCTCTGCACAGATGCCCCGCATGGCCTAATTATAGGACTTGTTTCTATTACAGAAATGCCGTGCTTTACCCACTATCCTTTCATGTAGTAAATCTATATTCAGTTTCTACTCTGTGCCAGGCACTGTGCTAGAGGCCAGAGGATACAGCAGAACATAAACACACAAGAGTTTGTGGAGTTTATATCCATC